>NC_079410.1:17606249-17946249 GCF_029220125.1 Pseudoliparis swirei | reverse complement strand
GTTACTATCTTGGGATACATGACCCAGGCCCTATAGTTTCTATCTTGGGACACATGACCCAGGTCCTATAGTTACTATCTTGGGATACATGACCCAGGTCCTATAGTTTCTATCTTGGGACACATGACCCAGGTCCTATAGTTACTATCTTGGGATACATGACCCAGGCCCTATAGTTTCTATCTTGGGACACATGACCCAGGTCCTATAGTTACTATCTTGGGATACATGACCCAGGCCCTATAGTTACTATATTGGGATACATGACCCAGGCCCTATAGTTACTATGTTGGGATACATGACCCAGGCCCTATAGTTTCTATCTTGGGACACATGACCCAGGTCCTATAGTTACTATCTTGGGATACATGACCCAGGCCCTATAGTTACTATATTGGGATACATGACCCAGGCCCTATAGTTACTATGTTGGGATACATGACCCAGGCCCTATAGTTACTATCTTGGGATACATGACCCAGGTCCTATAGTTACTATGTTGGGATACATGACCCAGGTCCTATAGTTACTATCTTGGGATACATGACCCAGGCCCTATAGTTTCTATCTTGGGACACATGACCCAGGTCCTATAGTTACTATCTTGCAATGTAAAAAGAATGACCTCTATATAACCTCTGATCTGATATTGAAGGGAAACTGTGTGGATGAAGCTCTTACCCGGAGGGAGCCCCTCTGGCAGA
Organism: Pseudoliparis swirei; assembly: GCF_029220125.1. NCBI lineage: Eukaryota > Metazoa > Chordata > Actinopteri > Perciformes > Liparidae > Pseudoliparis > Pseudoliparis swirei. Next base: position 17,945,545 of record NC_079410.1, on the reverse strand, counting down.
GCTCGAACACGCCGAACACACCGTACTCAAACTTCACTGTGCCGTAGAACTTTGTCAGGTTGTAGTAATCTATACGCAGCAGCTGGAACACGGAGGCGGGGTCAAGAAGGGAAGTGGGACCGGAAGGGAAAGAAAACGGGGGAAAGGTGGAGGTAGGTTTAGCAAAAGAGTTTTATATGACGCTTTCTTTTAAAAGAGGCATCATACGGGGGCGTCTTACAGTGTTCAGCTCAATCCTCTGGCCCTCTGTGAAGTCTCCGTCCGTCTGTTTCAACTCTTTCAAGATTACAGGCTGACGAACACAAAGAAAATAGATACATTTAAACGGTGAGTAGAAAACACACAATTGGCTCTTTTATTTTGTTCTTTTTTAGGCGAGATATCGATTTTTGGAAGTTACCTTTTTATCATAGCGGCCTCGATGGTTGAGAAATGTGCTCTCCTTCCTCTTATCTTCATCAATCTGTTACACACACACACACACACACACACACTTATCTGATTTCATATTCAGATCTTGCTGGATATGATTTCATCACTTTGAGTATACATCATGTTAAAAGAAAGTATCGAACTCCGTAAACTTCCAGAGCCTGATGGATTACAGATGTGGTCAAGGTCAGGAAAAGGTCAATCAAGAAACTTTGCATTTTTGATAACCTGATAATGCACTCGAGTTCAACGCTCAGGTGGATGCTCAATGCTCCCGCGACTACGCTGTCGATCCGGACGCCATGAGCAGGGAGAAACTCGGATTACACCACGACAGAGAGTGACCTCCTTCTCTTCTGAGGCAGACATTACTCCTCTGGATCTTTACATTGATCATAGTTGAGTGCTGCTATGTTAAAGCCTTGACTCCTGTACATTGCACCTTTAAATATCACTTGAGCTGCTAAATTGGGTCAATGATAAAACAGATAAACCAGCATGATGAATTAATGTTGACATGATGGTACGTCAGACATCCTTTACTGAAAGGGTGGACAGTTATTGCTGAGTGCGGTCGCCAAGACCGACCTGACAAAGAGGACCAAGAGGCATGAGCCACGTGAGCATATCTAGCAGGTCTGTTTTATGGACCTTTTACTGGGAAATGTGGTGTCACAAATATCAAGTGTGAAGCCTAACTTAAGCTAAACAAAACATCAAAGAAGAGTTCGATGAAACTGAGTCCATCAGGAGGGCGGTGTCCAAGTACGCTACAAGGGGCAGCTCAGCGTATTGCTAAACATGGGCAGCCACTCACACACAGAGAACACACAGACGAGGCTTTACAGAGGTTTTGTTTGATTGATTGATGAACAATCACACACCGTCATATCCAGAATTAGAAACTGATCTCAAGAACTGAACAGTGTAGGCGTGAATGAGCAACTATTAAGGAAAGGGATCCGATGCAAATAATAGGCCAACAACAACATAGTTCAATTTCAGACAAGGTCAAACTTCCAATAATAGTGTAACGAACTAAATGAGGTGCGTTAAGAAACGCTGCCGGCGCGCCGGTTGTCTTCATCTTTGTAAAGTGACACTCGTCGTATAAAAGCACTGAACCTGAAGGAAACCGCTGAAGGCTGTTTACCTTCAGTGAGACCGCCTTCTCGTCCAGTGGACCAATCAGAAGCGGGTTGATGTGAGACCACTTCTTCTGCATGAGATGGTCTTTCCTGTTCTGACTAACATTATTCACAAACAAACACACACACACACACACACACACACACACACCGTAAATGCTTGCATAATGAGAACAGGGGATATTTGTATAGAATAACTATTTTGCTTTAGAGTGAATCTAATCATGCTTCATTTATTTGCCTCAATGACCAAACTTAATCTTGGAGAAAGTACTAATTCTTCTGCTGCTCCAACATCAAAAACATTTTGTCCTCAACAATGTACTGTATACTCTAGTCAGAACTGTCGAATATTCCTGGTCTCTGAACGCAGCTTCACTGATGCTGAAGCTCTACATGCAGCTGGTGTGATGCAGCAGCCGCTTACCTGTAGAAGATGAGAGCGATGGCCGTCACCACAACGACACTGAGACTCAGAACGATCACAATCACGTCCTGCATATCTAAGTCTGGAAACACACACACACACACACACATATACACAGATGTACCAGGAATAAAAACAATGAAATTACACTACATGGATTTTAATGAGTTTATTTTGGCTCTGTGTGTTAAAGCTTTTCAAATATGACAAAAAGCAAGGTCTGTGTGTGTGTGTGTGTGTGTGTGTGTGTGTGTGTGTGTGTGTGTGTGTGTGTGTGTGTGTGTGTGTGTGTGTGTGTGTGTGTGTGTGTGTGTGTGTGTGTGTGTGTGTGCGTGTGCGTGTGTTTACCATTTTGTTTTGTTGGCACATCAGAAGGCAGGTGACCGTTCCAGTGCAGGGCGGGGTTTGCGTCGACCACGATGCTTCTATTTTGCGACGTGTCAAACATCAGCAGGGTTTCGTACTGGAGAGACACACCGAGGCAAAGTATCACAACACATGTTCACATCGACCGTGCCGACTACTGAATGCGTAATAGTCTCACCTTGCCAGTGACGGTTGATGTGTAAATCATGGAGAAGTTTATATCTCGGTCCCCATACTCATCGAGCACATAGTGTCCTCCCATACCTGAAGAAGAAAGTATTTTTAAACTCCTACACATGGCATAATCTAAATGTTTGATTGTATGTTATTGAATCAGCTACAACATGTCTAGCCTGATTTGCCTTTGTCTTTGCTTTAGATTGGAAAATTGTGAAAAATCTCATATTAATAAAACATTATTTAGTCAAAAAAACAACAAGTTGACCTTTTAATAACAATTAATTTAATCCACAATGAATCTGCCATTTTCTTGATAAATCGATTCATTGTTTAGTCAATTAAAGAGAGATGTAGGTGACCTTTTCAAATATATAATTATACCTGACAGACATCTGGCAACACATCACATCACATTTGATTGAAAAGTAATGATACTCGATGATCAGAACAGTCAGCAACCTAATCAATTAAATGTCTAATCTAACAACAAGCATCGCAAAACTTTTACAGTATTGCATTTGGAAACTCAGATGGTGCCTTGGTGGTCAGCAGCGTCCAAAACAAGCAACATTATCAAAACAACATCAAACCATATGCAATTCTGGATAGCATAAAAATGGCCGTATCAATGTTGTTGTTTCTTGCTTTGTTAAAGGGTGATTTGGGTATTTTTTTACCTGGAACGTGACTAATAAAGATATATTTTTTAATTGAATGCTGCAGAGAGCAGACTGAAAGGTTATCACTGAGAGAAACTCCTAGCCTTTAATGAATCTACCACTAAAATGTTTGGTTTTGCCACGGACGGGATCAGATGGTTATTATAAGTGTCTGAAAACCCGACAGCTCTGACCCTGCAGAGCCTACAGATCTCACTCTGAAAAGTCTCCTTCTGAAATCTCGCGACCTCATCATCAGCATTCACCCATCTCAATAAAATCTTTTAGATAACACTAAGTGAAACTTTCTATACTCTAACACAACCCACTCAGTCACTCCTCCCTTCAACTCCCTCACACCGTTACCTTCACAAGACAAAATAACAAACAGAATACTCTCAATACTCGACCAATTTAAAAGTCACTTAAACACAAAAAAATTGGGAAATAATTTGAAAGATATCGGAATTAACCTCCGGATGTACTTTTTATCGGTTTGCCAACTTCAACAACATGTGCAAGGCAGAAGTAGTAGAGCATAACACACCAGGTGCATCACACTCCTGTGACCAATCATGCTTTAGACAGAGGTTTGGACCGCCCCAGCTCGTTTGCATACAAGGACACATAAATGTCACACATAAATAAATGAAGAAATGCGTGTGGACACATAAATAGAGACATAAATATATGAAGAAATACAGAAATGTAGAAATAGATTTATTTAATGATGTCCTGTTTAGGTATAACTTTATTTATGTATTCCTGTATTTATTTAATTATTTATACATTTATTTAAGCATTTATTTTTATTCTTGTATTTATTTATTTATTTATACATTTAGTTCAGCAATTATTTATTTATTCCTGTATTTATTTATTTATTCATACATTTATTTAAGCATTTATTTATTTTTTCCTGTATTTATTTATTTATTTATACATTTATTTCAGCATTTATTCATTTATTCCTGTATTTATTTATATATTTATACATTTATTTCAGCATTTATTTATTTATTCCTGTATTTATTCATACATGTATTTATTTATTTCTGTATTATTTATTTATTTATTTATACTGAAGACATTTTAAGTCCTCCATAAACCGTGAGCTGACACTCATCATACGCACCGTCAAAGGAGACATTGACAAAAGGGTTGTCATCCAGAGGCGCATCATAGGATCGGTTTTCTCGCTGGCTGAGCATCTTCTCTCTGAGCACTTTGCCAAACAGCAGAGCCCCATCGTGGTACCCGGCCACATAGTCATTTATCTGCCCGTTAGATGGAGAGATAGACAAAACGGTCAAAGCCAGATAAAAGAACCATTTCCCGACACAGTGTTGTTGTCACGTTGCTCACCGTGTCGTTGCTTGTTGAGTTTGATCCATAGATGTAGTTCCTCTGAGGCAGCGTGATCACTAGTACATCCTGCATACCCTGACTGGATGTTGTGTTGACATAATACTCAGGGCTGGAGGAAGATAAACAGTCTCACTTACATAGACATGTATACATTAAAAAGGTCCCTTCACTACACATGTTACAGTTTATTCTGATTTCTTGTTTTACACTGACTCGTGAAACTTCATGGTCACAGTGTGTGGGTAAATGGTGTCATCATAGACCGGCTTACTTGTAAATATCAAGGAGAACGAACATGATCTCTTCATCAATCCGGCCCACCATCTGCTTTATTGAAACCACGTCATCGGGGCCCCCACACAAGATGAAAACTGAAATGCAACATTTTAAAACAACTTATTTTTAGCACCGGTTCCATAATTTAAATGTTACGATATGTACAATCACTTCATGAGTATAATACAGATTGACCTTCAGTGTTAGATATGTAATGTGTATTAAAAACACCGACAATAAGCTGGTTGCATACACATTTCAAAACTAAAGGTGGGCTGGTGATGAGCAACTTGCAACCTCATGGTGGAGCTAGAGGAAAGGTCAGTCGGCTTCATCCTTCCAGAACCAGCAATATCTGAACCATATGTGATGCAATCCACCCATTACATTCTGTTGAAGAGATATTTTACTCTGGACCAACTGACACACCAACAGACCAATCCTTCAATAGCACAAACTATTTTTAGCAGCGTTACTTCCTGATTTGGGGCACACACATTCCCACACCCAGCGGCAACTTCCTCAGTGTTTCACATTTTGATAATTTGATAATCCAAACATAAAAAATAGGAAAGCAGGTTAACAGAGCAGAGCTAAATTACTGTACCGTTCAAAAGTTTGGGGTCACTTAGAAATGTCCTTATTTTTCAAAGTAAAGCTCTGTTTTTTTCAATGAAGATAACATTAAATTAATCAGAAATACACTCTATACATAGTTAATGTGGTAAATGACTATTCTCTGGTTTTTAATGAAATCTCTACACAGGTGTATAGAGGCCCATCTCCAGTGTTCTAATGGTACATTGTGTTATCGCCTTAGAAGACTAACGGAGGGTTAGAAAACCCTTGAAAACCCTTTTTGTCTGAGCGCAGCTGAAAACAGTTATGCTGGTGAGAGAAGCTATAAAACTGGCCTTCCTTTGTACCACAAATTTGAAGAACACCATTAATATTTTAAATAAAAATCATTATTTCTAACCTTTTCAATGTCTTGACTATATTTTATATTCATTTTGCAATTCATTTCATAAATACAAGTGTTGAGTTTTCATGGAAACACGAAATTGTCTGGGTGACCCATAACTTTTGAACGGTAGTGTATCTAGACTCTGCGAGTAAGATCTATCGATAGAATTATGTAGCCCAAATTAACATGTTTGCATTTTAGCCCATTGACTGTATTGTATTTTGACCTAGACTGATTTCCTGTTCAACCCATGCACACTAAAGGTCTGAATGTCCAGATTAGGTTGTTCATAGATGTAGAATAGATACTACATGATGTTTTTCGGACAAACATAATCCTTTTGATTTCAAGCATTGTTGAAAAAAAAGGCAGCTCAGGAAGAAATGCTTGATGTGGTGAGATATAACTCAAACAGACAAACCAAATACTCACTGTTGCTGTGTCTCTTCTTTAAGTTGAGTGTCTTCTTCAGCTCGTCCTCCCCACGCACCATCTCTCTGGCTGTCTTTGAGGCAAAGCTGGCAGAGGGTGCTTCCAACGCGTTGATGTACCTGGGGAAGAAGCGAGAAGGAGAAACCAAAAAGGGGACGCGTGCTTTAGTGCTGAGCGAAGCTGCCGAGGTCAATCAAGTGATTCCGCCTGTGTCGTCTCACCAGAAGCAGTCTTCAGTTACGTTGGTGGACTTCTTGTAGACGTAGACCTGTTTCCATGTCTCCTTAAATGGCAATTTTGTTATCATAAAGTTGTATAATGAGTCTGAGATCTTGCGTGCTGGAGGCAGAAGTCGGGTCAGTTTGGGCTTATAGTCGCACGAGAGGCCGAAGCTCCCAGCAGAGATGATGGGAATGCTCAGGTTCAGGCCAATTTCATCACTGAGGTGGATAACGGGGGTTAAAAAGTGAGAAATCAGTCAGTTGTTTGGCGGTAGATAATGAAACAGAAACAGAGTCATACTCACTCCACTAACTGGAAGGTGGCATAAGTGCAGGAAGGCCCCAGCATGACGCAGCCAACCTCATCCTTACTCTGCAGAAAGATACAGTCAGTGCATGTACTTATTCTGTCATCACGGAGGCAATATACGTGTGTCCCTTACAATGCTATGTTTGCATTGGCAACCCCTGCATTGGAGATAGTGTTGGTGTTGAGTTGAGTTGAGTTTGTTTATTTCAATCAGCAAAATATACAACCATCAGTTATAAACAAAAGAAGAAAGTGGCTGACCAAAAGGGTTAAGGGTGAAGCTATCTAGCTTATAAGTGCCCTAACCTATGGTTGCTTTAAAAAAACTTATTCCAAAGAACCATATACAGGACTGTCTCAGAAAATTAGAATATTGTGATGAAGTTCTTTATTTTCTGTAATGCAATTAAAAAAACAAAAATGTCATGCATTCTGGATTCATTACAAATCAACTGAAATATTGCAAGCCTTTTATTCTGATTTATTGCTGATTATGGCTTACAGCTTAAGAAAACTCAAATATCCTATCTCTAAATATTAGAATATCATGAAAAAGTATACTAGTAGGGTATTAAACAAATCACTTGAATTGTCTAATTAACTCGAAACACCTGCAAGGGTTTCCTGAGCCTTGACAAACACTCAGCTGTTATAAATCTTTTTTTACTTGGTCTGAGGAAATATTAAAATTTTATGAGATAGGATTTTAGAGTTTTCTTAAGCTGTAAGCCATAATCAGCAATATTAAAAGAATAAAAGGCTTGCAATATTTCAGTTGATTTGTAATGAATCCAGAATGCATGACATTTTTGTTTTTTTAATTGCATTACAGAAAATAAAGAACTTTATCACAATATTCTAATTTTCTGAGACAGTCCTGTATATATATAAATATATATATATATAGAAAACTAAAACAAAACAAACAAAAACAAAACAAACAAACCAGAAATTGAAAAACTTGTCCCCATTAACCGTTACTTATTATGCTTCATCAATACCATTTTTAAAAAATGTCTTGAATAGCACCAGATTTTTACTTTCTTTGATGTCATCAGTTAAAATATTCCACTGTTTCACCCCACAGACAGATGTGCACATGCTTTTTAGAGTTGTATGGTGCAAGATGGTCAGTCTTCAAAGAAGTTGTTTATCACTGACAGCTCAAAGAATTACGTCTACTGTTGAAGTTTTTAATGATTAGCATTTAAGCCTTTGTAACTGTCCTGGAAATAGTTTGAGAAAAATACTTATTAAAATTCATCATTTAAGTGAGCCAGGATAACTATCATGAAGCAATTGACATGTAACTGCCAGCTAAAGAGTAATCTAGGCATGATACATTATCAAAACACAAAAAAGGAAACATGCACGGTTATTACTGTGTTATTGACCCCGCAGAACGGTTTAATCCATTAAATCGTCTCACTGGTAACAATAGTGCACTTATTTCTCGAAGCCTTGCAGTGCCTCTTCACCTTAAATATTTTTTCCACAACACCCTTGATTGATTTGACCTTACTGGCTGCACTGACAGAAACACTTTAAACACCCTTCATCTCATTAAAACCTTTTGACCCCACTCACATGCAGCAGCTTGAGGATTGCCACTCCCTCACAGGTGCTGCTGCCACAGCCCTGCCGGTTGTACACTGTGGTGTCGAAGCCATTATAGTTAGCCGTCAACTTGAAGTCTAAACCTTGAGTCATGGAAAGAAGATAAGAGTTATTAATATCAAAAATGGTACAATTAAATTAGATTAGACTGGCTTCATGCTTCTTTGTGGTTCAGGCATATATAGATGTCACGTCTGTTCAGGAGAGATTTTTCACAGGAGATTTCAAAGCTTGTGACTGAGCACGGACATTAAGAGAAGGTAGACACATCTGGCCTCCGCCAAACTAGGGAAATATGCCATGAACGCCCAGCTGCATATTGTCAGTGTGTTACATCTGGATGTTTCCTATCTCTGCACATGTCAAGATAATAAAGAGACTGTGCTGGATTCGTTTCAGTGTCTTAAACATGCGTCTTGCATCTCCCACAAGAGCAATCACATACACAACCAGAGGGCTCCTGCACAGCATGCCCCTGTCGGGCCGGGCATCAAACCAAACCCCAAGACGTTTGGGTACCAATCACAATGGGTCCAAAGTACAGCAAACACTGTCAAATACTGACTTGCACTGTATGTCAGGTATGTTTTACTTATGATTTTTCTTTGATCAATAAGATTTATTTAGATGAACATTAAAGTTATTTCTTGACCTCAATATCTATTAGGCCAAGTTATTGTACGGCTACTTGTGTTAAGAGTTTCTAACTCTGAAAGTAGACCCCCCCCCCCCCCTCCACCATATTTGAGAAACACACTGGTGGCATGTATTTGTTGTTACGTCTTGATAAATTAAAGTGTACAAATTGAATTCATCCTATTTTCTCTTAAATAATAGCATTTTTTTTATTAGGATCAATTAAGTGTAAAATTGAATTCTAAAGTCTAATCAATTTGTGAATCTTTTTTTTTTAAAGTTAGTTATCTGTAAAAAATAATATATATATATATAGAATTTTTTTTGAAAAATCCCTAAATCCAAACAAGATCTCTTAATCCATGAACAATTTAAACTAAATCTTGGGCAGGTTTAGTTTTTAAATCTCATTTACCTTGTTTTTCATCCTCAGCATTCTTTTATCACGTCCACCGTGTTGGTGCAATAAAACCTCTTCTTACTCAACATGATGCAGAGACATAGTTCACACATTTATAAAACATATAGACTTTGTAGTTTTCGAGGAGCTTCTGTTATTTCACTCTAATCTATTTTAAATTGATCTATCACTTTCCAAAAAAAAAAAACATTGGCTCCTTGTGACAGAACTGATTGTTACATTTTTTTATCTGAGTTATTTGCACTTTTTGTTTTTTATTATTTATGTATTTGTTTGCTTATCGTATCAGATAAAATGTGTCTGTACGGTATTTGTAAATTCTCAGTCCTTACCAGCGTCCTCATTCTCCTTCTCGTCCTGTGCGATGGCTCGTTCCACGGCCGCCTGGACAAACGGCCGACTCCACCCATAAGTGTTGTCCTCCAGCAGCACGACGTTCATGGTGTACGTATGGTTCGATAACAGACACTCTTCCAATATTTTGTTGCCAACCACCGCCACTATTAACACTCCCAGGTAAGGCAAACTGTGTGAGCTGTACATGTTGTTTTCCGTCAGATTTTCCTGTTTCCCTCCGAAGTTTGTGTCTTTTCCAAAGTTTCTACATGTCAAAAACTACAAAACCCCGTCCTGACAAACAGAGGCCGACAGCAGGTTCTTACATTCGTCCGCTTGAACAGATCCTCTCGATTGACGATACAAGTCCAGAAACCAAAGTGAACGGTTGACTCTTCAGTGGAAAGGCAGAAGTTCACTGTCCAGCATCCAGACAAGAACAACACTTTGTCTCGAGATCTTCCACAAAACCACTTCAGTCAATACAATAGAATCTATCGCAGGTTTCACACCAGTTGTTCCTCTCAAGCCTGAGATCAATAATCCTCCACCTTGGTGTGGTCTGGTCTACCTGTCCTCCACACGTTAATGAACAACAGTCAAGTGACAGTCGGTGCACCATTCAGACGGAGGGCAGCAGAGACTCCCACACTCCATCTGGACTGACACCTCCCTGAGAAACTTATTCAGCTCATAAACCATCCTGTGTGTAAACATGAAGTTAAGGCCTGTCTGCACATTACATCTCCCATCTGAATAACTTTAAAGATTATTTACAAATTGTTCATTTTTTTAGTGACTAATAAGTCCATAGTAACCTGTAAGTGTAAGAATGAAACCGCAGAGTCTTTGCCGGTTCTTCATTTGACAACCGCAGCATAATTGTACCTGTGACAACAAATAAAACCATTAACGTAGACAATGGGATCAGTGGAACTAATATGTTTCTGGCTTGTTCTAGAGACTCTTTGTTCGAAAGAGAGGTGGGGGGAAGCTTGCGAGAGGGGCAAAGGTCACAGGAAGGCAATAAAAGCGAAGGCTTGTGTGGAGGTGATAAATATTGTCTGCTATAAAAGCAGGGTGGATTATCCCAGTAAAAGTCTTGGCCAAACTGCTCATAAACCAGTGTCGCCACATTTTGAGGAAAGCAGCTTTAATCCTTACAAAACCAAATGAAAAGTGTGAGTGTGGCACCAGTAGTGTTTGTTTCTCTAGCCCCTAAAGTGTAAGGTTCTGTTCTGTGTGTACTCTGTGTCTTCTCTGTGTCTCCTCTATCTCCTTGATTGTGTCATTCCCTGCACCTGCCTTCAGCCACTCGTCTCGTTAATGTCTCATGTCATACATCTGTTTCCATGTCGTACACCTGTTTCCCCTCCTATATATTGTGCCACTCTTTCCCTTGTCTGTTGCTGGATTGTTGTCTTTTTTCCCGTCGTCCTGTGTATATGTTCCCATTGTGGATCCTGCCTGTTTTCGAGCCTGCCTGCCTGCCTGCCTGCCTGCCTGCCTATCTGCCCTGAACCCCGATTCTCTGCCTGCCCCTTTTTGGACTTTGTTGTTTTTTGTGTGGTAACGTTTGCCTCATTAAAGAGTGCCTTTTTGATAATCTACACTGACTCCTCGATTCCTCTGCACATGAGCTCCTGCACCTCGCTACCTGTGACGTCGGCGTGACATAAAGTTGTAGTCAGGTGCATCAAATATGTTTCTGGTATGTTCAAAACTGCCCCTGCTGGTGAAGATACAGGCTAACACAAGTAAAAACAGTCTGTCCTCTTAGTTTAAACACATCATTAATGTGTTCATTCGGGCTAATAATGACATTACAGCGTGATAACGGCATTATTTTCCGATCACCACCAGCCCGTCGAGGCGCTCAACTATTCTAAGAAGTATCTATCTATTTGAAGGGTTGGCACAACGTTCGAGGAGCCCACTGGTCTTTTTGACTGACTTCACACACCTGTGGTTGAGTGACGAGTCTCAACAACTATTGGATGTATCGCCAAGCATTTTGATCAAAATATTCTACACCATGATGTACATTTTCATTTGTCCATGTGCTTTGATTTATGACTAAATACCTGTTTACAACATTTCTAAGCCTCAGCCGTACAGAGCTATTTAGCAAATATCAACATGAACTTACGTAACGCCTGCTGGTTAGCGTCGCCATTGTGAATGCGATGTGTTGATGCTGTGATTGTATTCATACAGCCTCACATGCTGGCATGTTTTTTTGTGTGACACAAACTACACAAACATTGAGCTGCTCAGATCAGATTCAGATTCAGCTTTATTACCATTGCACAGAGTAAAAGCACTGGGGCAACGAAATGTGCAAAGAAGCAGTAGCCTATAGGCTACCATAAATCAAAATGTAAAATGCAGTGCAGATATGCTCAACAGTGGAAATGTACAAATAGATATAAACAGCAAGTGCAAACAGCAAACCAAACAAACATCAAACCAAAAGCCAAAGGTGCAAGTGACTATATTTGGACATTTAAGGTGCAGTGGGTGGAGAGAGGTTGCTCACACATCCATCTTAACACTCATCAAGTTATCAAACAAATGCAACATGTAATCGCAGATTTTTGGATGGAATAATTTGTAACAGCACACAATGTGTTGTGTTTGACACCTGTGTTTTACGGGTTTCTTTGTGTCCGTGTGTCTCACTCGCGGGTCTGTCCTCGTCACATGTTCTACAAACACACCGTGGTCCTATTGCCAGTCCTAAATCTCGCTGGTGTCCGACTCTTTTATCACTCCATGATTGAATTGTCTTTCTCACACTGTGTTATGTTCTTTGCTTCACCGGTGATAACGGGAATTTAAAAAAAATGATCAATCAGAAGAAGAAAAAAACATATTTACATGACATTCCTGTCAGTGAATTGAAATGAGCCTTTTTTCCCTCATCTCTCTAAAAGCTCTGGCGAGCAACACGTGGAAGATCATAATACCGTGTGCACTTTCATTTATTTAAATACGTTTTGCAATTCACACCAAAACATACAACATTATTCCGCTTGTCTGATTCTACCACACAAAACAAACAATGCTCGTACACATTCGGACTCAACATTTCCAAACTTCATGTCTTTACAGTACAATTCATCACCACTCAGCTTCCTGTCTGGCCGCCACCTCACAAGGTCGTAAACGTCCTAAACAAACACACACGTATGACGTCGTAATAGCGCGGTTGGCTTGGGGTGCGCGGCCATTTAGACCCATTACTGCTTCATGTGAAGAGGCTTTCCGTCTCAACGCATCCTGGCCTACTCTCAGGAAAAGGGAACGTGTTAAAAGGAACACGACTCTTCGCTTTATTGTCTGTTTAATAGCAACTGGACGCTGTTAACAGCGGCTGTTGTTGTTAGTCGGAAAAAAACGGGTCCAAGTGAGCACTTTTTTGCCCTCCGCATGAAGGGAGATAAGAGCGCTGTTTCAACAGAGGCCTTCAGCTCAACGCACAGAGCACCCACACAGGTGTGTGAGCATGAAGGCCACGCACGCACATGCACACACTATATCAATATATATACTTATTTATTTATCTTGCTGAGTGTCTCACCTCCTCAACCCCAAAACAAACTCACACATTTATTAAACCCAGTGACCTGTATTTCAAAGATCAGCAAGTTTCCACAGATAAAATATAAAAACAACGCCCTTTTGAATTTGAGTGCATTACTGAAGGTACGCGTGATAAACCCAGAACAAGCAGATACAGAGTATTCTCTTTATCTTCTGCTTTCAGATGTACCCGAGTTGCCACAGTCGACATCTGGTTGTTAACATGGGCCTTAACCCCAGTATGGAAATCAGCACATTTTATAAACCGTGGATTATATATTCATGTACACATGAAGAGAGTCTGGAATAAAATGATATATATATATAGGGTATAGCTTTTACCCTTCCTTTCCCTACTGGGGTACCTGGACATGCACACATTTATCAAAAAACATTAAATCTGTGTTCAAGGAAAGATGATGATGATGATGATGATGATGATGCTTACAATCCGTGTCCAAAAATACTCCCCACAATGAACACTATTTATTCTTGTTAAAAGACTACAATGCCCAGCTGTTGGAGGTATACCAGACATCCCTATAGACAATATCTTTAAAACTAGACACATGTTTTTTTTTTATATTGGGGTGATCTGTCCCTTTAAAGATTGACATCTTCAGTACATGAGTCTGAGACAAAGGGGCAGGTTAAGGTGGTCGAGAGTTGAGACACCGATTAACTGAAGGATTCCTGCGATGTTTTGACAATAACGCTTGTTTCTAAGCCAGAATAAAGCCGAGAATAAAGGTTAAAGCTATTAGACCCCTGATTAGGAAACATGGGGATAAAGAGGCATGCTCATTATTTTAGAGGCTAATGATTAGTCTGTTTATGATCAGTCAACAATTGTCCTCAGCTGCCTCCTCCCTCATGCAATTTGTCAATATCAATTGGCATCTTACTAATAAATCAGGCACATAAATAACGACCTGACTTTATTGACGCCAATTTTTGTTATTTTGACATTGAAGAAACTCTAAAACTCAGACATGAATGGCAAAAGTTCCATCAGCATGGATAATAAAACACATTCAAATATATAATGGTATCTTATATGCAAAGATGCATGACATATATGTATGCACTGAACCAAAAAAAGAGGTCAAATTGGTTTGTGTTTCTGACACAATCACTTATTTATTACATTACATTACATTACATGTCATTTAGCAGACGCTTTTATCCAAAGCGACTTACAATAAGTGCATTTCAACCTAGAGTACAAACTAAGAACAACAAGAATACAGGAAGTAACATTTCCTCAACATAGTCGAACTACAAAAGTACCATAAGTAAGTGCTATCTAAGTGCCACTGAAGTGCTAATCTGTGTTTTAATCCAGATATAGTCGGAAAAGGTGTGTTTTCAGTCCCCGACGGAAGATGTAGAGACTTTCTGCTGTCCTGATGTCAGTGGGGAGCTCGTTCCACCACTGAGGAGCCAGGACAGCAAACAGTCTGGATTTCGAGTGATTAGCTCGAGGTGCAGGAGGCACAAGTCGATTGGCTGTTGCCGAGCGGAGCGAACGTGCCGGGTGTACGGTGTGACCATATCCCGGATGTAGACGGGCCCGATCTGTCTAGAGCACGGTATGCCAGGTCCAGTGTTTTGTAGCGGATGCGTGCAGCCACCGCCAACCAGTGGAGAGAGCGGTGGAGCGGAGCGGTGTGGGTGAATTTGGGAGGCTGAAGACCAGTCGAGCTGCTGCATTCTGGATGAGCTGCAGGGTCGGATGGCCTTAGCAGGTAGACCAGCCAGGAGGGAGTTGCAGTAGTCGAGGCGTGAAATGACCAGAGCCTGGATCAGAACTCGCCGCCTTCTGAGAAGAAGAGACGATTCTCCTGATGTTGTGCAGCATGTACCTACAGGAACAGCGTCGCCGCAGCGATGTTGGCCGTCAGGAGAGTTGACTGTCGAGTGTCACCCGAGGTTCCTGGCAGTCCGGTAGGGGCCAACACAGAGCTGTTGAAGGTGATAGTCAGGTCGTGGGTGGGGAGCCTTTCCTGGAAGGAATAGTAGCTCAGTCTTGTCAGGGTTGATCTTCAGGTGGTGAGCAGACATCCACTGAGAGATGTCAGTCAGACAGGCAGAGATTCGTGCCGCCACCCGTGTTTCGGACGGTGGAAACGAGAAGATCAGTTGGGTGTCATCAGCATAGCTATGGTAGGAGAAGCCATGCGAACGAATGACAGAGCCGAGAGAATTTGTGTACAGAGAGAAGAGGAGGGACCCAGGACGGAGCCTTGAGGAACCCCAGTAGTGAGAGGACAAGGATCAGACACAGATCCTTCCAAGTTACCCGGTAGGTGCGGTCTTTAAGGTAGGAAGAGAAAGAGCGAGTGCAGTGCCTGAGATCCCCAGGTCCTGAAGAGAAGAGATCAGGATCTGGTGGTTCACGTGTCAAATGCTGCAGAAAGGTCGAGAAGGATAAGGACAGAGGAGAGAGGCTGCTCTAGCAGTGTGAAGCTGCTCAGAGACAGCAAGGAGGGCCGTCTCTGTCGAGTGGCCGGCCTTGAACCAGACTGGTGGGGGTCAAGAAGGGTGTTAATGTGGAGATAGGGGGACACTTGGCTCAAAATAACTCGCTCCAGAGTTTTGGAGAGAAAAGGAAGAAGAGAGACCTGTCTGTAGTTGCTGACTTCAGACAGGTCGAGCGTGGGTTTCTTCAGGAGAGGGTTGACTCTCGCCTCCTTCAGAGAGTTAGGGAAACAGCCAGTTGAGAGGGAGCTGTTAATAAGATGGGTGAGGAAGGTCAGAAGGTCAGGAGCAATAGCCTGGAGAATGGGAGACGGGACGGGGTCAAGGGCGCAGGTGGTCGGCGGAGGTCACCAAGCTAAGAACTTGATTGGGAGACAAGGGGGTGAAAGAGGAAAGAGAGGGGGATGAAGAAGTTAGTGTTGGTGAGGTGATAGAAGATGGATTTGTAAAGGAGGAGCGGATGTCGTCTATCTTGTTTGTAAAGTAGTCGACAAAGTGGCTCGGCAAAAGGGTGGAAGGAGGAGGGGGACAGGGGGATCAAGGAGGTTGGAAAGATAGAGAAGAGTTTTTGGGGTTAGAGAAGGAAGACTGAATTTTGGTCAGGTAGAACGAGCTTTTGGCTGCAGAGATAGAGGAAGAGAAGGAGGAGAGGAGAGATTGATAGAAGAGCAAGTCTTCCGCTTGATTCGATTTGCGCCATTTTCTTTCCGCTTCAGAGGTGGCTCTCTCAAGGCACCGAGTCCGACAACCACGGAGCCGGAGAGGATTTCAACCGGTCGTGTCTTAAAAGGACAAAGAGAATCAAGAGATGAAGACAGGGAAGAGAGGAGAGGTTCTGCGGCAGAGTTAGGATGCATGAGTGAGAAGCAGTCAGTTGAGGGAGAGCAGATAGGACAGAGGAGGCAAGAGAGGAGGGACAGAGGGTGCGAATGTTGCGGCGTGCAGGTGCAGAGTCTGTAGATATGGGTGGGTTGTCAGTACCAGAGAGCGAGAGAGAGTAAGAGATGAAGAAGTGGTCAGAGACATGGAGAGGAGTCACAGTGAGGTTAGAGGTAGAGCAGTTTCTTGTGAAAATGTAGTCAAGGTGGTTGCCGGCTTTGTGAGTAGGAGGGGAGGGACTGAGTGAGAGGTTAAAGGAAGACAATAAGAGTAAGAGATCACATGACTTCTCTGTCTGGATGTTAAAGTCACCCAGAAGGATGAGCGGGGGGCCGTGTTCCGCAAAGTTCGATAGGAGGACGTCTAGCTCGTCCAAGAAATCTCCCAAAGAACCAGGGGACGGTGAGAACAACAATGTGAAGTTGGACCGATGAGTAACGGTCACCGCATGAAACTCCAAATGCGACCGGGAGAGGATGACCGGTGGGGTCAGGGTTCGGATGCAACCGCAGTCCGAGGAAACCTGTGAAACGAACGAAGCAACGAGGACCGGATCAGGAGAGGTTAGTAGTGTACATTAGTTTATACAGGTGGGATATGGGGTGCGGGTGGTGTGATGGAAGGATAGAGGGTAGAGGGTGAAGGGTTGAAAAGGATGTGGGGATTAGGGTAGAGGTAGTCGGGATTAGGGTAGGGGGATGTAGGGATTAGGGTCGGGGGATGTAGGGATTAGGGTAGGGGTAAAGGAATGAGAGGATGTGAGGATGAGGGTCGAGGGGGAAGGGATGTAGAGATTCGGGTAGGGGTGAATGGATGGGGTGGTGGTCGAGGCATGATGGTAGAAGAGCCGCGATGGCTGTCTGGTCGGGAGTCGGAGGCTGGTGCGTATGAGTTGGTCTTCCTGCACGAGGAACCGAAAGTGAGTCAGTGGTCAGGTTTTGACCCCTTGGACGGAAGGCTCGGATGTTATGTCGACGCTATTTTTGAATAGATTGCAACGGTGCTGGACCGTTCGTGTATGCCTCGGAATGGCTCCGGCGTGCCGACAGGTGGAACATTGGAGCGAGAGAGGAGGCCCGAGCGGTGGCGCCATGTCTGACCGGCTGCAGGAGCAGCGACAATGCCAAGCGCCTTGCGGTCTCCGACGAAACAACTCTATTTCGGTGCTCCTCTGGCGTATCCGCCGATGGCTGTGCTGACTCGGCCCCGTACCTCCAGAGAGTGAGAGGTGCGAGGAAGGAGGAAGTTACTCGCGATTTTGAGTACGACTGGGAGAGGATGACCAATGGGATCAGGGTTCTGATGTAACCGCGGTACAAGAAAGCGAGGAAGCAACGAGGACAGAAAGAGGTCGAGGGGAAGGATGTAGAGATTAGGGTCGGCGTGGAGGTATGAAGGGCAGGAGGATCGAGTCATTATGAGTCGAGGTCGAAGGATGGAGGAGATGTAGGGTAAGGGGTGGTGGTCGAGGCATGAAGGTAGAGGAGCCGCGATGGCTGTCCGGTTGGGAGTCGGAGGCTGGTGCGTATGAGTTGGTCTTCCTGCACGAGGAACCGAAAGTGAGTCACTGGTCAAGTTTTGAAGCTGTGTCTGAATAGATTGCGACGGTGCTGGACCGTTCGTGTATGCCTCGGAATGGCTCCGGCGTGCTGAAAGTTGGAACATTTGGAGCGAGAGGGGCCCGAGCAGTGGGCGGTCATGTCTGACCGGCTGCAGGAGCAGCAACAACGCAAAGCGCGTTGCGGTCTCCGACGAGAACGACTCTATTTCGGGAGCTCCTCTGGCGTCTCCACCGATGGCTGTGCTGACCTCGGCCCCCGTACCTCCAGAGAGTGAGGGGGAATGCAGCGGGGGGGGGGAATCGAGGTGGCCGAAGCCTCCCCGGACCTATCCGGCATCATCCTTGCGATCAGCGCGAACTTCACTCGACGACCTCCTCCTCTGGTGGCGGCGGCAGCTGCAGCGTCTCAAGCCTGGTTCGAGGCGGACGGGCGCAGCGGCGTCGGCGGGCGTTCAGGAGCTGTTCGAGGCCTGTCGTAGCGGAGACATATCCAGAGTCTAAATCAATTCGGTGAACGTAAACGCGAAAGACATGGCTGGAAGTAAGATATACTTTTTTCCTGAGGAGGAAGGTCCGCTGGCAAGTTGCTGCCGCGCCTCCGCTGTTGGACTTGTTTTTATGTTCTGTTTTCATTTTGTTTCGATCTGCTTTTGTCTTTTATTCTGTATTATTGTATTGTAAGGTGACCTTGGGTGACTTAAAAGGCGCCTCCAAATGAAATGTGATATTATTATTATTAATGGTTGCGAGGGCTGCGTCAGCATTGGTGGTGACGGGATCAGTGTGGATGTGTTGGCGGTGAAGTTTGGCCAAGAAATTGCGAGGTGAAATGTCTCTGGTACAGAGGCAGCTTGAAATGGGGTGGGATACGACCTGGTGAAGATGGCTGGGATACGACCTGGTGAGAATGGCTGGGTTTCTCCGCCCTGATGCGTCGTGACGTCATCGCAGCTGCGACTGACGCGGCGGAGGGATACCCGGAAGTGCTCCGCTGGAGATCGAGAGTTGGCTTTGCCGGTCCGTAAACGTATTGGAAAAGTTTTGTTTTTTCCTTAGACTGATGATTTTGGGTTCGATGGTTGCGGTCTTCGGTTGGGGGACTGTGCGCTCGCGTAGAGGGATTTGTAGACGCCGATGGAATGGTGAGATGAGGTGGTGGGGGGCGTGGCGGGCGCGGTCGGAGCTCCGGGAGCTCCGGCGGGATGAATTGTGGCGCGGGATCGTGGATGGCGAAGCAGCCGATGATGCTGGCGACGGGCGTGGGAAGTGAAGGAGGAGATTACGAGGCTTCAGAACGCAGCTGCTCGTCCGTGTCGGGTTAAGGAGGACCGTTTCTTTCAGGCCAGTAGTTTAGGATTGTGCTAGTCCGATGCGCGACGTGTCTCTACCTGTGGAAGGAAGGGTTGCATGCAGGGTATTATGGTTATCATTACGTACATGTTGTGGATGAGGGAGGGGAGGGGAAGGCGGAAGGAAGCATGTGCAGGGGTTAATAGTGAAGTAGTGACGTCCTTGGCGTTGCTGTCGTTGCGACGCCGGGAACCCGGAAGTGCCGTGGTGTTCCGCCGGCGGTCCGTCAGGCGTTGATAGTCTGGTTTTCCTGTCAGGTTTGTTTACATGGAATGTTGCGCTGGGCGAGTGCGTCTTTCGGCTTACGTACTGTCCACCCGGGGGGTGGGAAGTAAAGCGCTCGGCGGAGCGTCGGCATGGAGGTCGATCACGGCCCGCGTTCGAGCGGCTGGATCTCGACCGGTTGGAAGAGCGCCGTATGTCGGCGCTGAAACGAAGCCTCTTCTAGCGAAAGAGAAAGGGGGTCGAGGGGAAGGGATGTGGGGATGAGGGATGTAGGGATGGGGTCGAGGGGGACGGGATGACGGTCGAGGTGTAAGAAGTAAGGGAGGTAGAGGGGTTAGATGGGTGAGAGAGAGGGAGAAGGTCGGCGGGTTACCGGTGTCCCGGTAGCTGGTGGGGATGTCGCCGCTGAGACGAAGAGGGCGTGAATAGGTGTGACGTGTTTAAGTACCGTCGGCTCGAATGATTGGCTGAATGAGGGGCGTGGTCTCCCCTACCGAACTATGTTCTGTAAAACCTCATTTATGATTGCTGTGAATCGCGGAAAAGATAAAGTCATACAAGTGATTTATGGAGCCAGTATTAAGCACCTATTGTAAAACTGTGTAAAAGTGTTTCAACATATGTTATTAAAGAATTAAATCAAGCTGTGTGTCGTTTTGTCCATATACATATGTCAAGGACAACGCAACAAAGTCGTTTCTAAATTCCAAGAATGAAAAATGTTAGTTGTTAACTGGGAGTTCTGGGTAATTTCCTGATAGACAGCAACTCAATGAGTCACTATGACACTCTTCAGTGTACCTCCTCCGTCTCGCTGACATTCTGCCCTCTTGTGGATGTGTTGGTTCCAAAAAGCTGCCAACATCCCATAAGACACCACCAGTGAACCTTTGTAATGACCGTTTTACCCGAGCACAGAGAATAACATGATGCAGACTTGATTCATTCATTTGAGAGTTGCTTAAATTTCAATTATTACTAAATGCCACTTAGCCTTTTGTTCTGGGTGAGTCTGTTGGACCCGTTTTAAAAAGGCACAGCTCTGGAGCGCAGTGCGTCACGGTATGTTGCTTTACCGCTGGCACCTGTGAGGCACCTGTCAGACTCTGAACTGTCTGCAATGCTCTGAGGGAATTAGGATTAGCACGTCTTTGTTGTCTTTGACGTGAAACAGAGCCCAGTCAAACAGAAAGGTGATCTGACACAATTGAATTGACTCAAGTACCACCATTGTCTCATCTCATATACTATAATCCATCTACTTTATTCTAATGTATTCAATAAAGCATCATCTATTTTTTTTGATTTCCAACCTAATTGAATCTAATCAAATCAGATGTACATGATATATTCCTAACACATCTATCGAACCTCATCTAATATAGTCATGTTATATATTATGTCATCTAATTTAATTTAGACGTCTCCACACGGTCTGATAGATCCATTCTGAGTGTGTTTTAAAAACTCTGTTGTACATACACAGCTCTGCAAATGGTTACACTGCAGCAGGGTGTTTGAGCTGGCTCACAGAACAAGAGGAGGGCCCATGGCTACAGAGAGAAAGGCAGGGAAAGAGATGGTGTATCTTTTTCTTATTTGTTTAAATTAAAGCAGTTGGGCTAGCTTGGTGCATCTTGACCCGTAAGACTTTATCTAGACATCAGATTAGCTCATTAGTGTCTTCCACCTCTGAATAATATCTATGTTCGTCACAGCTATAGGTACTTTACACGTGTCACTTAATGCAGTACTTCTTTCTGATCTAAGGTGTTCCTTTGTCACCCTGTTTACCCTCAAAGTCAGCATCAGTGTTGATATCAGTGAGTGTTGTGTCAGTTGAAGCCTCATTGTGCAGCAGCATGTCTCTATGCAGCAAAGTAGCTGCATAGAGAGAAATCAAATCCAGGCGAGGGTTCATGTTGTCTGAGCCTGAAGAGATCGTAACTGGTGGACTTTCAAAATAAAACCATAAAAACTCTCGTCTGCTGAATGTAAAACAACTTTACCTTTGTGGTATAGCATTTTCTTTGAAGCATAAGAAAACACTTTAATTTAATGTGTTTCTCATTGTGGTGGCTGGGTGTAGTTAGGATCAGCTGTGGAGGTGTGTGGGGGAGTGGCTCAGGGAACAGGTGCCAGGAAGAGGCCTAATTGGCCTCAGGTGTGGGGAATCAGGTTAATTGCCTCTCTGCTTCAAGGGAGATGGGGGGGGTGAGACTGGCAGAGCAGAGCTAGAAATAAAGTATCCTGCCAAACGTTACACCAAGGCTGTGTCTACGACCGGACACTTTACGAAGTACACTGCAATACAGTGCACTGACATCTGTAGTGCACTCCGTGGCTGATAAGTGCTGTATCAAATGGAACACTTACGTTAACCACTTGGCGGAAGTGACGGACGCAAATCTGTTCACTGCACCAGCGAAATTAAGCCGGGAGTGACATATGCAAATCTGCTTGCGATACCCGCGAAACTTAAACTGACAAAATGAATGCACTGCTTGCCCTCTTTTTGTCCCTTGTTTACCCCTTTCTCCACCCCATGTGGAAACTGCGATACCTCCACAATCGCGGCAGGAGCCTCCGTGGTCTACCGCTTGTGCTACCGTAGCCATCTCGTCCGCCATTGTTTTAGAAATAAAATGAAAAGCTGGCGAAAGGGCTCCTCCTCTTCCGCTACGTCGCCAAGATGGCGGCCGTTTAGGGCGAGTAGTGTCCATCGTTTTACACTGCATTTGTTGCCCGTTTGCAGTGCACCATCCGGGTACTTTCAGTGCACTGAATTCTGATGGTCAAGACCTGTTACACTACCCACAATTAACCTGATTCCCCACATCTGAGGCCAATTAGGCCTCTTCCCGGCACCTGTTCCCTGAGCCACTCCCCCACACACCTCCACAGCTGATCCTAACTAGTAATAATTAGAAAATTATATATATATATATTATTTTCTAATTATTATTATTTTACTTATATAACTCAATCAACAGGTTTTTTCAAACCAGTTACAATCATCCTTATGTTGCCCCATCCTTTAGATGTGTTTATTTACAACTGGTTGTCAATACACAGATTATTCATGAGTATTAAGTCCCTCTGGCGTTTCTTCATTGATAAATAACTTCCTACTCTACTCCACCGTTTATGCGACTGTCAGTTGTTTCCTGTCTGTTTCTGTTCCCCTCTTTCTCTTGGAGGTGAAAGGTCAGCTTGCTCTGGACTCAAACGCCCCGCCCACTTGTTTACGTCAAGCCAGCCTGGCTGTGATTGGCTGCCAGGTGTGTGGCACACAGCGGTACAAAAGATACACGACACGTACAACGAGCGGTGTTTGTTAAGCTTGACGGTTCCAGATCAACCGGGCTGATCCGAGCCGAGCCGTGACAGCGGGGCTGGAGACGCGGGGAAGAAGCTAAACGAGAAGAAGTTGCGCGAGAAGATTTCATTTCTGTCATTTCCATCTTCAAACCCTATTTATTTGGATATGTCAACTGGCTCCAGGATACTTTGATGATTTTTTTTCTCCTCCACGTGAATTTGTGTTGTTGCGTGTTTGTTTGCACGAGCGCGGACCGGTGACACGCGCAGCTTGTAAAGAAGGAACACTCGGAATAAAGAAGAAGAAATGGAGGAACCCAACGTCTTCTCCTCCGACCGAACCATCCTGTGCCTGTTCGATGTGGACGGCACTTTGACAGCACCGAGAGAGGTGAGCGCTCCCACCCCGGCTGGAGGGGTCATTGGTTACCATAAGATTTTGTAAAGTCTCCCTCCTTCTCTGCAGACCTTCTGCCTTCATAGTGTGTGTCCAGGGTGTGAGACAGTTTGTGAGAGGACATGTCTTCCACCTGACGTCCGGTGGTCTACTTCTGTCAAAGCACACAAACGGCCTGATACTGTCACCTCGCCTGGGCTTTAATTGGAGTGTTTTATTTATGAAAATACTTTAGATTCCCTCAAGGAAAACTGGCCTAAATGCCTCTTTTCTGTAGTTTTGAGGTGTTTTTGTCATTAAGAAAATTCTCTATGGGCTAAAGGATAAAACATATCTTTTATTAGTGATGCTTTTTGCTTAACAATGTGTGTGTTACATAACTTTAGTTTTTCTTTCGTGTGCTAAACTCAAATGATTGGAAATCTGTATCAAATGATGACACCACAAAGGAAAATTCTGCAATGTTGTCCATTGTTCTCTGTTCTGTGTTGATGCTTCAGCAACACAGATTTGTCTATTTAATGATGGTTCATGCATGTGTGTGTTTTGTTTTTATGAGAGCTCTATACCAGTAAACAAAGCGATAATGTGCAGTGTACTTTTTGTAAGTCGCTTTGGATAAAAGCGTCTGCTAAATGACATGTAATGTAAAAATTTAATACAGTGAATCTTTTCTGTAATCTGCAGAAAATCGAGCCCCAGTTGGATGAGTTTTTCCAGACCCTGCGGAGGAAAGTGAAGATCGGCATCGTTGGAGGGTCCGACTACTCCAAGATAGCTGAGCAGCTCGGGGAGGGGGATGACGGTGAGCAGTCCTCTTCCTGTCATGTACACAGCTGGGTCACACGACCCGACACTTGATGTACCTTCTGCCTAATTGGACTCCAGTCCACAGAGAGTGGAGCTGAGAGCACGGTGCTTGGGAATAATGTTGGATTTAGGCCATCGTGTAGCTTTATTGGGTAAAACGACATGCTTTTAAAAGACCCACTATTAGAAAAGCATGATAACACAAGCCTGAACACCCCTTTCTTCCTTTATCTATGTCGCAAGGCAGGAGGCCGAGCTAACAATTGTCTCTTGATGACTAACTGTTGCATTTCAACTCATCGTGGTTGTACATCACCTTGGGAGCCACAGTTTAACACATTTAATATATTAAACATTTTCTAACATCCAAACACAGGTTAACAGGTTTACTATTAACCTATGACCCACAGACCTGCCTCGCGGGCACACTGGCCCTCACGCTGCTGAGCCAGCAACTTCCCAGCTGAGTTAACATGTGGTTTCGTGGACGGGGTGAAACTTGTAAATATTACGGTACGGCTGAAAAGCAGATGTTGTGCCATGTGGTTTCCTCACCTTGCCACGCATGTGTAAAGATTGATAATTTGTATACATTGTGATGCACACATTTGCAGCAGGTCTCGTTGTTGCTGCTCCAGTATAATGTATCTGAAACAAAATGTTGATTACGATTACACTTTTATTACTTTTTTAACCCAGTTAGAGGAATATTTTTTTTTACACAATCCAGAAGTCATTTTACAATCATCTTCTACATGCCTTTTTATGCAGTGTTGCTGTGTTATGAAGGTAAAGTGAAACAAGGTATTTGCAGGGCAGCTACAGGCTGCAGGGAATGGGAAGGTCAGAGAGATTACACTGGGCTCTTCCAGCCTCTGTAATCTGCTACCAGGTAAAAATAGCAGGCTGTTCCATTCTTCCATCTGCAGGCCTTGGTGGAAGAGCCATTGTTGATTCGGTTGAGTGTCTTAAAGAACCAGACGAGCACATTTAGCCCTGATCCATCCGTCTCCTCTCTTGCAGTGATCAGAAAGTTCGACTATGTCTTTGCTGAGAACGGCACCGTGCAATACAAAGACGGGAAGCTCCTCTCAAAGTATGTAAGTGAACAATCAGTCCCATGTTTCATTCTCAGTCACAGTACCAGCCAGGAAGACATGATTGTGTGAAACGTATGTTTACCCACAAAGACGTAAGACGGATGATGTAATGCATTAGCCGGGTTGTGATTAGTAGACGACTATAGCTGGAGAGTGGAAAGTAAAGGGAAAAAGAATCATTGTATGTCAGATCTCATACGACGAGGAATCTACCGAGATGAGCTCTTTCCCTACAGCTTGACGAGCCAGGTCCTCAGGGCGCACACAACGCTGCGATCAGTTTCAGCCACCTGTCGCAACAATCGGACAGAGCACAGCCCGCCAGGTGTTTTTTTGTGAATAAAGTGCATCTTCGTCCTGCTAGGCGATACAGAACCAGATCGGAGAGGAGCTGCTGCAGGACCTCATCAACTTCTGCCTCGGCTACATGGGGCTCATCAAGCTGCCAAAGAAAAGGTCAGACTTTGAGTGAGCTTAAGAAACAGTCAGGCCACAAGTTATGTGCTCCAGCAGGTTAACACACACACACACGCACACACACACGCCTTTGACCTGCATTCCTGGTATTTCTGGTAACTATTATTCATCCGCCCTGACCAGTTGAAGCAGGAACAAAGCTGCCTCATTGTTATCTCTGAGCAGTAATAAAGCTAAAACAGTATTATTAGTGTTTTTTCTTCT
The DNA here is from genome assembly GCF_029220125.1 of Pseudoliparis swirei. NCBI lineage: Eukaryota > Metazoa > Chordata > Actinopteri > Perciformes > Liparidae > Pseudoliparis > Pseudoliparis swirei. The sequence continues at coordinate 17,919,359 of NC_079410.1, read as the reverse complement.
TCCTCCGATGGGGAGAGGCACTTTGTATTATTTGAAGCCAAATGCAAGTTTCAGCCTCACTCAAGTCCACTAAACAAGCAGCGTGACTTTTTTTTTGTTTTGTTTTTTGTTGCCCGGCAGAGGAACTTTCATCGAGTTCAGGAATGGAATGATCAACATTTCCCCCGTTGGCCGGAGCTGCACGGCGGAGGAGCGGATTGAGTTCTCTGAGATCGACAAGGTGAGAGAATTGCCACTGGAGCATTAATGGGGACCAGCGTCACATTACTGGGTTAAAAATTCGCCTGATTTGCATTGAGATTGAAACCTGCTAGAACTTAATTAAAAATGCACAGTAGCCAAATTTAACAAGCTGCACTGAGATTCACAGAAGGAGGTGGAACAATGTCGAGCTTTCAGGACCTCCCAACAGGCTGCACATTGATGGCTCACATAGCTGGGGGTTAACCCTCCAGCTACCCGCTAACATCTATGCATGGTGTGTATATATATATATATATACACTCAGACTATGTGAAACAAGATGGTAAACTGCACACATTTAACATCTGTGCAACGGAGCAGGTAATGGTTATAAGTGCAGACGCACACGGTTTGTACCTGTCGGCCGTTTCTGACCGTTTGTCCCTTTACTCCACAGAGAGAGAAGATCAGGGAGAAATTTGTCACTGCCCTGAAAGAGGAGTTTGCTGGAAAGGGACTGCAGTTCACTAAAGGTGCGGGAGTCGAAATCTTGCAGTAAACATGCATCCTGTCATATTTAACCCACGTATTCTAATTCTGACGGTTCTAGAATTACATTCGGGGAATGGCAGTTGTGTCTCATCTGCAGCAGCACCGGAGAGCCGTAAGAGAAAAGAGCCAGTGTCCATCTGTCTGTTGGCCTCCCTGCTGCCCCGAGCCCCAGCAGACAGTGACTCTTTATTGCAAACGCATAAATGAGTCTGATCACATACTCGCACATAATTTTTACATTTATTTTGTGCCACCGGTTCAGGGCTGAATCGATTGTAACGCAGCCTGTAAAAAAAAATGTCCAGGGAGGCACGCAGACTTTAGATTTGGCATGAAGAGAGCGCTGCATCTCTGTGTTGGAAGAATGTGAGAATCTGTGTCATATCAGTGCATCCTATGTGTTGTAGTTAACCTTTTGAACCCTGATATCACCCTCAAATGGAGGGGGTCAAAACTACAGATGACAATGTTCCATGAGAATCTGACTTTGCCCTTGTGTAGCATGTTTGGACGTCACGTGACCTTAACGTACTGGAGTTTGCAGCGTCTCTGTTTGTGTTCTTGGAGTCTGATCTTTCTGGGTCTCGCTGTCTTCCTGATGACGGTGCAGTTTAATGAAAAACTAGTTGTACACACATCTGTTTGTCTCTTCTCCCTCCGGACTGCCGGTGCTGTGTGGAGGACCTTGTGCTTCACGGTGGAGGCCTCTGTTACCCATCATACACACAGTTCTGTCTCTCTGTCTCTCTCTCTGTCTCCGTCTCTGTCTCTCTGTGTCTCGCTCTCTCTCTCTCTCTCTCTCTCTCTATGGCGACACAGTGAGGTTAATCGGTTAATGGATGTTTGCTTACGTGCTCTGCGAGGCGTGCGCCTCAGTTGATGACGCCAGAAGGAGTTTCACAATACGGGCAAACAAAGGTGTTACCTCAAATCTGTTAACCAGCACCTCATCCTGTTCTTCAAGTTTGACTTAATGCAGCAGGATGATGTAGGTCACCGACTCTTGATGAGGCAGAGATGTTTTTGTTATTTGCAGATGTCTTACTGGTCACTTTGTTTTCTCTGGCGCAGATTGAGGAACGGTTTGTTCATTTTGAGTTTGAGATCCTGTGTCTTTCTGCTTCTGCACGGCTGATCTGTTATTATTTTATTATCTACCAAAGACCTTCCTCATAGTCAGTGTTATGGTCCAAAAGAAGAAAATACAAGTATAAGGACATCTTAAGAGGTTAAAAATGAAACGCCAAAGTATGGTTTACATATTATACTACCTTCTCATTGGCAAGTGCCTTCATCATTTCAAGTCTTTATTGTAAATATTATTTAGGTGTTGCATGAACATTTAATCAGCTTAGAGACGCACAGTGAGTTGCCCACTGAGGTGTTTGTGTTGTGGGGTTGAAGGTGTTTAGGATGGAGGCGTGTGGAGGGTGGGTGAGTGATGCAGCCCTCTGATTGGCCAGAGGCTCCTCAGCTTTGGCCTTTGTTATTGACTATTTCAACTCTTAAGCCGAGACGAGGCCGTGAATGGTATTCATGGGGGGAAGACTGAAGGGGAAGTGCAGCGTAGAGCTCTGAGGGAGACGTCTTGGCTCCACGTCCCGGGCGGCGGATCATTCGACTGGCAGCCGAGCAACGAGGGAACGTTTTCTGTGACCTTTTATTTTATTTTTTTTATATTTTATTAGTGTTCAGAATCTCACATACACATATTGACATTTTTCAGATTCTTTGTATAAAGAGAAGTGAAAAACAAAAAAATAAACACATATGCAAATAAAGTAACAAAAACAATACCATAGTAACAAAACTTTAAAATATAGCAGGGAGAAATCATTTTCTATAGAGTAAAGAAATACAGTCAGGCCATTTATCGGTGACATAGTTGCACCACTTTTGCCAGTGCTTAAGAAATGTTTCCGTTCTTTGGTTAACATGTTCTGTGACCTTTTAAAATGTGAAGAACAACGAGCTGCAACGAGAGCGTGTTGCAAAACTCACGTCGCAATCTGTTTCCTTATCTACACGCTATCACGCCCGTCACTGTCGTCTCTGGATTCCTCGAATATAGAAAATGATTGTCATTGTTTGGTCAATGATGGACACACAGACATGTGGGGGGGTCTCTCTCTCTCTCTCTCTCTGCCACCTGTTAACAAACAGGTCTGACAAGTGTCTCAGGCGGTAAACCGTGTGTGTGCCACACGTGTTGAGTGTAAACGGGTGGAAGAATGTGAAAGGGAAAGTCTTCACGGACATGTTGAGAGCACTGGTTCACATGAATTGTGTCGTAAACGCGACGTGAACTCTTCTTCGTCTACTCTTCTTCGTCTACTCCTTTCCTCAAAGAATTGGCAAATGCCTGTTCACTGATATCAGAATGTTTCTTTTATCCTCTCAACTGCATCATATTGTTAAAGATGTTTATTCAATGATCACAATGCGTATGATTTGATCATTATAACGTGTGTGTGTGTTTGTAGGTGGTCTCATCAGCTTTGACGTGTTTCCAGAGGGCTGGGACAAGAGGCTGTGTTTGGAGCTGCTGGACCGCGAAGGCCTCGACCAAATCTATTTCTTTGGCAACGAGACGTCGGATGTAAGTTCATCCTGGGAAGTGTTTACCGGAGGGCTGCGTGCGGCGGTGTGGAAGCTGTTTACCAGTTACAGTGTTCATACACGGCATGGCCGACGATATGTGGACAATCAAAGATTACATTGATTGTTGAATACCTCTATTCTAAAACCACGGGGATTAATCTGCTGCTAATAACCACTTCCACTCTTCTGAGAATTCATTTCACAAATATGTATTTATTTATGCACAACAACGTCTTTCCTGTAAAGATCCCAAAGATGAGCCGACTGTGTTGCTGGGACACGCGGTCTGTTTGTAGTTCACCGTAGTTATGTGTATTGTTTTATTCTATGATTATTGTGATGCACCTTTCACCGAGTCAAATTCCTCTGATTCTGACGCCTCCAGGTCTCGATGGCTCTCGCTGGCTCGGAGGTTAAAGCTAATATTTCCAGGTGTGGGACTGGGCTGAGAGATTGTTAATAATGGTTCATAATCTTTTGATTTCCTTTTTCAGGGCGGAAATGACTACGAAATTTTCAACGACCCACGGACCATCGGTTTCACGGTCTTCTCTCCGGAGGACACGGTCCGGTTCTGTCGGGAGCTTTTCTTTGACACCTCACCACATGAGCCCTGATGCCCCCCCACCCCCACCCCCCCTCGACCCCTTTCCCCCCGTGCGGGTCTTTTCTGGTACAACAACGAGCAGCTCCATCCCAGATTACAACTGCTGAAAGGTAATGCTGATCACCTCCATGTCACTAATGGGATGACTCTGGATTAAGGGTCATTTTTACTAAACGCGTGCAATAAATCCATTTGCTTTTTTGTGGGTTTTGTCTTAAAGGGACGGAAACGGAGGAAGTGTGTGTGTGTAAGCGTCCGTGTGGCAGCACTGCAACGTGTAGCATGAGGCGTGAAACTAGCTCAAAAACTTAAGAGAGATTCTGCAATATTCAGCAGTGTTATAAATTATCACTACAGATTTTTTAAAGCGCGCAGAAGTATGTTTTGCACTACTGTCGTTATATGTTCATACCGATCGTTGGTGTGCTGTCGTCCTGTTGACCACTAAGGGGGAAGAGGGCGACCAAAGTGACGGAGAAGGAACATTTACTCGTTGAAAATGAAGTGCCGTGGGTATTTCTTCCTCTGCAGTCGGGGATATATGAATCATTCCAGGTGTTTTAATATGTGATGTGTTTATGTTCTTCGTCATCCCTTAAATTTCAAGTGTCTTTTTTTTTTCGTTTTGAAAACTGAACATTACTGACTTTAACAGTGAATTAAGCTGCTGTGACTGAGTCACTGCAAACCTTTTGTCGAGGTTTTTTTTTTTATGTCAAATATTTGTACGAGCTGCGTCGTGGCCTGCGCTCTAGGTGAATGTATTGATTGATGCTTATTGCTAATCTCTTCCAGATTCACGTCGCTTTTAACAGATGCCTCAAGTTTTTTTTTTTTTTTAAGTAACTTTAAAATGTGTGAACACTGAGACTTTGGTTTTTCCACGATGGGTCAATGTTCTGTCACGGTTCAGGAAAAAAGTTGTTGTAAATAGGATAAATTGTTTATAAATGCTGACTGTAAACACTGCTCCAACTACAAAGACTACACATGTAGTCTTCTATGCACTGCAGATGATATTTTAATGCCTCACTAACTGATTAAAGATTGTTCTTGTTGTTTTTCTATCATTTATGGATTAAAAAAAGTAAATTTGCTAATTAATCGTAATAAAACCTTTTTGATATCGTACCACCGACTTCTCAAGTGTTCTTTGTCCAGTTGGCCCAAACTGAGCTGAGACCTCAAGTGTTCCTGTTATATGTAACTCACTCACAACATCATAAACTTTGCACTTTAATACAATTCTGCAGATTATTGTGAAGTCCTCGTTTGCCTCTGTGTCTTTACGTGTCTCCACTGGGAGACGCCAGAAACGTTCATATCACACCGGATGCTTTGACGATAAAATACAATTCAACTTTTGGCTCTTTGTACACAAATTAATCTATTGTCCTAACATTAATTTATCTTTTAATGTAAATCAGCGGTGCCTGACATTAGGTTTTAGGGGGACTCGGTACCATCAGACACGTGAACGTATTCTACCAATAACTAGATAAGTTGTACTTCAAATATTCAGCATCAAAGACTGAACTTCGTCAACCAATATTGCTTATTGAATTATATTTTATTTTGGTATTTTTTTGTTTTGTTTTTTCAACCCTGCTGTAAAAGCTGTTTGAGGCTCAGTAATAATACACGGTAGAAAATGTAAAAAATGGAGAAATGTATAACACTAAATATTGTATCGACTGATAAGGCAGGAAGAACACAAAAGGCATGTTTCGGCAAACTTTTTCAAGTTCTTCCTCGGACACCATCACGGACTTCTGGAGAAGTAGAAAAGAGGCAGGAAGTGACATCACAAATGCTTAATCTTTTGTTGTGCCTCTCCTAAATAACAGCCTTGAGGTTCATACACTTGTTTCTACCAATGAAGACCGGTTGACGTGTGGGTGGGTGAGCTTAAACCTTGACCTAAAACACCCACATCGCTGATTCATCCAGTTATAAATGAAATGCAGTGAATTTAATATATTAATAATCACTGTCATACTGATCAGTCTGGGGTTAACTTTGACAGGACGTGTTGTCTGTGGTCAAACCTGTGACCTCTTTATTACAGACAGCCTCACATGTTGATCAAAGATCACACCACTCTTCCTCTTCCTCTCTCTCACTCCCACGTGCAACTAAAGAAACGCAGATTCCCTCAGACACGTGAATCATAAAATGCTTTAATGTTCTTTCAAGGCTCAGTAGACGTGATCGTGGGGATCACCACCACCGTGGCTCGTCCACAAATTAAAGTGCCCTTAAATAAATCCAAAATTAGGTTGAACAAGTTCAGGCAGTGACACTGACAGACAGACGAGATGCAAAGAGACTCTCTGGATCAGACAGAATAGAAAATTAATAACTACCACCAGCGTTGATGTGTGGATGATCTATGATCACTACGAAGTCATGGAGTTCACCATCACTTGATAAACACACAGATACATGTTTTTTTCTGATAATAGAAAAAGAGATTTACAAATTATTATTTTTTTATCAGCAATATCTGGCCCACGATGTTTTCAAAATGAAAATGTTTCAAACAACTCCACAAATTTTGGAAAAACCTGACAGTGATGTTGATCGAAGTTTTTCTGGCAGTTTTCATTTTGGAAATTTCTATTTTTCTGAAGCGCAAGCTTTGACTGAAATAGAGAGCTCGCAATCTAAGGTCTCACACACACACACATCTGATTAAATAAATACATTATTAAAATAAATAACTACTCACAAGACACACAACCAAGGATATGTGTTTACCAGGAAAATACTTGTAATCGCTTTCCATTCACAGTAAAGTGTGTCACGTTTTTTACTCCTTTCATGCTTTTCCTGTCGAAGACAAACTTAATTCATAACTTAGAGCTCACTCCACACATAATCATCTTCTTCTTGTCCTGTATGTTTCTAAACTGGTGCCAAAGGGAGACAACACAACGTCCTGTCCAGGGTGCAAACATAGAACTATTCATATTTGGAGATATTGATCTATGTGTTGATTTTAACTGATTTACTGCCGTCAACCTGACACGTCTACTTCCTTTCACTCAACAATCCTTCAAAACTCTTCCACTTCAACTCTTCCACTTCAATTCCCTCAACGACTTGCTCTTACTTCCGTTATCTCTGCTCTTGAACTCAGTCTTTTTTTTTTTTATCTGGCAGTGATAATCTGACCCAACATGTAAAGTAAAGAAGGGAAGTCAAGCTGAACTCAGCCTTCTCTCCTTCTCTCCTTCTCTCCTTCCTCATACCTCATTCTGCAGACCTGCAACATAGTCATGTCCTTTCTTACTAGTTTTTTGTAACACTTTACAGGGCTAATCGTTCTGAACAATGAGGCCTAAAAGCCTTTCTCCGGTTTCATCCTACACCGGTCACTCTACCCTCAAATCTGACTTTTATTCCTGCTGTCATGACAAAAAGAGAAAGAAATAAACAAAATGTGTCTTTTTCCGTACAGTGAATACATGGTCAGTCTTACATACACAGCAAGTTCCTCAGAGCGGCGGACAGCGTTGAACTGTGCATCCGCTCTGCGAGTGACGACGCGTGAGCGACACATGAGTTACCATTTGCTGTGTAGATAAAACGTGTTTTTAAAGAAAGGATTTTAGCACAGAGTGTAAGTTATCAGTCCGATGACGGGTCCGTCCCCCCCCCCCCCCCCACGCGGCCCTGCGCGACCAACCAGGCCCAGAGTTCAGGTCGTCGAGCTGATGATCTGGCCGGACCAGGTCTCGTGTTTGCTCCCCGGGTTGAGATGTATGATCTTCACCTCCACCGCCTGCACCTTCAGGTTCTTGGGAGGCACGCGGCTCACTTTGTACGTGACCTCGTCGCCCTCTACCGGGACGTACTCCCCCTCGATGCTGGAATAGAGCACAAGTAGGGCGATGAACGGGAAGTCAAAGGGAGTCTTACTTGATACTGTTTTGGCAGATGTACAGGGCCTCTCTGTACCCCATATGACCCCCTCTCTGTACCCCATATGACACCCTCTCTGTACCCCATATGACACCCTCTCTGTACCCCATATGACACCCTCTCTGTACCCCATATGACACCCTCTCTGTACCCCATATGACACCATCTCTGTACCCCATATGACACCCTCTCTGTACCCCATATGACACCCTCTCTGTACCCCATAGACACCTTCTCTGTACCCCATATGACACCCTCTCTGTACCCCATATGACACCCTCTCTGTACCCCATATGACACCCTCTCTGTACCCCATATGACACCCTCTCTGTACCCCATTCTCTCCTTCCAGAGGGTGTCGTGTGCTATCGCTATACTCACTCTGAGATGTGAACGAAGATGTCCTCGCCACCGCGGGAGGGTCGGAGGAAGCCGTGACCTTGTGACCTGGAGAAGTTCTTGCACACCCCCTTGAACACGGGACCCGATTGAGCACGTACGGTACTGCAGCCAAAGGGAGGGAAACAATAACGCTCTTACATTAAGCATAAAATGACTCATCGCAGTACAACTTACTGTGGCTGTTGTTTCAGTAAGACGAGAAGGAGCAGTGTAGAAGAACATCTTTTTCTTTGATGTGAGGCACTTTATGAGTTCGGCCCCTTAGACAAGAGAACTGGAGACGTGTAAGGTTGTGGAGGAGGATTCACAATGAAGGTTAGAAGGAGGATGAAGAGGTGATAACGCCTACATACTGCCTCGCCTCGCCACGTCACAACACGCAGAGATGAGAACATCGCTCCGTGTAAGGAGAACAGTATTTAATCTTTCTTTAGTCGCAGCCACAATATATCCAGCTGCCCGACTTACATTTAAAAACAAGCCGCTGTCTCATCGGTGAAGCCAAAATCAGTATCAGTAAACACAGGCTCAACGTTGGGACTTTAAGCGTATGTTTGTGCCCATTTAAACGTAGGTCTAGGCAACAGAGCCACTCAGAAACCATCACGGTCGGCTTGAAATAACTACGAGGACGAAGTGAAACATAAACAAGGATGTGCAGCACCGGCCTCCTGGCTGTCAGTGCTGTGTTTGTTTGATTATCCACAACCTCCACTCCCTCTCGCCCTGTGTGGGTTTATTTTGGTCTTCATCCTGAGCCCGGTGCGTCTCTTATAGACACTACACGGTACCTCGTGGGCGTGATAATGTACATTAGCATTAAGTGCTCTGAACACATTTGTTCCGGTTTGCTGGCTGCAGCTACTTAAATAAACATGTTCTCTGAAATGTTGCGTAAAAATAAATGTAAAAAATCCAATGTGTGTTTGTTAAACGTCTTCTTGGTGAATAATCATCCACTCGGACTTACGCGGAGTAGGTGCGGTTGCGCTTGGTTGGCAACGGACTTGGCAAATCCCGAGGCAGCGGCTGCTCTTTCCCCTCCTCCCATATGTGGCTCCTCTCCCTCAGGAAGGGGAAGGAGAGGCTGAGGGAGGCGTTGGGGGAGCGCAGCGGCGTCCGAGACGGCGACGTGAGGCTGTGGTCTGCCATGTCAGAAGTGACAGGGGAAGATGAGGGAGGGTGGTGTGTGGATGCAGCGTCGCACTCTGCTGTTGGAGCCGCAGGCGTCTGTCCGCTGGCGGATGTGCGAGTCCTTCTGCCGGGAGAGGCACAGACGTTATCCAGGTCAGGGCTGTCGCTTCAAGTCGGTCAGGAAGACAGGCTGCGAGGAGGAAGAGGAAAGGGAGAGGAGGGATGAGGATCAGAGAGTTGTCATGTGGCTTTAGACCTGATGGGGCGAGCAGAAGGGGTCCCAGAGCCAAGAATAAGTCTGTTCAAGCAGAAACAATAGAAACTAGAACGGGCACTCGGTAGAGCGCATACCTTCGCATATCACAAGATTGGGCATTGAATTATGAACATTTTGGCATTAGTTGCATGCCAATTGGATAAAAATTGACCGCGCTACGGTAAAAAGAAGATTTTGACCTTTTCATGACCTTGACCTTTGACCCGATTGTTCCCAAAATCTAATCAAATGGTCCTCGGATAATAACCAATCATCCCACCAAATTTCATGCGATTCGGTTTAATACTTTTTGTGTTATGCGAATAACACGCATACAAATAAATAAATAAATACACGGCGATCAAAACATAACCTTCCGCATTTTCAATGCGAAGGTAATAAAGCACCAGGTGCAACTGGTCTTTCCTCGTGTCTCAGAATATATTGTTTTCCCATTCCCATGTCAAAAAAAATGCGATGAGATTTTTCGTTTTTCTCCTGCCAAGCGTGATATAGATGTTGAAGTTACTCCTCCTCAGTCAGTTCCAACGACCTTTAAAGCAAGTCCCTTCTCATTTTAAATATGATTTAATATTAAAGAGGCTCACTGATTATCTCGTATCCTAAGGTTGGGGAACTTGCTCGGGATATATTTTAATAAGAATGAACAAAAAAACAATGCAGCAGAGGCCAAGATATATAACTGCTGTTAGTAGTGGCTCATAAATGGTAGAGCCAACAACATGATGGAGATACAGTTACGGTTTTAATCTCAAAGGAAGCCCCCCCACACAGATATTTTCTCTGATTTGACATTACAAGATATTACAGTTTCGATATGACAAGGATGGGATGTCACATTTTTAGAGTAAAATACAGGTCCCAAATATAATTTAATGCAAAAAACTGCAATTGTCCTTGTATCCTCTGGAGCCTTTGAATGATTCCTTCTGTAATGTTACTACTACTACTATGGGGATTCTAGATGAAGCTGCCCAAAGCGTTGTCTGAAGACACGTGGAGATTCAATTATCCTATTATACTTGACGTGCATCCCTGCCGTTCAGTATATGACAGAGCACGTCTATGCAGAGTGTATTCACACACATATATGCTCTTAATCCAGCCTCCACTTCCCTCCAGAGAATTAGTGAATTATTCCTCTGTCCATCAGTGTTGATCATTATTCCCTAATACTAAAATCCGCAACATATCGTAGTCAGGTGACCTTGCCCTTCAATCTTTTAATCCAGTTTCTGTTTTCAAGGATGGATAAGAGGCAACTGGCCAAAGGGTGAATTCCCGTTTTTCATAAGACACCACAAACAAACACCGTGTGGTCTTTCCGCCCACACCTCTCGCGTACGTGTAACGATGGAGGCCGACGATCGTGACGTCAGAACAGCTGCAGAACACCGCCTCCAGTGGTGCGTTCGTGACGTCAGTGCCCCGTTCCCCCCAAATGAACGATTGCATATCTCCTGCAGGAGTAGTACGACCATAACGCCACAGCGTCCACGCGTCGGGGGATCAAACGTGTGTCATAATGACAAACAACTCATGACTCAGAGTTCACAGGCAGCAGCGGAACATCTGGATGTGCAGACATTAAGCCACATGGGGTCATGGTCCCCGTCCCACGGTTCTCCACAGGCAGCGTGTTGTTCGTGGATTGCAGTTGAATTCATACACTTATATTACGCCTTCATAAAAAATAAAAAACATTTCACCCATGTGCTTCCTCCTCGTTTTATTAAAAACACGTAAATACACGAATCCCAAATGGACAGCACTCTTGATATCCGCAATTTGTCCAAAATAAAAAGGTGGAACAGAAAGCCGTCGATGCGATGAGACGATGGATAACTTGGATATAAACCAGACTGAGACGTCTGTTCATTGGAGAACATGGTGGAGACGATACACCGACCGGTCCAAACAATGGACACATGAATATGGCTCACAATAAAACCAGTCTCGGATATTCTGTCGAGCGTGCTAAGAATACATTGTCCCGATGCCAAAACAAAGCCCCTCCCCACCTGCACGGACCCTCCATATAATCTCAGAAATGTTACTTACTGCATTGGTTGAGGTCGATCCGCGTGTGCGAGCGACTTGTCTTGAATCGGTGTGTATTAAATAACGAGGTATTAAATAAATAAGTCGAGTAAATCAGCGCAGTCCGACGGAAAGCCCTGATGTGACGGTGTGAGGGGCTGCTGAGTCTGCGCAGCTGGCGGAGATTCCGATGGCGTGATGCGACGCTGTGCGCACGCGCGTGTGTGTGTGTGTGGGGGGAGGGGGGGTTCTTCGTTCCGTCGCATGTGTGTAATCTGTTTAGGAGACAGTGCGCTCAGAGGAATTGTTTTTTACGCATACATTTAAAAAGAAAAGAAACCGCACCTGTTCTTGCGCTGCTCCGGTAGAGTGAGTTTGTGTGTGTGTGTGTGTGTGTGTGTGTGTGTGTGTGTTGTGGGGTAGACTGGACTCCAGGGATGAGATGGATTTATACATTTCATCATTACATACACATGCCAGCAAAAAAAAAAGAAGAAGAGGGGGATGGATGGACGGATGAGGACTGTAAATGTCTGGCATGTGTATGTGATGAAAGATTCAATGTGAAGCTTTTTGTAGATATATTTCTGCAAGGAGTTTCTATAGTCTCACAACAATCAACCCACCCCATGTCTGATGAAACCCACACACACGTGTGTGTGTGTGTGTGTGTGTGTGTGTGTGTGTGTGTGTGTGTGTGTGGTTTAAACCAACAGAACGGAGGCTTTCAAACTGTGGGATTGAACGGCCGGCCTCTAATCCGTTATAATCACACATGACAAATCACAACAACTCACGCTGACGATGACGCCCTTTTACTGAGAGAAACAATGGCAACAAAGCACAAGAATGTTCCATAAACTGAGGAAGCGAGCACAAAAAAACATGTTTGAGGAAACATTTGAAATAAGTTAATATTTTAAACGTGGCATTTTATTTTAATGTTATAAATGTTGTTTGATCTTGATGATACGAATGTGGTATAAATTGTCCCATGGATCTAATTTATGAACAAAATTATCACTCGTCCTCATTTCTCTCATCTTTAACCACTAGAGTCCTTTGAAGTATCGTGAGGCTGCACATGTATTCATCCTGCTGTTCAGCACTGACTTTGACCCATTAAGTCAGACTCTGTAACGTGTGTATGTGTGTGTGTGTGTGTGTGTCTGTCTGACTATCACTATGACTCAAATAATCAGTGGCATCTTAAATGTGTTCCTTCGAATTGGGGGGTTAATTTTCATGTGAAATACACCTGAACGAACGCAAATGTCAATCAAGTGATTCTCTTTTGCAAAGCGTGGTCACGTGGGCACGGAGCCTCTCAGTCTCAACGAGTCACTTCACGCCAACGGCATCTCGGTTCAGAGCGCTCCGCCTCCCTCCTTTTCACTTCTGTATCCAAACTCGTGGGCCTCGGCGTCTCCGGCCGCCCCTCGCGCCGCCGGTCGTAAACCGCCAAAACGTCCTCGTTCCTCCTGCTGCGGCGCTAATTGTTCCACCATGACAGCAGCCCCAGGCCCGGGTCGCAGATGGTGCCCTGGAACGACAGCGCAGCGGGGTGAGGATGGACGGCGAGCTACCTTCGTTTCCATTTTGCCCTCGGTAAACACATCCACACATTTTGACCAATGGATTTCCATGACTTTTCCATGACTTTAAACCAAATTTCCACGACCAAACTAAAATCTCGGTATAAACATGAACAATTTAGAAAATGTTGTGCGTTTTTGAGTGTCTTTCTTTAAAAAAAACATATACATTATTTCAAACTCGGCGTAAATGAACATGTGATTATAACACATTTCCATGACTTTTCCAAAACTTTTATGATTTGAGTTTTTTCCATGACTTTTCCAGGCCTGGAAATGACCATTTTAATATTCCATGACTTTTCCAGGTTTTCCATGACCGTACGAACCCTGCATCCAGTGTTTTTTACTGGAGTCTACAGCACAGATGCTGGACTTTTGACAGTAGTAAAGAAATTTAATTAAATAAAAACTAAAAATGTACCCCGTATCTGGGACACAATGGCGTTTGGTTAACATGAGAGATAAAAACCCAACCTTCTCAGTTGAGACGTTTTCACAGGTCTAAATGCGCGTGCTCTTACGATCAGCGTGTACGGCGGCTCTTTCGTCTCCTCGATGGCCTCCGCCGGCGGAGCCTCCGACTGCCCCGGCTGTTGCACCGGCGTGTCCGGCACCGCGGCCGCCGGCCCCGTCGGCGAGGTGTCCAAAAAGACTTCGTCCGTCACCCGGAAACGAATCTCCTCCCCTTGGTCCATGTAGAGGTCGTGGGCCCCCTCGTCCGTCTCGTATTCCCAGAGCCAGACTTGCTCCGCTTCGTCACTGCGGGGCCGGAGCTAAGGACGGCTCGGCCGCGGTCGGTTCTGGATGATAATCTACGGACTACGTGGAAAAACTGTTCTTAAGATCGAATCAGAGCGCGTTCGTTTGTAGGAACAACTTTCTGTGAGGATACAATTTTGCTGGCTGCTGAAGAGACTCTGGTGGGATGAGAATGTCATCGAAGAAGCCCATGGTCACTGAAACAGAAAGGGGACGGTCATACCGGGACTCCTCCTCCGGTGCATGAGCAGAGAGTTTATACAAACACCAGATCCCGTGGCCATTCCAATAATCAAGTTATACTTTAACGTCACATGGGACGTCGACATGTGACCTTTGGTTCCAGAGGTGAGAAAAAGATGTACACTACAGCAGCGGTCCCCAACCCCGGGCTCGGTTGGTACCGGACCGCACAGAAGAAGTGAGAAACAATAATAATAATATCTTTTTTAAATCAAAGTCGGAAACATATTTTATTTTGAAAAAGGACCGGGATGAGTACCCGGTACCGGGCCGCAGCTTGGTTGGTCCCGGGCCGCACAAAAAATAAATTATATATATATATATATATATATTTTGTAAATCAAAGATTTCATTTTGTAAGAAAAATATTTTATTTTGAAAAAGGGCCGGATACACCCGCGTGTGCGTCCGAGCCTCTCACGAGGTCACGAAATACGTGACACATGTCAAGAAATCACGGAATACGGAAAAAAAATCTAGCAAAGGCACGAGCGCTACCAAACCCACAAGGTAGCCAACATGAGTGAAACAAAACAAACGTCTTTGGAGAGCTTCTCCGGCGAGGGGGACGGCACGTGCACAGACACTTTGGGGGGCAGGTGCTCAAACCAAAAAAAGGGGCATCCATCGCCAAAAATGTTTTGCTTCAGAGTTGAAGCATAAGCAGCATTACACTAGTGAAGCTGTCCTCGACGTGCGTCTCCTCTTGGCAGGATTAGACAGCTAGCTTACATTTTCCTTATGAATAAATATGAATTATTACATGGCAACGACAGTACAAGCGTTCTGATTGGCTAATGGGTAGTCAGGTAAAAAAATCAATAAAAGCCCGTCAGATATCAAAACACATTTGGAGGGAATTGATGACAGAGAAAGTAATTTTTATTCTTAAATACTGATGAATGAATAAAAAATGTGTCTCCAGAAAAAGGGGCAAAAGGGCCGGAGCTTGAGCCCCACTAGGGGCCTATCTGTGCACGTGCCTGCGAGGGGGACGGCCAATAAAGAGACAGAAGAAGAAAAGCCTCAAAACAAAGCTGCGTTCAAAGACACGGAACCGGTCCGTGGCTCAAAGAATGTTGGGGACCAGCATTACTAAATGAAGAAAAGATGTCCAAAATAAACCCATACATTACGCAGATGTACTCTTGTATTTCCTGCTACTTCTCTCTGTTTTAAAGTATTGCAAAGTCAGTGTCTTTGGACTGGAGGTCGAACAAAAACAGATGTCACTTCGCCCTGAGAATTAAATCAGCCAACACATTTTCTGGAGATTGAATCAAACGTGCCGAGAAGGAAAGACAAGAAGTTACCGTGAACTCCCTCTTGGCTGCAGTACTTGATCTTGCCGAGCAGGATCTCATCGAGGAAAGGGTGAAAGACAACGTACCGGAAATGAACTGAAAGAAAAAGAAAACGGAAGATTGGGAACGTTGAGCGAAGTGAAGAGTGTCACATGACCAGAGGCAATAAGGGGCCGACCTCCATCCGTCTGCCTGTCAGTGTTTCATTATTGGATAGGAAATCTATATCCGGATGTCCTACAGGAGTTTACTCTCAGCAGGACTTAGAGACACCAAACGTCTCACAAACACATTCAAACTAGAGGACTAAGAGGAAGCGCCTGCGTTGCGTAATGTGTCTCAAATGTAAAGCTGTTAAAAAAACACAGTTGACGACTTGAAGAAGTGCGCGAAGAGACGAGAGAGAGCGGCATCGCACCTTTAGTGTGCGAGGCTCCGTCCCCGGGGAATATGTAGGAATCCTCCAGTTTGGTGACGTCGAACAAGCAGATGCACAAACCCACGTTGTAGACCACCTGAAGAAATGGAGACACGTTACAATATTACACACTCTAAAGATACATGAAAATGGGGGGAAAGGCTTTAGTGTACTCTGCAGCCTCATCCTGGAACATGCTGCAGAATATTTAAAAACTCAAAGAACTGATACCACTTACTGCTTTTGAATATAAAATGAAAGAAATGGAGGCAGGTTTCCAAAAATATCAATGTTTCTTAAATTGACTCTGTTATGTCACTGTCTCTTAACTTTTAGTTTCTTTTAACTTGTTCTGTTTTTTGTTTGTAACTATGTGTTTAACATGTTGCTGGCCGTCTCAGCCTCAACAAATAGACTTTTAATCTCAATGGGAAACTTGTGGTTAGATGTAATACTTTTTGTGGAAGATACAGAACAGAAAAACTCAACTGAGGCTGAGTTCCAATCATCATACGTACGGATGGAGGATTTAATTCTGCATTTAATATCCGACAGTCTCAACTCACAGCCGATGAATTTAACCTTGTTGATGTGGAATCTGTTCAATTCAATTAAAATAAATTTCTGTTTATTTTCTATAGCCCAATATCACAAATTACAAATGTGCCTCAGATGGCTTTATATCTGACACATAGACATCCCTGACCTTTGACCTCTCATCAGATCAGGAAAACTCCCCAAAAATAGAAAAAATCCTTTCACGGAAAAAAGGGAAGAAAAAGGGAAAACACCTTTAAGAGAGCAGCATCCTCTCCAGGATGGACAGATGCAATAGATGTCATGTGTACAGAGAGGTCTGTGTTTCTCATGCTCCATTATTGTGCTCATTTCTCCTGATGCACTTTAAAAGGCGTCTATAATAAATAAAGATAGTAATAATAATAATAATAAGTATAATAATATAATAATAATAATAATTAATAAAATAATATAAATATTATAAAAATAATAATAAATATTATAATATAAATATTATAATAATAATAATCATCATCATCATCACTGGTGTATATGTGTGGCATGCTCCTGGTAGATGTTGAAGTCTTTTTGAACAGTGCGCAGATCGAGCCTCGCGCACCTTGTTGGCCAGCTTCTTGTTCAGCTCCTCGGCCACGGCCTCGTTGAGTTGCCTCTGGAAGTTCCATGGAGGGATCCTGACGGTATCGATCATCTCCACCAACACGAACATGATGCAGACTGTGAGCAGGGACTCACGCGCACACGCGCAGAGCCTACGTGAGCTCTCAGGTGAGTTCCGATATGTCGCCTACTCTCGGGGCCTCATTTCCCGTTTTACCGCAGAGATATGGCGCAAATACAAATATCGAGAGTTGTTCACTATCTAGCTAAAGACACCATGACAAAGTATAATAGTCTCCGGCAAACTCAAACGCATCCATGATGTCTCCACGTGACGGTTTTCGACAATGCGTTTTTACGACATGTCGCAAATCTTAAAGCTACAGTGCACAATTTCAAAGCTTGTTGTATAGTCTGTAATTATTGTTAGTAAGTGTAATTGTGTGTATTATTTTTGCCACAACGTGCTATTTGGTTTCTATACTTTTTAAAGTTCTAAAAATAAAATATATAATTTAATTGCTAGCATAAACACTTCTATCCCATAATGACAAAACTTCACATCTAGTATTATATTGACTACAACAGTTAAAATAACATGATCCTTCAGATCAGACATTTTTTTTCTGATCTAAAGAACTAAAATCAAAAGCTTAGTTTGTATCGAGCCTCGATCTTTTCAGGGGATCGCACACATATTTCCATAAGCAATTGTAATTTAACTATGCATAGTGGATATTGTCCATCATTGGAATGGCAATGCACTTTATTGGAGTTTCATTGACGAACGTTAGAAATAAATATATAATACCCAGAATCCATGTACGCACGAACGTGCGTACAGGTATGAGTATTCATTTTGATATTTCAAAGTCGTGGATGTTGTTTCGAAACTGCAATTCACAGATGAACATTACCGTCATAGAGAAATAATTGAGATAATAAATGTCAGCCTGTATAGTAACACGACATGACTGACTATCACATGAGCTTATTAATTATTTCATTGAACAAATAAAACCACAAATAAATTCACTTCACAACTTTATCTTTATTAATTTACTGGTTATGTTGATGTCAATACATATTCAATCTCTCAAGCAATACAACTGGAGGCGTTTGTATCATCTACTTTACAAAACTGTAATGCTTATACCGGAGTGTGACTGAAACAAAGCAGATGTTCACATTCCATATTTATCTGCTGTATCCGAACAAGTGAAGCATGTTGTCGAATTGTCTTCAAACACACCGGAGTCCAAAGTGACACGCGGGTCTTCATGAACGACATCGTTTGATTCGTCCCTCCACAGAAGCGCTTTTTAAACTCCTGCACAATAAAACATCATCTTACATCACAGCGTGAGCAAACTGCACCACACTGTGTTAAATATGCTGACGGAGGACAAAGGATGATTAACCATTCAGTAGTTTTGAAGATGATTTATTGATACACATTGATCCTGTAGGTAACAACAGCCCGGTTGATCAGATAATTATGCACAGGGCGAACGAACACACAGTCATTGATGATTTCTCAAACACAATTTATGGATAACCATTACTTCCTAACATGTCAGTGTTTCCATGAGGCATCTTTGGCAGTAAATCTGTTACAGTGGTGAGGAGTGTTTAACCATCGCAGGGATGGGTTTAAAAAAAAAGGGAATGAAAATATGATGGCTATTTGGGAACGGATGACACCTTCATGGACTCATTAACGTCTTTGAAGTTAGGCTGCTGCAGTTTCTAATCACCTCTTTTGAACAAAACTAAAACGATAAAGAAATATACACTAAACCACCAAGACCCGTCCTAATATTTCAAGACCCTCTTCACCGCCACAGCCCAGCAGCAACCGACTGCTACGACCCAGTATCTGCTTTGAATTTCACACACACACACCAGAAGTGGACAACGGGGGGGGGTCACAAACAGAGTTAACAACTCTTTATATGTATTTATATAAGGATTTTATCATGTATTTACACATCCTGATACAAAGTACAGCGCTCTCTTATATATACACACACACATATATATATACACATACATATATAAATCACATCATTTACACACACTATCGTTTTAGTTCATAGGGATTCACCTCAGTGTCTGTGATTATCAATCTAAAGCGAAGTCTACCTCCAGGGTGAAGTGACAGATTAAAAGACTTTCTAGATGACGAGGAGCTAAACTGAATAATCCCACGCAAAAAAACATATCAACAAGGACCACAAACATCCCACACACACACCACCAGACTATCTCAGTGGCGTACAGGAGGTCTACAACATGGCAAGACTTAAAACAATAAAGGATCCCGAATCATTTTCCAGTCTGAAAACGTGTGTCTCAATAATGAGAATTACGAGTTGCATGCATGTCACGTATGTCCTATAGTCACACACACACACAAAGAGTGAAAGGTTTGCAGAGGATAAAGGAAGCGTGGCAGAGCACACCTAAGACTACTTTCTGAACTCTACAAAGTGCTAGTGTACAGGCATCTGGACACTAGATTGTGTGTTAGTGTGCGACAGCCGGCCTCCTCTTGCTGCGGAGGGCCGAACCTCAACCTGAAGAAAAACAATCAATGCCTAGAACACAAACACATCATCTCCCGTCGCAGCTACACGAGGCAATGTCACACGCTGGCAACTCCAGAAGACGACGAGGACAAACTGAACACGGCTAAACACGGACAGACCACGATAACAGACCGTCTGGGAAGCTTAGTTGGGAGGATGGGACAAAAGAGCGACTATCAAAGAGAAGAGCTTTCTCGGGACATCGCAGACGACTTTCTCCGGGACAACGTTGTGCTTCAATTCCGATGAGCACAGAAGATATCCGGTGTCTACATGCGACAACAGAGTGTATATTAGAAATGGGATTCCTGGCAACACTAATCTGATTACAGCCTTTGTCCCCAGACACTCAGGTTCTGGTTTGGACTGCATGACAACAAGAGAGACAAGATGAGCAAAGAGGGACACACAGATGTGAACACAGACCGATGTTAACAAACACACACACACGAAAATAACAATGGTAGTGCTAACTCAATGGCAGTAGGTGATGTGGTTGGATGTTCTAGTGTCCAAGTGTTCACACAACGGGGTGTTATATCATACAAAAAGAGAGAGAACGAGCAAACAACCAAAGGAAGCGCAGCTGGGAGTGAACACAGACACGTGTGTTGGCCGAAATGTAGCAGTTTGGGAAAGCACTAGGTGGGCCCGGTAGATCGTTTACAGTGTGACGCCAAACTACAATCGGCATGGAAACGCGCGTTTAAGTGAATGATGGGAACTCTAGCAGCTCACTACAGGAGGAAAGGGAAGGACGACTAGTGGAGGTCCTCACCGAGAGGATGTGGGGAAGATGTTCCGCAGGAAATGAGGGGAAAGTACATTAATGAGAGTTGAACAACACGGTGAGCTTATTGAGCTGTTTGGATGGAAACTACCGAGGCAAACGGTGCCTTAACTTTCATGAGTCCAGTGGCTGAATCAGGTTTGTATACGGCCATGAAAAGGGTGGATATAGTGGAGCTGATAATGAATTATGCTTCACGTTAATGCTTCCACCAGTCCTGTCTGTGCATGTGCCTGCTTGTATATATGTGTGTGTGTGTGTGCTTTTTATCTGTACAGTGACCGTGTGTGTGTGTGTGTGTGTGTATTCTTTAACTGAGCATGACTACAGCTGTCCCTTAAACCAGCCAGTCTGGTTGCCATCCATCGTTCACATTGTCTCCTCCTCTTTGCAAAGCCCCTCTCTTGGCCCACATCTCTCCCCTTCCTAACCCATGCCAAGGCCCCTCAGTGGCCCCTACAGGCCCCACCTCCCTCCTCTCCACCGATTACTGGAGCTCCTTCATCCTGTTGAGAGCGGAGCCGGCCCTGAACCACTCGAGCTGCGTCTCGTTGAAGGTGTGGTTCAGAGTGATGGACTCATGGCTGCCATCGCTGTGCTCGAGTGCTGCCGTCAGGGGCTGGAGGTAGGACACAGGAGGTAGGACACAGGGGGCAAACAGGATCATGTGTCAATCATCCAGTTCATCTTCAAGGTAACACTCAGAGGAGATCATCTATCCTTTGGATCAATGTCAGAATGCTCCTCACCTTGCCGGGAGCGAGGGAGGGCAGCCCAATGATTGAAATCTTGTCATCAGGGCGTATTTTGTCGTAGTCCTGGGGGTTGTCAAAGGTCAGAGGCAGCAGGCCCTGCTTCTTCAGATTCGTCTCTGAGGAGGAGAAACAGATGGAAAAATGAGACGTAAATAGCAAGACACCGACTCACTCTGTACTTCCAACAGGTAACCGGAGACGGGCTCCTCGTCGTCAGGAGTATCCGTGACACAGAAACACAAGGTCGTGGAGCATAGAGCTCGTGAGCATACGTCTCGGGTTGTTATTGGTTAGCTCGGGTTCTCATGATGAATTAGCTGTTGCACCGACACAGAAGTCATGTGATTGGAAATCGTATTTGTCACGCCCAAATTATGCTGAAAGCTTTTCATATCGACGACACACAAACACATTTATTTTGTGCGTTTCTGGTTCTGAGGAACTCTTTTTAAACAAAAGAAAGCAACACAGCTCAGATCACAGGCTTTCGTCTACACTACCTACATGTAGCCTCCAGTAATAAACGGGCTCTAATGCACTGGAAGTATAATCTGAACTCTTAGACACTCATTCTGTCAGGCTGTAAACATGCCAGACTATATAATAATAATAATCATAATAATAATCAGCTTGCTCGAGAACCCAACCGTACAGGTTAAGAACTGCTGCCCCGTTGCCTGTATGCGATAGCTAGACCTCCCGCCTACCAGTCAAGTTGCAGTTTACATCCCGTCTTCCCAAACTGTCACTACTTCTTAATTTAATACTGATATAAAAAAACTGTGTAAATTGTCAGAATTCTGGCCCAAACTGTTTTTTGTGAAACGACCAGATTCTAATCCATTCATTCTTGAGTAGATGTTTGTCCGATCTACTGAATTTCCACTCCAGAAAACATTGCACGCAGACGCAGAATAAAACTCGCACATTGCTGCAGAGATGCAGATGATGTGTGCATGTGTTTTTTCTCTCTCCGTGCTCTGAAACCAACCGTGGATTCTGGCAAAGCTCTTGACGATAATGGCGCGTCCTCCGAGGTGCCGTGGCTCCAGCGCAGCGTGCTCCCTGCTGGAGCCTTCTCCGTAGTTCTCATCTCCAACCACCACCCAGTTCACTCCATTGGCCTGGATGGTACGGTCAAACAAAGAAAACATGTTCACCAGTTTATTAGGTACACCTAGCTAAACACAACGCAGTCCAAAACAGTCCTGCAATAAATCCTGCATGCATAGCTTCAAGGTTCAGACACGTCCCGCCTAACTCACCTTGTAGTGGCGAGCCACATCAGGCACACCTCCAAAGTCTCCCGTCAGCAGGTTCTTGACCTTGTTGACGCCATCATTGTCAATGTTGACTGCACCGATGAGCATGTTGTTGGAGATGTTGTCCAAGTGGCCGCGGAACTTCAGCCAGGGCCCGGCAGCACTGATGTGGTCAGTGGTGCACTTCCCCTTCACCTACAGCGGCGGAGGGAAAGAGAGGGCAATGCGGAGGACAGGAAGTTAATGAACCGATAACAAACAACGGCTATTAGACACAACAACATCAGTATAATTTAGTGGAGTTTTAAAAAGCGTTGTGAGAAATGCACAATATAATGTAAGTTAATATCCCTCTCTTTTAGCAAAGCTATTCGGACCATTGTGACCTCATCATTTCCTTCTCCATTGCTGCCCCCTAAATGTGCATTTAGCCTGTGATACTAGTTTTGCTTTAAAGTGCCTTGAGTACCCTTTAAGGTTTTATACAAATAAAATGTATTATTAATATAATTTATTCCTACTTTAAAAAGGAAAAGGCTTTTTCTTCATCAGCAAATCACATTAAAAAAACAAAACGAGCAATGATTTGCTCCATCCCACAATTAAACGCATCTACTCTGTGCGTCTGTGTCCTAATCCCATTATTTCCCATTCTTTCCTTCATTGGATTGGATTCAATATATTGTCATTGCACAGAGTACAGGTACAGAGGCAATGAAATGTATTCTCTGCATTTACCCATCCTTAGTTATTAAGGAGCAGTGGGCTGCAGTGAAGCGCCCGGGGAGCACCTGGGGGTTCAGTGCCTTGCTCAAGGACATTTCGACTTGCAACTAATGGGGAGAGCCGGGATCGAACCGACGACCTTGTGGTTGCAGGACGACCCCCTTACCCCACTGAGCTACAGCCACCCCATATATATTCAAAAGCCAGTGACCTGACTGCACCTTTAAGAAGCTATTTAGCTCCTCAAGTTCTGGGCTGCTGATTGTTGTCGAAAAGATACATGAATCAAAATAGAATTCTGTATGTATTCTATGATGTATGATGTCTGCCATCGTTTTATTTATCCAGCATGTTTGAATACTGTGGTGTGTGTGTGTGTGTGTGTGTCTGAGACTGTTCAGGTTATGGTGAAGTGTCTATACTACTTTAACTTGTGGACGGGTCTTGGAGGGCATTAACACCAATTCTGTGCTAACTTCAGGGTTTTAGTCTTTCACGGCTCACCTTGATGAGGATCCTCATGCCCTCCAAGTCTTTTCCATGCCACTTGTCGAAGGGCTCCAGAAGCTGCAGACGGTTGCTGGTGGGGCTCACGGTCACCTGAACAACGTCAGATAAGGGTAAGATGTAATGTTCTTCCAAAAATACACACACACACACTAAAAAGAAGGTCTGTCTGTAGACAAACTGTCACATGACACCTTTTCATTTAGAACCCGCCCTGATCGTGACTTTTCTTGTGCTGCTTCAAACTCTCATTGGGTTATGACAGAAGATGCTCAGCTAGTGCTGCCGTCCAGATTTGTTGAGATCAGATAATGTATGTTTTTATTATTAAACAATAAATCGAAATCTAAAATACCGTTATTGAGCCGCCCTCGGCAGGGGGGTACTGGTAGGTGTCCTGGCCCGGGTCGAAGTCTCTGGAGGGGAGCTCGTCCCCGGTGGGGGCTTCCAGCTTGAACTTCTCTCCATTTGCAGCGGTCAGGTAGTCGGTCTCGGGGTTGAAGTCGAGGGTCCCGGCAATCGCCATGGCAGTGACGATCTACATAGTCACAAAAAAGGCATTTTAGGGTGTGTGAATGTCAACGCCATCACAGGAAACCAAAATAAGAATGTCATCATCAAGTCCTCCACTACGCGTGGAGTTACTGCGAGTCTGCCCAATGATGCCCATGTAGTTATGAATCTCTGAGCTTGGTGTTCAACCTTCAGGGCTCCTTACCTCAGGAGAGGTGACAAAAGCATGAGTAGCTGGGTTTGCGTCATTCCTAGCAGTGAAGTTCCTGTTGTAGGACGTGACAATCGTATTCTTCTCTCCTTTTTTCACGTCCTTCCTGAAGAAAGTCAAAACACAGAGCATGTTAGTCTGATGCATTGCATCTCACCTAATTCACTCTTCAGACTTCACTTTTATGAGGTGAGCCACCTGTTTCATATCAGTTTACAAGACTAAAAGTCTGACGGCCTCCTAATGGCTGCAGTGTGCATTACATACAACAATATGAAAGTCTTTTTGGCCTCTAATTGATCCCACAAGAAAGTTTATCGAACATCTAAATTAGAATAGTTCTGATGAGCATGAATCTTTCTTTAGATTGAGATTTATTGTGTAACAATGTACAGAGACCTGCAATATCCCCACTATGGGACTAATAAAAGGAATATCTAATCTAATCTAAAGTTGTTTTTAAAATGGTGCACTGGTAGTACGAGCAGAAAGGTCCCCAGAAACAATAATATTCATATAAATATTCACAGTACATTTAATGGAAATCCAGTCATGAACCAGTGTTGAAGAGAAAATACTTTGCTAAATGTCATGCAATCTGGCAAGTGGTTGTTGAGATATTTTGGATTACAGCATTGGCAGAACAGACTGATCAACTGACACGGCCCTGCTTCCTAATGGGGTTCATACCTGTCCCATTGACCGATGCAGGGTCCACACGCATTGGCAAGGACGATTCCACCGACATCACTCAGGATCTTGGTCTGAAAGAAGAACAACATGAATTTGACAAAACGTTCCTGCATGTTCAAACACACACAACTGTGTATTATGAGAAAAAGAAGAAGAAAAAAACAGCTGAAAAAAAATACAGGAAGCAAGCTTCCAAAATGCGATGCGTCACTGGCTTAATGTTGGGGAGATTCCGACTCACATATCCATCTCTCTCGATAGTGGCGCGGATCTGCTCAGAGCCGGGGGTGACCGTGAACAGGGCCTTGCACTTCAGACCTTTATCCAGAGCCTGCTTGGCCAGAGAGGCCGCCCTGCCCATGTCCTCGTAGCTGGAGTTGGTGCAGCTGCCGATGAGACCTGCAGGAGACAAGTTCCACGTGTGTGAGAGAAGAACCGAGAACTAAAGAAGAAAACTAAAGTAAATGTGTACACAGTTAGTCGCCAATTGGTCGTATTCATCTACATTTGTCTATGATAGGAATGAGAGGAGAAGCAAATCTGTAATTATATTCAGCAGTCCAGGCTAGATACAGGGCTGTAATGTGATCGGATCATATCTGGTTAACACAGTTCGTAGGAACAAAAAAAGAAATATCCAATTTCTCGAGACAAAGCCTAAATAAAAATAAAAAAACATGGACAAGTGTAAGATAATACAGCGGTGTCAAACAGATACTGACCAACTTTAACTTCCAGGGGCCAGCCATTCTTCTTAGCTATGGCTCCGATCTCAGACACTGGGTGACACAGGTCAGGGGTGAACGGGCCGTTGATGTGGGGCTTCAACTGTGAGAGGAGGACGGTTGTTTCATGTTGAATGAAGCGAGGTCAGAATTTGAGTAAACGTGGGACATGTTTGCGTATGCTATAAATATTGGTTTATAGATTTGGGAACTTTTAAAAGAGGAAGACTAAAACACAATTAAGCTTCCTAATACAACACCGTAACACCAAAAACAACCGGTTTAATGTTACACATATTTTAGCAGCAAGGTGCTTGGAAAAAAACCACATTAAGAATATCAAATACATAACACTGTAAATCCTGTGTCCACATAGAGACACAATGACAACATGAGTGAGTCTCACATGTATTATGTGGCGGGACTTAAATCCATTCAACATCTTGTTTCTAGGCAGGTTTGCAGTGTATTCACTCTGGAAAAGAGACTAATAGAATAAAACTCAAATATACCTCACACATACTAAATACAGGGTGCTGTTGGTGGATATTATTCTCCCACAATGCAATGCACAAACAAGGTGGAGAAGCTGTTCTCAGCTGCAAAATAATGCTAAGTAATCGTGGCAGGTGGAGAAAGACTGCTCCAGGAATGCTGGATTGGCTTTGGATATCGTAAAGTCTGTTTTGACTATTGCAACACTTCAAAGTATTCTGATGTATTTGTATTATACACCTGAAGCAGCACTATATGTAGTATGTAGGATGGATTTGGACCAGCCAACAATAATGTTACACAGGACTAATATGTGTACTCACCTCACTCAGGTTGATCTCTACGACCTGGTCGTATTCACAGCCATTATCTGGCACCAAGTCCTCTTTGAAGTGATCAGCCAGGACAGAAATATCTGAGCGGGCATGAAGAAGAGGACACGGTTGGGAGGTAAGACGCCGTGAATAAAAGAATAAACAGACAGAATAACAGTAGGACGCTGACCTCCACGGCCGGTTTTCTCCATGTACGTCTTCATGCGGTGGTTGTAGGGGAAAATGGACGTGGTGGCTCCAATCTCAGCGCCCATGTTACAGATAGTGGCCATTCCTGAAAGGATAGTGTCACTTTACCCCTTGGAGTAAAACATACTACACCAAATATAAAGAGATTCATCGATTCAGCCCAGTCTTCGCTCTTTGACTTTCAGATGTAAGCACAGAGAATGTCTTCCACCAGTGTTTCAGGTCTTGTATCCCATCCTTACCAGTGCAGGAGATGGAGTCAACTCCAGGCCCATGATACTCCACGATGGCACCAGTTCCTCCCTTCACAGTCAGGATGCCAGCCACCTTCAGGATGACGTCCTTCGGAGAGGTCCAGCCAGACAAGCTTCCGGTCAGCTTCACTCCAATCACCTGAAGGAAAAAAGAAGGACAAAAAGCACACAGGGTTAAACAAAACAAACATGTGTGGAGACATTAAGAGGTTGAACCTGCACATGATATTAAAATTAGTGTTCAAGTGTCAAGAACTCACATTAGGACACTTGAGCTCCCAAGGGATTCCAGCCATGACGTCCACGGCATCAGCTCCACCCACTCCGATACAGATGGACCCCAGGCCACCGCCATTGGGAGTGTGGGAGTCTGTACCAATCAGCATCACTCCAGGATAGGCATAATTCTCCAGGATGATCTGTCCAAATAAAATCAGCCATTTTTACCCACAGGACTTAAAATCTCTATAGACTGCTATTTAAAATGTACTGTTTCTGGGACTGTCCTTTCCTGGACGGACACTTTCATCATTCTGTAAAGTGACAGTCAAACATCCAAGAGAAATAACAATATGTTCAACACATTTTAGAGTAATAGAAAAGCTATTAATAGCATGAATATAAAATCGGTGTATTGTACCTGATGGATGATGCCTGAACCGGGTTTCCAGAAGCCTACTCCATATTTGGCACCAGCAGAGGCAAGAAAGTTGTACACTTCCTCATTTACTTCCTGTGTTAAGGGGAAATGTGGAAGAGTTGTATTCATATAGGATACTCGAGTATCCTTGATGCAACAATAGAATAATAATAAACTTGTCTGCAGCACTGAATCCTGTTATTCAACAGACAATTTGAATCAAACTTAAAATAAATAAAAATGTCTTATAGCAGGTGATATAAACATATATATGTATAATTTTGACCTGTTTTACTGGTGTTTTTATTTTGTCTATGTCTGACATTTTTGTATTTGTTTTATGTTAATATATCTAAATTAATAAAATAATGTAAGTGATCAAAAATAAAAAAAACTTTCCCCATCAGTTAACTTGCAAACTAGCTAACGCACCACATGACACATTTCACATAGAATGTAATTGACAAATAAAAAAAAGGATTTGGTAAATTAAGGAAATGTGTCTGTCCATGTTTTGTATATATCTGCATATGGCATGTTAAATACATCCTGGGCAGGTGACGCCTTTATTTACCTTTTTATTTTACTTTATTTCCTGTTTCTTCCCAGGAGAAATGTACACGTCAACTCTTGTCCAGATTTGTGAAACCCTACTTCCGATGATACTTTAAACCAATGACTGTACCATCAAGAATACATGTACACAATAACACTGCATTCCTATGCCCTTACCTTGGCCCTCTGCAGGTCCTCAGGTCCTCCGATCTGAGCCTCAATCAGATGATCACAGTGGATCGTGGAGGGAACCGCCACCCTGGGCAGCCCACTGCTGATGAACTGAAGCATTGCCATTTGAGCGGTAGCATCCTGCATCGCCACGCGGTCCGGACGCAGGCGCAGATAGGTGCGGCCGCGCTCGATGGCCTGCCCTGCTGGATCATCCAGGTGACCGTACACAATCTTCTCCGACAGAGTGAGAGGCCTGCCGAGCCTGTTGGCATGGATTAATGGAAACATGCGGTAAACATCGTGTTGTGCCGGACATGGATTGTAGATACGATAAGTCTTACTTGTAATATCTATACACGTGTACTTTAAGTGTTCTTGCATTGTCCTTGCATCTCTATCAGTTGCCAAGTATCATGGAAAAAGCCCTCAACACCAAAATATCAGGACAGCAAACACCTTGGGGGGTTAACTGTTTATATAATAGTCATATAACAGAAACACAAAAGGTTTTATGTGGTAAGCTCAGTGAGGGAGAGACACCAGGACATCTAAAGTGAGTTCCCGCAGGCCCTCACAAGTC
Source organism: Pseudoliparis swirei (assembly GCF_029220125.1). Lineage (NCBI taxonomy): Eukaryota > Metazoa > Chordata > Actinopteri > Perciformes > Liparidae > Pseudoliparis > Pseudoliparis swirei. The sequence goes on along the minus strand of NC_079410.1, from coordinate 17,890,179 downwards.
AAAATTGTGGTTAACGTGTAACGCAGTCCAGAGTAACTGTGCAGCTGTGATGAACACCAGCCCCTCCTCGAGCCAAACTGTAGCCAAGGACTCTGTATGTTCATGTGCATTTCTGATAAGGGAAACTGCTGACCTCCTGCGCACAATGTCGATGTTCTCGTGCATCTTCTCATAGTTAACGCTGGAGCTGGGCTCAAACCGGCTCATGGCCACCTTGGCCTTGGCGCTGAAGGCCGCGGAGACATGAAGACGCCTCGCCCCGGTTCCAAGGGCCAGCTAGACCAGAGGAAACAGAAGACAGGTTTTAAGAGATTACACCATAAACAAGGTTTTACTGGGCCGCTTTGGACTAACACTTTTAGTTTTGAGTTACATAATAACTATAAAGATAAAACAGAGGCAATTAAATGACGCAAGAGTGGGACAACATGTGAGGACAGTCCAGACTTAGCAGCATTCCCCAGAGCTGGCCCTCTCCAACTCACTCCCCAAACACATCCAAGACCTCACCCATCCATCCAAATGAAAAAGTGCATTCTTGTCAGCTGTCGACCATCGACACCAGCTGACACGAACGTCCATACTGGACTTTGTTAAAATCCTAGAGCCAATTTAAAACGTATGTCGTGTAAATATCAGCTGCATTGACTCAATTTGAGCAACTTCATGAAGACTGGATTTGAACGTCAATATTGTTTTCATGCTCGTAAAATACTGTTAAAATCGTACTGCTCCAGCAATATCAGACTGTGTAAAGCCTTTCAAGATCTTCTTTTCAGGAACTTAAATTAACTTCAAGTGTGCAATGTCAAGCTCTATTAGACTAACTGTTTAATCAGGAAACGGCTTTAAGTTTGAATCATTATTAGTAGTTGATGTAATTTGCCACGAGCAGCAAATCCAGCTATAATATTATTACAATACACATGCCAATGAGTGTCAGTAGCGGTATAAAAGGGATGCTAAGCTCACTCACTATCCAGCCCTGAGTGGAGAGTCACTGTGCTCAGAAATAACTGGGTGAAAGTTCAAACAGCTTGTATTTCCAGGGGCAGCCTGACCTACTCGGCTCGTACTGACAATATCATACAGTAAACGGTTTACTGCAGGCAAAGTAAATAAGACAAGCACTTTTAACTGAAAACAAGATCTGTGTCAATAAACCAGCTGCAGTGGGAAATGTTGCTCAGAGGCGCTCCACATAGTTTCAGGAATTGTTACCTTCTGGTGGCCAGCAATGACCGGAGATTAGAAATAAACTAAATGTAGTCAGTTATGTCTTTTTCAGGCATTTCATTCTTTATAATGTAAATAAAAGTGCTTTCTTAGATTACAATTAAATTAGAGTAACTCAGTCAAAAGAATTGTCCTAGGATGTGTTGAAAACATGAATAAATGTCTTCAAAGGAGGATTCTTTGACAATGCAAAGTGATAACCTCGTAACACTGGGTAATACTGGGCAGCAGGTTCAGCGTTTCGGACTCTGACAGTAACAGGTGCAAGTGGCTCATAAAGAAGCTGTAAGAAATAAGAATGCATAATTGTTATGTAAGGTCAACTCAACATCCAAATAATAAACTAAACATGTGAAGGTGAATGAGAAGGAGGAGGACTGACGACGGCCTTTTACACATTGACCATGGATTCTCCTCAAATTGAACAAAAAAAGAAACACTCTCTCCTAGATGTTTCTAGATGTTGGCTAAATGATGTAGTGAGTAGTGACACAGCACACTCAGACAACCCGAGCACGCTCCCCTAGCAACCATGTTCGTCTTCTTTCTCCGTAACCTTGCGATCACCTTGCAAACACCAGAAGCACCGAGGCGGTTTTAGCCACTATTCATTTGTTGTTCACCAAACTTGTCACTGCTATTAACAACTACACTGTTTGCTGTCAAGTAGGAACTCGTTTATAACCGTTAGAATAGGTCGCGAGTCAAGCGAGGGCACCGTGACCTGTCTCGAGCGGCGCGGTGCGCGCGCTGCTCCACATTTACCTGTCATCCGTCAGACTTCAGCCCTGGCGGGTTCACTACACGACACAACGTATATGTTGTCATATATGTACTCGATATCAAGGCATTCACAAACTCTAAAATAGTAGATAAACGTTTTCTTACCCGCAGTCTTGTGACAGTTAAGCAGTAAGACGCCATTTTGTTCACTGACAAAGATGAGTGTGTCGCGCTCCTGTGACGTAGGCGGCTTAAGAAGCCCGTGAATTTGTCATTGGTTTAAATAATACATACAACAAATGTTTTATATAGTAAAGCCAATATTTTTATAATTAAAATAGAATACTGTTAATATCACTATTAATATATTAAACATAATATTATCATAATATGTATATTATATTGTGTATTATAATATATTATTATTATTATTATTATTATTATTATTATTATTATTATTAGGGATGGCGACTTGTCCAGTTGGAACACCATTATTAGTAGTAATATTAACAATAATGTTTGGCTATCATTCCATACACATAGTGATGAGACAATAACACCAGTTGTATCTTCTTCCCAGTCTTTCTCTGATCTCTCTATTAAGTGTATACACTTATATATGTCAGTGTGAGTAAGCTGCAAAACATCTATAATTTATATATAATCTTTTTCACACATGTATAGACTAGGCAGACAAACAAGCCACAAGTCAAAACTAGTATGATGTGTTACTTTATACTCCTACTTCATTTCAGAGGAGGATGTTGTCGTTTTATCCCATACAGTCAGTTTTAGAATTTACAGCCTACAGAGTATTGCTTCTTTTCTTAAGTAAAGTTCTCAATACTTCTTCCACCACTGAAACTACCCCACATTTATAATATAATATAATTAATAGCATTATATCACATAATAGTATATGAATATTACAATATTTTCATAGTTTAATGTAATATTAGACACTAACCACATGAACGCATAACACAACAATAAGCAAATGTGAAAATATATTTGGTAATATTTGAGCCCCGTTAAAGGCTCACTTTGTACCATGTGTTCCATTCATTGGTGTCATTGTCAAACGTCTACTATTTAGGTAATACTATCTACCTCTAATCCATCACTCAATACTTTCAAATACCCAAATGCACTTCTTATAATTTAACACTCTCACAACCCCATGCCATTGAGTGATAATAACACCATTTCCCACAAGCCCCTGGTAAAAGCCAGGTCTCCTCAGCTGCTAAGTGGACGATGCAGCCCAATAATCGGCGGGTCCTCCTCCATCTCAGCCAATGGAGACTCTGTTGCTATCACCGCTTGTATTTTTAGCAAATTGTTCAGCACCGCAGAAAACTCCAAGTAACCCTCCGCCAAATAAACTAGAGCCCGCAAAGTAAACATCGAGATGAAACGGCCTCATTTTCAGATTTGTTTTGCGTCGCTTTTTTTTAGGATGACTAGAAATTGACATCTTCTCTAGGAACTGATAAGTGAGGGAAGAGTTAACTTTTTATTGTATTGTTGTTGATATTGTTGTTGTTATTGTCCGCTGGTTGATATTAACATAGGTAATGTGCATATCTATAGATAGATATATATATATAATTAACGGTCTGTTGACAGGGGAACATATTGCATCAATGCCGTTATGTGGAATAATAAACCAGCAGCTACTATAATATGAAGAAAGTAGTCCCTGCCGTCACCGACGTGTGGGCGAGTTACCCTGTATAAATACGCCGGGTTGTCAAACAGTAAAGTTTCCCTGGACCCTCCATGCAAACTGTCAGCGGGAGACACACTGTGGAAGCCCGTGGCCATTTGAGAATCGGGTCGGCAGTGAAGGACTCCAACTGCTACCCGGTGGAAGACAGCCGGTGGTCGGCATCGACACCTCCACCTTGAAATCCGAGACAACACACGGGAATTACACACAGAAACGCAGGAGTACGAGTCAAGCTAGCGCGTCCGTGACGGTGGGTGAGTGACTCCATGTCAGCCGGTCCACTTGATGTAAAACGGCGTTATTAAAATACGAGGCGTGTTGTCTGTCGGCGGCGTGCTGCTGCGTGTTGACGTCCTCTGGCTTGGCTAAATGCCTCTCGACTCGAATGAATGACTGCACTGGTGTCAGCCGTTGATTGAAAGGCTCCTCTTTTTGTTTTCGTTTCAGCCCGTTATGTATATGAGCCGGAGTGACCCTCTCGCGCGCTGTGCAGCTGTTGCGGGTGTTTATTTAATGTTAGATGTGTTGTTTATGCCGAGGAGAGGCTCTGATTTGTTCAGCTCGCACACACACACTGGTCGTTAGGATGCTCCCCCACTTAATTAGCCTTCTCATTTATTTTACAGGGACAATTTGGTACGGGGATGTCGGCTGACCCGGTGCCCTTTCTGCCCACGTGCCCCCCCCCCCCACCCACACACACACACGCACACAAACATGCAGACCTGGATGACCATTTCTCCAATCTCAACCCCCCCCCCCCCCACCCACCCACCTTTGCATATTTACCTCTATTGTTTGGCATAGATGTGCAACATATTCCCCTATAGTTTTTAAATATCTGTTTAAAGTTGTAATGGGAGCCAATTGAAGTGCAGGGCCTTTTTATTTTAAGCAAAGGAACAATCCTGATAATATCATGTGCTGTCATGTTAAGGTTGTGTGTGTACGATGACCAGCAGTCAGGCCTCCATGTGTTTTGTTTAACCCTCACTTTGAATCTTTCTTAAGGCCCTTTCTTTTGCTTTGGGCCATCTGCTGTGCATCTATTAGCTTGTGCTACTTGTAAGCTCGGAGTAGATGTGCTTCAGGCAGTGGATGCTGTGCAGCACCCAGCGCCACACTTCTCTAGCTCTGATAATGAGTATGTAAACAAAAATAGCAGGATAGATGTTGCTGTTGCTGTGAACCCGCAACAACAAGAATCTAGCTACTTCGAGCTGTGTCCCAAACCTGCAGGTGGAGAATACAAACACGAGCACAGCAGAGGGGGTTTGTGATGTTTTGAACATGAGAGATTCTTCTTTTAAAATGAAACATTTCAAGCTGCGTTCTGTGATTTTAGAGCATATACTGCACTCTCAACGCAGCACACGTGCACCTATTCACTGAGCCGTTCCTTTCATGTCATTGGATGACATTGGACATCTTGTGTATCCTGCTGCCTTTTTATAATGAGATAAATGCTGCTGTAGGTAGCTTAGCCATGTGTGTGTGTGTGTGCACAAGGTTGTTGTTTTTCTCATGATTGCGGTTGCAGGTGAGTGGTGGGGGGCGGGGAGGAGGGGGTCTCCTGTGCTCATAGATCCTTCTCTCTACAGTAACTTCTCCTCATTTCTAACTCTGGTGCTGGAGATGAATTCGCACCACAGATGATGCAAAATGGGGCCCTATTTATAGCCCATTCCAACCGACCCCCATCTTTGCCTTCAATGTCACCTTTTTGCACGCGACAGGGTGAATGTAAATCTGGTCTTGAGCCGCCGCTCCCACAGCGCAGCACCCAGCAGCTTCATCTGTAATAACATTAGAATTGTCTTTTAATCAGAGGCGTCTTCCTAATCTTAGCTGCCGAAGCCCCATCTGGCAGGGAAGTGAAGTGTGTGTGTGTGGGCGTGCCTATGGGGGGAGGGGGTTATTGCACGCATTGCATGGTGGGAAATGGTGTTCTGACCAACTGCCCTGCCATTTAACACCTCTTTCTTTTGTGAGTCTTGTGTGTTTGATTGTTTTTGTTCTGCTGGCGTGTAATCTTTCCTTCGGTGTGACTCTGCGTGGTGATGAAGGCCCCCTGTGTGTGTGTGTGTGTGTGTCTGTGTGTGTGTGTGTTAAAGTATTAAGCAGGAGGCACTCCGTGGGATCGGATTCAGATTATGAAGGATTTATGAAGCCCACAACACGGCATCTGTTGCATCTGTCGGTACATCCTGCAGCCGATGACGCCAAAACATTAAGCGTGTATACATGCTGCGTGTGAATGAACAAGATTATCGGTGGTGTCAGTTAATTTGCTCGCAAAAAAACTAAATGTACCACATGTAGACTTCGTGACTCTGATCCCCCTCACTACACATGTAACAGATATACAGCGTTGCTGCTATCCCGTCTCAAAGTTCCCTGAAGGCCTTGCTGAGCTGAATCTAGTTATGACGGCTGGATAAGCACTTCAGAACAATGTGTCTCTTTTTTTCCACACTTACTGACACATACCTGCAGATGTGAATATTCCTTGCTTTAATCAGAGCAATGACCTAAATGGAGGCTTGAGAGTGTCGTTCAAATAATGATGTCAATCAATGAAGTGTCCCACTTCACTAATACATTTCCCAAACCGCTCCACCAGGATCTCGCTTGTTTCTGTTTATTGTGATCGAAAGGGCTTCGATCAGCAGCGTTTGTTTTTAAATGTTTGAAACATTTTGATTATTGGCGACTCTCAAATGGCGTTTGATATGAAAGATCTGGTATATGTTAAAAACACGTAACCCTCTCCTGCCCCCTTTTTGTTTTTGCTCCATCTTTTCTTCAGCTGTCCTTTAAAATATTCCTCCGGTTCTTTCCATTTGAAATGACGGCGTTCTTCTGTTTTTTTTCCTCTTCTTCTCCACAGTTGGAACCCAACAACAACATCGTTGCATATTCACGACGACAAAGGACAGCCTGCGCCCGGCTTCCCCGCCTTCAAGGTGCCTTTGTTACCATGGTGACACTAAAAGAATCGTACACTTTACAATAAGCCCGAGGGGAACGCTCCTTGTCAGTCGCTTTGCCTCACGCTCGGCCTCCTCTTCGTCACTCTGTTACCAGGTCGGGGCTCACCTGGTGCAGCCATGCATCTGGAGGTGAAGGTCGCCCTCAACTTCATCGTGTCCTACCTGTACAACAAGCTGCCTCGGCGCCGAGCGGACCTGTTTGGCGAGGAGCTGGAGAGGATACTGATGTCTCGTTTTGAGGGCCACTGGTACCCCGAAGCGCCTCTCAGGGGCTCCGCCTTCCGCTGCATTCACCTGGGAGCCCCGAGGGACCCCGTGGTGGAGTTGGCCGCCAAGAGGAGCGGACTGGACACGGAGGAAGTGTGCGCCAATGTTCCCGCAGAGCTCAGCGTGTGGATCGACCCGTACGAGGTGTCCTACCAGATCGGGGAGAAAGGGTCCGTGAAGGTTCTCTACCTGGAGGACCCCCCGGGCCTCGACGGCGAGGGGCCCGAGGGGGCGATCGGAGAGGGTCAAGGCGAAGCCGAGGCGGAGGAGGCGGCCAGGAGTCTGGGCTTCAACCCGGACGCTCAGGTGTTTGTGCCGATTGGAAGCCAGGCGTCTCCCGCCCTCATGCCGTCGCTGTCCAGCTCCCCCACGCCGCCGCCGGCCCAGTCCGGCCCGGGGCTCTTCGGCTACCCGAGCTCCGGCACGCCCACCGACGCCGCGGGCCATTCTTCGAACGCCTCCACCCCGTCCCCCCCCAGCGGGGGGCTGCCCTACCTCTCCGCCCAGCAGCCGCCGCCCGCCGCTCTTCCCGCCGCCCGTCCCCAGCCCATCACGTTCACCACCGCCAGCTTCGCCGCCACTAAATTTGGCTCGACCAAGATGAAGAAGTGCAGCGGGGCCGGGCCGGCGGCGAGCGCCGGCGCCGCCATCGTACCGCCCGCCCAGAGGATGCTCGCCCGCTCTCCGACCGCCGCCGCCGCGCCGGAGCTGCTCAAGCACAAACCGCTGTCGCTCTCCTTGCACTCCCTCGGCGGTCCCGTCGCCAGCCAGCTCTCCCCCAACGCCAAAGAGTTTGTCTACCCAGGATCCCCGGGCCCCCTCTACTTCGACGCCGACGCCCAGCCCATGCAGCCGCTCGCCAGCCCGTTCCAACCGCCCCACGGTCTGGACACCCATCCCTCCTTTGACCCGTTCTCCAGCCCCCCCCCTGCCCCGAGTGTGGGCGTCATCGGCGGCGGAGGAATCCCCTACATGGAGAAGCCGCCATTTGTCGAAGGTTTAGGAAGCTACAACCTGCAGTACCCCAGCCAGTCCTTCCAGCCCGTCGTGCTGGCCAACTAGGCCTCGCTTTGTGACGGCCGATGGCGGGGGAGGCGGGTTTGGACAATGATGCTCCAGATCTTTTCAGTTTTTTCTAAGAAAGTGTTACTAATACAAGTTTAAAACCACAAAGATTTAAAATACCCGTACACTGAGTAATTATTGTGATTGGTTTTGTTCCTCCATCACCCCCCCCGCCAACCCCGCCCTGTAGTCCGTTGCTGTTCCTCGTCACAGTCTGTGCGTTTGCTTTGACAGGAGTGGGTAGGAGGGGGAGGGGGGGGGGGTCCTTTCTACCGAGTCATAGACACGCTTTTTTTGGTGTAGTATGTCAATGTGAGGGACTTTTTTTTTCTTTCTTTTTTTGACCCTCGACTTGTTGGTCCTCCAGTGTCGCTCCATCTTTGCGCTGCGCTGTCACGCTGTGAGACGGGACCGTGCCGAGTCCTGCAGGGATCGACGGCTGAGGAGGAGCTCAGCACTTTGCTCTGCAATCTGCTCTGCCCGACTTGCCACAAATACAGGGGGGCTTTGCTCCGTGTGTGTGTGTGTGTGTGTGTCGTCGTGCTCTGTTTTGTTGTGGCTCGGCGTGATGGAGCGACCCGTTGTTTGTACGGTGGGCCCGCACGCACATTTTGACACTGTTGTTGTTGTCGTCGTGGGGCGTTTATCGTCAGCTGGAATGAGAACATGACACGAGTTTAAACGAAGTGAGAGCAGTGGGGGGGGGGTTGTATCTGTTGGCTGCAGCCGAAGGTCAGGGAGACCTTGGTGAAAGTGGGAAGACGAGTAAATATTTGTATTTTAGGATGGCGACGATGTGCTGATACCTCAATCACACAGACTGGGATGAAAGTTATGGTTTCAAACATGCATTGAAATACACACACACCCACACACACACACACGTACACACATGTGTGTGTTTGTTTTGCAGCAATAGGGATTGTGATCAATGGCTTAGCATAACTTTGACTGAAGGAGAGGTTTTCCGCTGCAGGAGTGGGAGAGGGGGAGAGGGGGAGAGGGACTTGAGGGTTCTGTCGGCTCGGAGCGGCACTTTGAAACCCAGAACACGTTTCTGGTGAGCTTGAATTGTGTTGAAGCTAAAGGCTCACACTCTTCTCTCCCTCCTCTCGGGATTCTTCTGTGGCCATCGACGATGGGGAACCAGAACCGTACGGTTCAGGTTGCGCCACACACACACACACACACACACACACACACACCTCCCTCCTCCCAGTTATGTGAACAAAGACGTGAATGTTTCTTCACTGCTCCGCCGTTGCTTTTTGTCGCTCTACCCGATGGCTCGTCCGATCTCTGGAAGGCCGCCGTTTCTGACGGCGGTTTGTTTACCAGCCGTGTCCACGTGATTGTCGGTGAGTCACTGCAGGGAAGTGTAACTCTCAGATGTCCATTTTGAGCCGTCCAGCACTTTATTACTGGGCTCCCCGAGGCGCCGCGAGCACATTTACACCGTTTTCCCCTTTTGCCCTCTGTTTTGAAACTGGAACATCTCATGAAACGCTTCAGAGATTGGAACGGGAGCTTAATTTGTATTTCAAGTGCATCCCGCCTGTGAGGAGGTGCAGTGAGTCTCGTCGGTTCACTTGAATGTTTTCAAGTCGCTGTTGTATACGATGACCCACAAGGACCCTTGACTTGTGCGCACGCTGGTTTTTGCAATGTGACATCTTCTCATATGCATGAACATTTATTTGGGTGGTTTTGTTCTCCAAGGGGGAGTGGGTGCAGAGGTACACCGCATGAGGGGAAAGATTTATAGTTTTATGTTTTGCAATTTATTTCTGATTTTGTTTTTTTGCAAAAATGCTGACTTAACATTTGTATGAGTAAGACGTGACAAGTCCAGGAATATGTGTATATACAAAGTTCTTAAGTTTGGATTCTTTGTTTAGTTTCTTACATGCGGAGGTTATTTTTCCAGTAAATAACGTGAATATATATGCAAACAGACGAAAATAAAGATGTACAGAATAAAGTATTGAATGTGTATTGTACCTTGTGCAGCATTTGTCTAATAAGACGGGTAAATGTATTCGTTCTTCAAGTTGGATTTGAAGCTTAAGATGTGAATGTTTACAGTGGGGTCGTGTACGACGGGATGGCTGATATCACTTTTTAGTTCTTCTTCTGCTCCCGGGGCGGCCGGGCGACACTACTCCTACCGGTAGTACATTTAAACCAAAAATCTTTTTCAGTGCAATGTCCATTTAACCCTTTTTTTAATTTCTTTTTTTTAATGTGAATGCGCTGCATATTGTGGTCAACCACTTATATATATATTTGTTTTCCCCCCTGAATAATTGTCCATCACTGGGTCGTGTTTTCTTTTTAGGGAGGGTTTAAAAAACTATTTCACACCAACGATACTGAATAACTCTCCCGTTTTCATCTGGGCTACTAAAGTAGAAACCCGGCTGTATTTGGCCCCCCTCATATTGCGTAGCCCCCCTCGTTGTTTTGTGAGTGGGGTCTCTTCTCCCACGAGCCTGGGCCCTTTGGCCCTGACACTACAGCCATATCCCAGACTCACCCCTCTCCAGTGCAATGTAATGCCATAATTTAAATTACCCTGAAGGATTCAAGGGGTTTCTACCTCTCTGCACTTGGGAATAATAATTTAAAAAATGTATGAACTAAAATTAATCCAGTATATATCTCTTTTAGGACGACAGTGTTACAGCAGGTTCAGAAGGATGAAGGAAATGAATGTGCTGTAAATGTGATCTGTTACTCAACCCTGGTTGAGATGGCCTGCGGGGGAAAAATGAGGAAACTGCTACTCCTCTTTTGTGGATTTAACGAGAATTTTTGCATGACACGAAAAGTCACAAGTTACGACTTTTCTTTCTTTTGTTCCATATTTCTCAGATTAGTGGGTTGTTGAATCTGAGGACGTGAGTGATGGCTGTAAAAGCCGTTTGGCCCCGGCATCTTTAAGAGTGAACGCTGGTTTGTTTTACACTTGAAAAGAACACTTTAGCCGTGGGTTTATTTTTAATTTTTTTGTAAATGCGCCGCAAATTTCTTTAAAAAACGCAGGCCATCCCACGATCAGGGTTGAACATCAATGAAGAAGAATTTTGTATTCCGATGTCCTTTTGCTTATATCGACGTGTGCGTTTTATTTTGCACTTTGGAATATTTCATTGTCATAAAAGAAGTTTATTTTCTATGTCAAAGTTTAACATTTAAGATTAATATAGATATAATTAAAAGTTCAAATGTATAAATATAGTGCTTTCTTTTCCTGCCTGTATTTTATTATTTTTCCTATTTTGTATCTGATCTGTACACCCTGTAGATGTGTAATGAATCTTTTCACGACTGAAATGCAATGACCTGTTTTCTGTGCTGCCTCTTCCCCCTCCCTCCCCACCCCACCCCAGGGAATGGGGAGTTACTACTGCAGTTTCTTATTGTATCGGATTCTTTTTTTAAGTTTTGTAATAAAAAGAAAACAGATTGGCAAAAAGAAGCATGGAAAAGAAGCTGATTGCGTCTCATCCTCATTGTGACCAGCTCGGTGACAGATGCCCCCCCCCCCCTTCGCTCACCTCTCGGTGTGTCGTACACTGGGTGGGGTTTGAACATTCCTGCAGATCAAACGCCACGGCGAGTGGAGCTCTCATTGCAGTAAACCAACTCGAGTGGCGTTTGATCAATAATTCAAAGCACAGATGAAATCCTCCAAATCGTGAGGCGCCAGATTGCTCACCACCCCTCCCACGTCAGCTGGACCCATCCCAACAGATATTACTTCAGTCATCATCATCCGGCAGCCCAGTCCGTCTCTCCCCCTCACGCGCCCGTGAGGTTGGCTCGCGCTGGGCAGCCTCTCCATAGTAACATGCCGTGGTGTGACATTAACATGCAGGGCTGTGGGCTCCTCCTCGGCTCCTCTTCATCGCCCACTCACTGCATCCCAGCTCCCTCCTCTCCCTCCCCTCACATGTTTTCAACTGCATCCCCTGTTCTCTATCTTTCTCTGTCCTTGCTTCCCCCATTGTCCTCCACCCCCGCCCATCCCTCCCTCTCTTCTCGCCCCTCCATCTTTCTCATCACCTACTCTCTTCCTCTCCTTGTTCCTCTTACACCCCCCCCACCTCCACACACACACCTCCTTCTCCCAATTCCCAGAGCCCCTCCCTTGCTTCCCTCTCTCCAAACTCACACGCCCATCCCGCTGGTCTTTGAGGCTGCTGCTGTTACGCAACGCTGCTCCTCTCCCCCCTCAGTGTGTCGATGTGATCGTTACGCAACATCTGCGCCTCCTCTGGAATACTGATGAGCTGCAGGACCAAGGCAATGCAATGGGGGGGCGGCAGCAGCAGAGGGAAACACGATCACGTGTGTACATGTGCATCGAGGATGAGGAATACGTCTTCATCTATTCTCCCCTTTGTTAGCCATGCTTCCTTTGTCTCCCATTAGAGCGGCTGCAGCTGGGTGGCAAGGTCACACAAGGAGCCCACATGTCATTCAGTGCCCATTTATTTCAACGCATGACACACGAGATACAGGTAGACCGTAGTACCGCCGTTGCATGTATCTAACACATATTTAGGACGATACAAAAACACCGAAACAAAAACATGTTTATATAAAAAGAGCAAAAAGGAAAAAACCCAGATACTTAAGTTAGTATTGTAGCTTTGAATAGCAGACGAGGACGTCGTCATTGGCAACAGCTTCAGGCTGGAAGTGGAAATGGCAGTTTGGACCTTACAGGTGTATCGCGGCTCATTTGCACCACCGACATGCAAAGAAAGCATTGGCACTTTAACACTTGGGCCACTGGTTGGGAAAGTATTACAACAATTCAAATACTTTTTGTATTTGACGTCTGTCACCTTCATGGTATTATTTGAAGACGTGTATTCATACTTAAAAGCTAAATTTTGAAAACGAAGAGCAAAAAGGTGAAACTGGCTGTTGTAACATTCATGGCCACCAGGGGGCGCACAGTGGTTCTAATAGTGCAGCAGCTATTACTGTGTGTCTGTAGGTGGAGACACACAGCCGCAGACTTAAACCACTGGAGTCATTATCTTCCTCTCCTACTGGTGGTCCCGTTTGGCACGAAGAGAACTTAAACCCCCGTGAGGTGCTTTGCATCAACAAAACAAACAAACAAAAGAGAAGAAATTCCTACAGAGTGTAAGCAGCTCTATGAACAAGCTTGACTTCTGTCTTCTGAATCTAAAAGACTCGACTGCCCGGTGCAGTACATTTGAATGTAGTTCAAAAACAACTACGAGTTTGCATTCATCAACCAAATTGATGTATAAACAGCATAATGTAGCCAAAGTTTGAATGTCAACGCAACATAAAAAACACGTCGCGAAGAAATGCCTCCCAGGAAACTGGAACGAACACAAAATCCACCGAGAAGAGCACGACCTGATGCGTCTTATAGATGCTCAGTGAATAAACAACAATCAACACAGTGATTAAAAGATGCCGTCTTAAGCTGATGTTCGCCCCAAGGTCAAGCTCTGGCTGCGCGGGGATTTATGGCACTATTATGCGAACAAGTCATAAACACATAACGTTATAGCAAAGATGTTACACTTTTTCTTTTGACCGCTGTACAAGAGACCATCGACCTAGCCATCCCAAAACAGAGTTTTCAGTAATGATTCGCAGACATAAGAACACTTGGTGTAAAAATATTCAAGAAAATAACAGACATGTTTACTGGCTTCATGCATTAGGGTCCTATAGACGACGGAGGATCTGAACTGGAAGCACAGACGACTTTGGGGCATTTCTATTAAGTACATCATAACAACTGTAGGCTACAGACATCAAGGAATTAAAACGAGCATCACATAACAGAGTATTATTGCCACACTTATTTACTTTCCGAGATTCACTGCGATTATGAGCACAAGCCGACCGGTCAGCCGAAGACACTTGAGATATGAAGTCCCGTAACAGCCTGTCGTTTTATTTACTAGCTAACAGACTCGGTTTAGCAAAAAAGAAGAAGAAAACTCAAAGTTTTGCCAAATGGAACTAAGCTGCTTTTTTAAAAATGTGCTTTCTGCTTCAACTTCTGCCATTGTGTAGCCCTGCTAAACTTTTCAACATTCAAAATAGGAAATGCTGAATGAGGTAAACAAGAGTGAGCCTTGTTCTTTGTGTGTTCAAACACATGCTGTATGTATATAGAGGGGGAGGGGCAGCCATCCGATAAAACGATATATAAATCTAGTTTTAAAAACAAACATCCAAAAAAACACAGTTTACCCATTGATTTCCCTGCATTGGTTTCATTAGAAGTGTCGTTTCCTCGAAGGAAATAGAATCATCCCACGTATTGTTGTACATCACCACCAACAGATGCCTTATTACCATCAGAATAAATACAGCACTCATTGACTATTTGGCAAATATGAGGAATAGTACGAGGTTAATAAAGAAAGTCAGAATTCCTGTCTTGGGAAATAAAGACCATGAGACAATCATTTATTTACACGGTTTAGAAGCAGTCGACTGTGGGACTGGATCCATCTTTTGTTTTTCCCTTTCTTATGAGCTCAATCCGGCCATCCCACCATGAGTAGGTGTAGCTCTAGCGCCCTCTATCTGCAGTGCGCAGTGAAATAAACATCCCTCCGCATCAACATACCCCTCCACCAGTGAGGGCAACTGCCTTCAGAAGTTACCTGCGAAAAAATATGAACTCAGTCTTCATTTGTAAAATATAGTCATCTTCTATGGAAACCCAAAGTCTTTCTTCTGGAATAAAAATAAATAAAATATTTGTTTTAGAACATCCTGTGTGAGGCTCCGGAAGCTGATCTGAGGTGAGTAGAAAAGGAAACTAGATCACAGTAGCTTTCAAATTGAAGGTCATGCCTGTTTCCCGCCCTTTAGAAGCTGCTCCGTCTCCCGTGGTGGAGGTACATCGGGAAGATGTCGGCCGCCGCCATGAGCCTCGTGAAAAGTGCACGAGTGGATTACACGCCGACGCACGCACCGATCTCCGCGGCGCGGGGAGGCGACTATATGTACAAGCGGGTTTGTTTTGTATGTGCGAAGAACTGTGACTGAACCTCACTAACTAACCGCTAAGCGCCTCTTGCCCTTCTCTCCTCCGCCGGCGAGCTGGAAGTACCACCGTGAATCTGCCTTCTGCACCTCTCTTGAGCCTTCGTCAGCTCCTCTCCCTCCCTGCCGCGAGTTCACCAGCTCCCGTTGAGTATTTTGGAAGGAATCACAGACATAAACACGAGTTTCAACACAAGGGAATGTGAGGGGCGGGCCGGAGGGCCCCGGACTAAATACTGGACTTCTGACTGACTCATGCTTTGGTCCAAGAAGAAGAAGAAGAAGAAGTGCTCTGCAGTGATAAAAACGGACGCGTGTTTGGCATTTAAAAGCCGGTGACTCTTTTGTACCAGTCTGGTTTTTGCGCATTTCCTGAATTTTCTTTAAAAAACGGCTCGGGGCGCATCAGACTTTCCATGTGTTTGACCTCTATCGTCCCCTTCTCTCCCGAGTGGAGGAGCCAGGCGCTCTCCGTGGGCCTCCCTGTGACCGCCCTCCCATCAGGCCTCACCGCCTGCCAGTGTGCATCCAGTGAGCTCGACGTGGCTGCTGGAGGTCAGTGAAGGCAACAGTGCAAATTTAGACTCCCCTTGGTGGTTTGGGTCAGAGTTGAAAATCTGCAAAGGGGGATGGGGGGGGGTTCTTTTTGAGGGGCGGGGTGGGGGGGGGTTGCGATACGAGTTCTCTACAGCGGCCCGTACTTCGCCTCGTATCGGGACAGCACGTTCTTGCAGCGGCCGCAGTCCTTACGCATCTCGGCCACCTGCTGGCGCAGCGCCGCGTTCTCCCGCTCCAGGAAGGAGGCGCGCACCGTGATCTGGTTCTCCTTCAGCCGCCGCGCGTCCCGAGACCGCTTCGCCGCCACGTTGTTCTTCTTTCTCCTGGACCAGTACTTGTCATCCTGGGGGGGAGGTGAATGAAACCGACAGAACAGCATGTAGTATTTTTTTTTACACTATTAAAAGTTCTTAGATCCTCATTAGGCTCCACGTGGTGTTGGAGTTACCTTCTGCTCATCGGGGACAAACACCTTCTTGGCCTTCTTGATCATCGGCTGCGGCTTCAGCTCCTCGTCAGAGAACTTGTGTTTGCGCGGGTTGAACAGCTCTCCCCCCGGCACACTGGACAGGACCAGGTCAGTGGGATCCGGCTGGAAGTTGATGTCGACCTCGATGGCCTCTGGGTCGACGGGAGAGGGGGTGCTACGCTCTGCGGAGGCAGAGGAACCAGAGCAGATGTTGTGTTCGAATGCAAATCGTCAGCGATTGGGAGAGTTGGTCATCCCTCTCACGCATGATGGTCAACAGGTAATGTGATGATTTGTCGTGCTGGCCAGTTGCCAAACATTTTAAAAGCCAAAGCGCGGGCTCAAAGGTCAGGGAATGTCTGTGTGTCTAAATGTGCAGTAATAGTTCATGTTGCCGCAGAGGGCAGACGACGACAGCTTCAAACAGCTGAAACAAAAAAGCACACGTATTCAGCTTCGAGATATAGAATTTAAGAAATGTTGTTTCCAAAAATGACTCAGCCAGTTAGTAATGGGGAATTTTAACTAAAAAAGTAACAGAAAAGACGAAGAATCTGAGTCCGAGTTGTCTTAAATCTCATGAGTTGTATATCCAAAATAATATAATAAACCTATATTTCTCACCTGTTTTCTTCTCCTCCACTTCTGCTTTTGCCTCCACAGACAAAGATTCCTTTTCTTCTTCTTCATCTTCTTCCTCCTCCTCCTCCTCCTCCTCCAGCTTAGCTGATAGTAACATAGTGACTGTCACCGCTTCCTCTGGATCAGAGGTGACCATAGAGGGGACAGCGATAGACGGAGGGGACGCTGAGGCGTGGTCAGGTGCGACGGCAGCAGCAGCAGTAATAGTAGAAACAGTAGTTGTGGACAATGTAGGAGTAACCTTGGGGAAAAATTTGCCTTTGAATCCCGCCAAGGCCAGAGTCTTCTGTAGCTCCTCCTCCTCCAGAGTCACAGGGATCCCGTTCTCCAGGAGGAACTCATCCAGGTCCATGTACTCCAGGTGGAACGTCTCCCCATCGTAGAGAATGGTCTTGTCCCAAATGGCTGGGGTTAAGGAGGCGGATACCCCTCCACCGCCTCCTCCTCCTCCTCTTGAACCTGCACCAGCACTGGCTGCTCCAGCCCCGCCCCCCTCCCCATCCTCAGAGGAGCACAGCTTCTCTTTCTCGATTTCTGCAGACAAGACAAGACATCGGTGCTTAATGTGAGTGAAATATGACATCATGGGTGTCAGAGAGTCTCAGACAGGAGCACACACAGGGGGGGGGGGGGGGAGAGAGAGAGTGAGAGATAACAAGCAGATAGGATGAGGAAGGGGGAGGGAGGGGAGTGGTAATGTGACAACTGACCAAAAAAGGGGGGGTTTCAACCCAAAAAATCCTGTTAGAGTTGGAAAGTGAGACCATTTAATAAAATACAGAACGAGGCTTTTGGGAAACCAGAAACATAACGGCCATGCTCGGTGCACACGTGCACCAGCACACAAACACACCCGGTACCAACCGGACCAATGCGTCTAATGGAAGTCAACCATGTCTTGTGGCAGATATTATCCTCCCAGCCCGCGTGCGCCGCTCGAGCAGCAGCAGAGCGGAGCTGGAACTTTGGGTTCTTTTCTCGTTTCCTCGCTGCCTCGGAGGAGACCCCGGCTCCGTGCAGCATACGGCGTGTCCGCCACAGCCCGATGACCGGTCTTCGCTTTATAGAAATACAGTTAACGGCCCGAGGAGTCGATTTGGAGAATTACGCGCATTTTTGGACGAATAACGTTTACGCGCGTAGTGTCGATAAACATGACGGAAACAAACCGAGCGCTCCTTCTGCCGCTTCGCTCTCACCGTCGTCTCCTTCCTCCAGGATGTTGGGAGGGGGGATGTCCATGATCTTCTTCAAAACAAAAGGAAAGGACTTGCGCGGAGCCGTGGGAGCGACCTTATCGCCGGACTGAAGCGCCACTGTCACCGCGGCTTTGCCAGGCATGGTCCCTGCTCAACTCAGAGCGGAGCGCGTCCTGGACTGCACCGGGGGGGGGGGGGCTGCCTCCTTTACCGGGAAGCGACAGCAACAAACGGACCGCAGAGTGTCTCTTCCTCTCACGCTATTGCTGCGTCTCGGGCTTATTGTTGTCAACGCGTTTATGATGCCCAAAAAGAAAACACAACACTAAAAAACAAGCCCCTTGTTCTCCGTCCCCACCGAGCGCGCTTGTTGGATATTCATGAGCCAAGCGACCCGCCCCCCTCGTAGAATACTAGAAGCTGATTGGCTGTCAGCGCGGTCCATGTTGACCACAGACTTGTGATTGCACATAGCGTCTGTATTGTGGTCCAAGACTTCTCATTGGCCACCAATTGTCAAAATGAAGAGCCATTACGTACAGACTGTACCGTCTCTTATTATTGACGGTATATGGCACAGGGTGCGGAACGTCCGGTCTCGTGTAGAAAACCAGCATGCATTTTTAAGTGGGAAGAGTCACTATACTGGTGAGAGTATCGGGCGGCGTCCATCTAAATGATACACATGTCCACGTATTAAACTGCGCGCCTGCACCCACGGAGACTCTCGATAGACCCTACACAAAAAAACACGACGCAGTGTGCTCGTGCGAATACTGTTGTTGTCATTACACCCCCCTCTGCGCGCACACTCGTGGCGGAACACGTGCCCCCGCCCCTACCGTCCTCACGTGAAAGTACATTCTGTCGGGGGGCGCGGCTCCAGATACTTAGCACGTGCGGGCTAAGGTGAGCCGGAGCGGGCACGCGCCCATCGTTCGAACAGCTGGCACGGAGAACAAAAGTTTAAGAAGTGTGCGCGCACTTCGCTAAATAAATCGACCCGTATATTTATAATAATTGACCACAATTCGTTTATTTATATATTTAATTGTTTTTTTAAGTGCTTGTAGGGCTATTTATCTGCTACATTTATTAATCCATCCATCGTGTCACACAACCGTATATTTACGGTAAAATATTGTTATGTTTTTTTAAATATTCCACATCCTGCATCCAACGCCAGAAGTGCCACAACAAAAGAGTAAATATCCCGTTACCGTGCACGCGCCGCAATATTGAGCGCGCGAGAGTCTGTTGCTCTCTCCGTGCGCAGCGCGTGTCTCGTTTCGGGAACATTGTGTTCAAACCGCGTGTGGGGCGTGTGTAGGGCGTGTTCACCACACGGTACACACAGCGCGTGTTTCCGAGGGTGAGCGACCACACGACGCATCTGTTCACGTCCTGTTCTTTTGTTGTTGTTGTCGTCGTCTCAGCTATTTACCTCGATTTGATAATGCAACGTATCAATCAATGAATGCGGAAAATCTCGGTCGAGTGAGCTGCTAACATGGGCGATGCACCACCAGAAAGAACAATGTGACATCATGATGTTAATACAGAGCTATACACAGCCTGAGAACCTTTTGACTCGACACTAACATTTTCATATTCTAAAAACACACCAAAAGACCACGTTATTTATCCATTTAACTTGGTCACGTGGTGCATATAGCTCGAAACCCCCTCTTTGTTTGTCACGCAGCACAGCCTACGAGAACAGCAGGGGGCGGGCTCTCGCGCGAGCACAACAAACCTGCTCGGCCGAGGACATTCCACGCACCGCAACCACGTGCAAGCCCGGAGGGAGGCGCGAGCGCCGCGCGCCATCTAACGGCGCTTTGTGGTAGTGCGCTAAAACAGGCGGCGGCTGGTTCACTGGTGTATTAAACGGAGAACAGTTCTTATTTATTTAAACTATGATCAAAACTGTTAAGTCTAATGATGATAATCTGATAATTAAAAAAAAAGTCAAATCACTTCGGAGATTTATATATATAATAATGTTGAAGAGACAGGTGGACTAGTTCCGCAGATGTTTGTGGCTGCTGGAGTCAAAACATTCAAAGCAGTTTTAATAAATCTTATGTACAAATTCATCCGCCGGCTTGATGACTCCGAAAATGAGATCAGCATGTTTTTATCAAATATAAAATTCAGCACAACACGCAGCTGTGGAGACACTGGTACAGCTGTTTATATATTAAGCATGTGTAGTTCTTTGTTTTTTTACTTGTGGTTTTGCTTGTATTTTATACTATCTGGACCTTGAGTCTGTAATAAAAGTTTTTCATTGACAACACCAAAAACAAATCTTTGTTAAAGTACAAATAAAAAGGGAACAAGACTTTATTCAGACTTTTTATTAAGAACAATCTTTTGTGGAGAGTATTTTAATGCCAAGTTGAGGGCTTGGGCATCCTCTCTTATAAACATCAATAAAACTCCGTTAAAATAAGACACAAACGGAAGGTAAACAAACCTAACAAACATTTATACGGCTGCGTATTTGATTAAATATGAACCATTGATGAATATTCTGTGATGAGCGGTGTGTGTGTGTCTTTGAATCTGCTGTGTTTTTTGAAGTGGCACCACTTTACTGATGGTTTTAGCTGAACAGACAAAAGCAGAAAGTGGTTGTGAAAATATTCCATCCAGTAAGAAGACATTAAAATCTTTAGAATAAGGAGCATATGGTATGTTTGGGAATGTAAACACACATGCTTCATGAATGATGTCATCTTTTGGCAGGCACATCGTATACACTGCTAGTTTGATGACATCACCTTCAGATGATGGTGAAGATTTGAAAACTCTTCATTAACTGAAATGCTAGCTTGGCAGTTTTTTGGCTCACAAAGTAAAACAAATAAAAAATCTTCTCAGTCCTGAAGTAGAAAGTTGAACTTCCCAAAGTCATGCTCGTCAGGCATGATGAGCATGTCCGCCCTGGCTCCGGCCAGCTTCCGTCGCAGGAAATCTCGTCTCTCCGTCCACTCGCGCAGCTCCTCCGCGCTGTGTGCGTAGTCGCAGCTCACACCGTCGGGACAGCCGCCGTCAGACCTGCCGAACAGTAATGTCTTGAGAAAAAAAAAAACTGGAAACCCACGATGCATCCGTCTAAGAGTTGATACGGGTTGATACGGGGCGGACAAAGCAAACTTCCTATCCTGAGGAAAAGGTCTCACTTGGGGCAGATTTCAAAGCACGGTCCGGGGAAGCGGTAGCTCCACGTCAGAGCTTCGTCCTCCCCCTCACAGCTGAACACCCGGTCCTTGTGCTTCTCAGTGGAGATGTGCTGCTGCCACTGACGCTCCCCGTTACTGTGTTTACCACACAGGCGACAGTGGAAGCCAGTCTAAAGAAATAATAATAAACAAAGCATCATCGTCATCTTTTTCTTAGGGATGTCGGGAACCAGCATGTGTTTGTTTGAGTCGTGTGCAGCAGATCTCGTCAAATCTTTGACTTTACTGGATAACACACCATGGGTTCAGCGTAGTCAGTCGGCATGATGATACATCTTTCTCCTGGGACCGGCTGGGTCAGCATGGCTCCATCTTCTTGCCGGTCGTGGGCGGTTAACGACAGCCACATGTCGTATATCTGCTGCATTTCTCTCACTGCAGGTGCAAATACAAACATTTGGCCAGGTGAGAGGAAGGTGTAATACAATAAAAATATGATATCGTTGGTTGCTAAAACCAGTGGCATGTTGCACTATTCTAATAACTCACATTCATTATTCTTCATATATGTCCACATCTCCCTCTCCTCTTGGCTGTGAGCGAAGGTGCAGTTCCCCGAGTAGTTACATTTCCCCCTCTTCAGAACCTGGGTGCATATCTGCCAGGAGAAAACATAATGCTGTTAAACATAAACAACAATACAAACATTCACCAGACACCACGACAGGCAAACGTACAGCTGCCATCAACATAGTCTTTGACGGATGGATCAGCTGAAACGGCTCATTGAGTTAGCGAAGAGGAGGCATACCTACATCATAATGCACAGGGAAGTTCTTGGCGTGTGGCAGCGGTCGGACCTGAACCCATTTCCTTCTCTCCAAGGACATGACCAGCAGCACCCACCTCTCTTTAGTCCACCTGAAGAGGACAGAGGCTGACATTTACACAGACGGAGACGATCGTCCTGATCATCAGTGACTTACCAGTTTGAATCTCTGGCTCATATATAATAGGATTTATGATAATATGACACAGGTGTATTTATACTGTTGGAAGACGTGCAATTTCATTTGAATATCTCAGACATAATGCCCTGGCCTATAATTTAACTTAAGGTAATTATAACTAACCAGATTGAGAAAACAATGAACATAAAAGATAAAAACTGATGAACTGTGACTCAGGGCGCTGTGAGTCACAAAGTAAAGTGCCTGCTATGCAGAATCAAAGATAAATAACAGAACCAACAGCCGAGGTGGTCTGCTGCTGTTCTCGGCTCTGCTGCGGACAGACAAGCCGAAGCAGAACAAGGAACGGATCCTTAAACATATCAATCGTTTTATCTTTGTATTCGGATGTCTTAAGTTTGAACTTTTATTCTTGTGCTTTATTTCTTCTTATAATGCCTCATAATGGTCAAGGTGAGGTGTAACCGTCTAATAAACACAGTCCACCACCTTGTGAAGGAGTGCGTTTGTTTAAAAGCATTCTCAAACATATAATCGATGCTCGTAAAAAGCACCACTAGATTCAGTTTTAATTTTCTGTCTTTGAGCGTTGCAGCTGTAATCCTTTTTCTTTTTAGTTATAAAAAAAAAAACTAAAAAAAGCACTGTATTGCAGTTTAACCCAAGAGTGAGTTTGTAGCCCTTCTTTGGCGTTCTCTTGTTCTCTTAGTCACATGACCTCTGATGGCATTGTGATGACACAGAGCTGAACTGAACATGCATTAGTTGCACTGACTGATCATTTGGTCCGTATTGTGTTGTAACTTCCCATTTATGTTACGCTGAAATCAAGTCATTCAGCGTGTTCCTGGTCACGTAAATCTGAAAACTGGACAAACTATGATTTCATTAAATTACAATTAGGCCAAATAAAAAGCTTCAAGTTACTGGTCCAGTCTGGACTCAGTCTTTTTCTCTCAACGCCTCGATAGGGAGATCTTGCGTGTCACCAAGGCCTAGAGGTCAGGGATCTTGGGCTTAAAGAGGTTAGTGACCACGGCTCCAGGGCGTCGTTGGGGTGAGGCGGAATGAGCAGCGCCGCGGTGCCGTCCGAGTTCGGAGAGCTGGCAAGCTTTTTGTATCTGTACTCACGTGTGCCGGGCCTTTGCCGTGCAGTGCTTCAGGGCTTTGTCTGGCTCACGGATCAGGCCGTCCCGCAAGCACTGAGCACAGGAAAACTTCATCTTCATGTTCAGACTCTTCCCTCCTCCTCTTGGTTTGCTCCCATCGCCTCCAGAAGACGGCTGCTTAAAATGAAATCAAAATAAAATACAAGACTTCTCGACAGCTTTCATTTGCCTCTATAAACTATCAAATTAATCTTTTGTTTAGACAAGCCAATTATTACACAGAATTTTAATGAATGAATATAATAAGTGTGACAGTTATGACATCAGAAGGTCTGTAAATTCAACACGTGGGTTTAATCCCGTTTAGAAAAGAAAGAAAAAAACCGAGAGGATTCAGGACGGTTGGCTGACAGCTCGATCCATGTGCCGGAAAACATAAAATCAACAAAACAAAAAATTATAAAAATCTTACTCTATTTCCGTTATGTTTGTTTTGCTCCTGATTGTCGTTGTATTTTGTCGATACTTTCACAATTTCTTCGGGGCTGATACCTGAAAATCACACAAGCACTTTGTTCACTTTAAGAGTCTATTGCTGCCTTTCATCCATGTTTGAACATTTGTGTTCAAGAAACAAAAACACTATTGATTCTCTTTAAAAAAATATATATATACAAACTACCGTTCAAAAGTTTGAGATCACTTAGAAATGTCCTTATTTTTTCAAAGTAAAGCTGTTTTATTTCAATGAAAATAACATTAAATTAATCATAAATACGCTCTATACATTGTTAATGGGGTAAATGACTTTTAGGTTTTTAATTAAATCTCTACATAGGTGTATAGAGGCCAAAAACTGAAATCTCCAGTGTTCTAATGATACATTGTGTTATCGCCTTAGAAGACTAACGGAGGGTTAGAAAACCCTTCTTATGTTAGCGCAGCTGAAAACAATTATGCTGGTGAGAGAAGCTATAAAACTGGCCTTCCTTTGAGCCACAAGTTTGAAGAACCAAATTAATATTTCAAATAAAAATCATTATTTTCTAACCTTGTCAATGTCTCGACTATTTTTTCAATTCATTAGATAAATACAAAAAAGTGTGAGTTTACATATAAAACACGAAATTGTCTGGGCGACACCAAACTTTTGAATGGTAGTGTACAGTATATATATATGTGTGTCTGGTAAACCGCACCTGTGTCGCGCTGCACCCTCCATGTTTTGAGCTCGATGACAGAGTGGGCAAAATTGCAGCCGTCCTCTCTCTGGCAGCCGTACCGGATGGCTTGACGGCACAAATCCAAGTGGCATAGGATGCTCAGCGGTCGGACCTTTCTGTAGTTGACGCTGAGGGTCTGCACCACAAACGCCAAGCACCTGACGAGCAGAGACGAGAGAAATACATTCGTTTTAATCTACGGCGGAGAGAAAGACGCAAGTAAAGAAGTGAGCGAGGGAACGATGACTCTGTGGCACTCGTGTGGTGAACGCGGCGCTCACTTATTGGCATCGAAGGTGTGGCGAGCGTCCAGGTTGGAGCAGACGGCGTGATCGCCTCGGCAACGCTTACTGATGATTCGAGGTTTACCGTCGTAGCATTCCTTGAGACATGCAGGACGAGAACAAACAAAGACAGCACGTGTAGATATTAAGAGATGACCGTCTTCACGCAATATTTATGAATACATACATCTATTATGATGCAACAAAAAGCTTTCAAGACAAATGAGCATATGGAAATTAAAAACATAGATATGGCAGTGTGTCGGGGAACACGCTTCATGGAGAGGACGAACACTGGCAACTAGTACTTCTCAGGTTTTAATACAAAACGGACTGGAGTTTGAGCTCAGTAACCAAGTTAAATATATTTAGTCAAATATATGAACAAATCAATTAGTGTGTGTGTGTGTGTTGTTGGAAGGCCTGCAATTTAATATGAATTTAACTTAGACGAAGGCCGCTAATACTTTCTCTTAAACCAGGTCACAGGAGAGACCTCTGGATAAAAAGGCCCGAAACGGGCACACATGCAGCTGGGGGTCAACAAGGCCTCGGGGTCAGGAGAAACAATGTACACATTCATGTGACCAGGACATCTTCAGGGCACTTCATTATAAGAATGGGCCTCCTGTTAATACTGGGTTTTAATGCCCTTACCCTCCTAATGACTTCGAACACATACGCAGAAATATCGGTTGACCAGTCGATGACCGCCAACACAGACGCATCGCAGGCAGCAGGACACAGAAGTGTTGACAAGTATCGAGTGTTTGAACCGACCGCTAGCCGAGCTCTATAGTGCGCTACGAGGAAATAGACGCCGGTGTACACTTTATTGGGTTGGGTTAAAATATTCCTAACGCTAATTAAAAAAACAGGTTTCTCTCCGCGAAGGTCATCCGAGGCGCCAACGAGGTGACGCATGGCCAGGGCGGTGGAGCCAACGTGCACGAGTATCCCGGGCAGCGCCCCCTGTAATCTCTCTCTCACTCTCTCACTCTCTCACTCTCTCGTGGCAGCGCGTGGTGAAGCGTTGCTTTTTTTTGGTATAATAATAATAATAATAATTCTAAAACCAACCTGGCAGAGGAACATGAAAGTGCCCTTGTCCTCCCTCAGAAGGCGGATGATGCTGTTCACCGGGTCCAGTTTCAAACCCGACGTGTCAAACAGCAGGTTTCGGTCCAGCG
Organism: Pseudoliparis swirei; assembly: GCF_029220125.1. Lineage (NCBI taxonomy): Eukaryota > Metazoa > Chordata > Actinopteri > Perciformes > Liparidae > Pseudoliparis > Pseudoliparis swirei. The sequence goes on along the minus strand of NC_079410.1, from coordinate 17,864,265 downwards.
TGCCTTTCCGCTCCGCGGTCCAAACGTCGATCTCCAGCTGGTTGTAGGCAAACGTGCAATTTTCTCCGAACTTGCACAGGCCCAAATCCCCAGACTTCAGCAGCTCTGACATCATAAAGACAGTCATCCGGCCGCACATCCATAGTGTTGACATTAATCACACGTTTTTAGAACTAGTTAATTCATGCCTCATCAACAGCTCCTTCACATTTAAATGTTTCCAACCAATCCGGGTTGAGAGTAACGCTGCCTTATGAAAATACAAACAGTGGGTACCTTCCTCAAAACTACCAAGTTGTATACTAAACAATTTGACATTGTTTTCTGAACTCGGATATCAGAGCCAGGAAACAGCCCCGCGAAGTCTAAACGAGTGTCTAATGGAAACGGGAGCGACGAATGTTAAATTTACGACAGGAAGGGCCTCGTCGAAATGACCTGAACAGTTCAGGTCATTTCGACGAGGCCCTTCCTGTCTGTAGGGCTGAACTGCTCCTACATGCTTTGTGCTCCTTCTTTGTGCCTCCGGCCTCAAGGGCCTGGCCTCAACGCTCATTATTCACAGATTTCTGTCATAGTCATTGAATGCGTTCATTCACATGACATCCATTAATCCTGGAGAGGGATCCTCCTCTGCTGCTCTACTCAAGGGTTTTCCCTTTTTCCCTCGTGAAAGGGTGTGTGTGTGTGTGTCTATTTGAGTGTCTGTTTGAAGCCATAACTTTTATCCCAGTCTGTGTGATTGAGGTATCAGTGCATCGTCACCATCCTAAAATACAAATATGTACATGTTTTACCACTTTCACCAAGGTCTCCCTGACCTTCCCGGCTGCAGCCGACAGATACAACACATCCCACAACACCGCGACGCTCTCTCTCTCTCCCTCTCTCCCACTCCATTTAAACTCGTCATGTTCTCATTCCAGCGGACGATAAACTGCCTCCGCACCGAGACGACAATAGTGTCAAAATGCGCGCACACACACGATTCCCCTCTGGAGATTAGACCACAGGATGTGTGACCTCTACCTCAACCTGACATCTGAGAGGTCAACTCCTCTCTTTGCATTCCAAAGGTCTGTAAAAGGACATTTGTTAAATACAATAACAGCACACAATTTAAATGTGTCATGGTCTGTTTGACCTCAACAGTAATGCAGCATTGCATGTCAACGCTCGGCAAGTGAAACTCTCTATTCACCAGCATTAAGCTGGTAACTCATCCTTTGGACCCCGTCTTCATATTCACTATTTTCCAACTCTCCCAATAATTCATTTCAGGGAGAAATCAAGATTTGTCTGCAGGTCTGACTTCTCATATTATTTATGTGTTTAGGGCGATACACAGGCTGCCTATGAAGGAACGGTGTAGTTACTTATCAACATGAGGCAATTTAGACAAATGTTTTTCTAAATTTACCCAGGTAGACCGTTTTAAGCACTGTAACTGTATTATTATCGACCGCCCACAAAACAAAAACACACAACGTGCGTTACACAAAATACGTCTACGCTACGATAACAAGCGACGAACAGTGAACGCCAACAGACGATTGACCAGAAGACACCCTCGTCCATTTGATATCGAGTTTCTCACCTTTGCAGAGAACGAACGGCCCGCTGAAGGAACTCCAGTTGGGAATCTGTCGTACTCGGGTCCACTCCGAAGGACAACCCGCCTCCCGTCTGCACAGTAGAATGTCTCGCTGACAGCTGTGCTCCAGGTCGGGCTTGTGAACAAATGTATAAATCCCTCGACCTGAAAACAAAAAACGGGGGAGGGTTATTTTTTAAAGTGAAAGATATTCAACCTGGCAGCAGAACCGTGGCGGTTTCTTGCTCCACTCCATTTATTTAGAGGCGGGGCTGAACTGCCGACTCACCTTTCCGAGGGAAACAGGCAGCGCAGGCCTGCAGGAACTGGTGAGTGGAGGACAGCGGGTTGGAGGCCGCCACCAGTGCCGGGATGTTCGTCTCCTTTGTTGCCGTGGGTAACAATATGATTTCAGTTAATGCAACCAAACAGACAGAGCCCCTAAAACCAGCCGGGTAATCAGATCTTACTTTATAGATTTTCTTTGGAGGTCGCATCACCGGAGCTGCAGCCGTTTGAAAGCCTGCGATACCTGAGGAGGAATAACAGGAAATGCATTAATAACAATCTGTGCACACTTTGTATTTTTATGTGTGCGTTCTCTTCGCAAGTCCTTCAAATGAAACGATGCGAGAGCCAAAAACCATCATCACTTCGATTGGTCGGCTACTCGCCGGCATGACCTCTGGAAGAAGAGGTCGTCCTGCTTTGCCAACAATATAATAAGTCGCCGAGAAATCCTAATCACCAGTTGCACTGAAGTCGGAGAGCGTGTCCAGGGACGTGGCTCCAAAGGAGACCGCCGGCAAAGCGGCCGCGACAGCCTCCACCGAGGGGAACGAGTCCAGGGCATCAAGGGAGTCGAGCACGCCGGTTTGAGGGCCGTCTCCACCCTGACCGCCTGGATGGGAGACGGCCTCCAGAGGATCGAGTTCATCCAGCAAATCATCAAGGGACTTCCCCCCGGCGTCAACGTCTGCGTTGGCCTGCGTTTGAGTCGTATCCAAGAAGTCGTCCAGCGAGTCGAGGCCGTCCAGCGACTCGGAGGTCAGCGCCAAGTTAGTCGCACCCGCGCCGCCACCGATGCCGGCGGTCCAGAGGTCGTCCAGAGCGTTCAGCGTGCCGGTCGTGGTGCCGCCGCCCGAGAAGGAGTCCAGGGAGTTGAGTTGGCTGACGGCCGAGCTGAAGAAGGCCGGGGGCAGCTGGGGTGTCGGGGCGGGCAGCGCAGAGGGGACCGCGCGGTCGCAGGTGGAAGTCCGGCGTGCGATTGAGAATGTTTCATGGGCGGGGGTCTGGAAAACACGGAGAACGGAACTGGAGTGAAGATGGATGAAGAAGAAAATGGGAAATGGGACAAAATGTAATCAGGATTACATTTGAAGATTTAGATTTTCTTTGTCTCTGGGTGTTTATGTATGTATGTGTGTATGTATCAGCTTATTATTTTGATTTTTATGGCCCACAATCACTCATCAGATTAGATTCAAATAACAGACAAAACTAGCAAGTAGCTGGTGAAGAAGATGCAACATGTAGCTGCTCAATAAATATTTTGCTCAGGAGTCAATGGAGATCAACACAAAGCTAATTAAAGTGTGAATACTGGACTAAAATTTGAATAATATTGCATTGTGGCTGCTTGATGTGTAAATAGGCAACTATCTTCTAACATACATATCAACTTTACTAATGATGCTATTGTGAAAACAGGATGCTCAGCTGCCCCGAAGTGGCCCAAAAAAACAATTAATGCAGCTTTAAAGAAAAATTAAAAATGTTGTTCTTTTTAGACTCGGACCTCAGTGGGGAAAAAACACACAAAAATGCATTTCATCCTTTTCATCACAGAATGATGTTTGCTTATATTTTTTGTCTTCAATCAAAGTAAATGCTGTTTTGCAGAGTCCCATCCCAACATATTAAATATTACCATTCAAGGCAAAATATCCAACTGCATCAACATGTAACGATCAGTTAATTTTAGAAGCGATAAAAAGTTGAAAGTGTTTTATGGGATGGATTAGGTATCCAAAAGCAGGATTCAACTGAAGTTTACTTTCCTTTAAAAGAGGGTTTCCTTCTTTTTTTACGAGACGCGCAGGTCCAAAACCTTTAAACATGTTCTTCAACCGTAGTAATAATCATTCCACGAGCAGTTTCCTGGTCTGCAGGACAAACGCAGCACAAGCACACACTTCACCTCCGCCTCAGTCGGGAAGCCGTCGAGCAGGATGTCCAAATCGTCTCCCATCAGCTCGAAGTCCTCCAGCGTGTCCACGATGTCGGGCACCGTCAACACAGCCGGTTGGCGGCAGCTGGGAGCTGGGGAGCGAATGGAGGACTGAGGCATGCTAGGAAAACTGACTAAAGAGAAGCAGTCGGGATTTTTTTTTGCATTTTCTTTCACATATTTCAAGACCTTCATCAAGGGAAACATATGTGGAGACATACATGTTGCCAGTATTGTTAAGGACACAAGTCAAAGTCAAGAACTCCCACCTGGTGCGAGGCCACTCAGAGGATTCAACCCATTTCCGACATGAATACCAGACACCTGAAAGTGAGAAGGATTAAAGAAAAAGCATTTGTAGTCAAATAAAAACAAATATAATGAGTATGAATATTTAAGAAAGTGGCTCAGTAAAAATATATCTGCATAACATGCATCACTGATGCTGAATATCTCTCAGCCTGGAGGTCCTCCCCTCCTGATGCCTTCGGGTCAATTTGACCCGATTCAATGTTTAATGTCGGTGTTCTTTCGGTAGTCAACAAACAAACATAAAGTACCTCACACTTAAACTTGGAAAACAATATTAATTCTAATAATTTTCTGGAGGTTTTAATTGCTGGGGTCAAATTGACCCCGAGGGTAAAATATGTCAGTAAATATAAAGGTAACCGGAGGGTTAAACATTGAATGGGGTCAAATTGACCCGAAGGCAACAGGAGGGTTAAGAAACCCATAATGTTGTTGTTCATAAATATTATGATTAGGAATCTTTAAAGTTTTACCTTTAGTGGTGAAAGCTATAGAATATATATAACATACCTTGATGGCTTCAGTCTTCATTCCATTAGTCACGTTAGCGACTTTAGCTCTCGTGATGAGTCCTCCTTCCTGAGAGAGACGATAACAGACTGAATATGAGACACACACCTGCACCATGGCTGCATTGGAGTTCGGCAAAACTATGAAATATCAGAGTTTATATATATATATATATATACACATTATTTTTTTATTATTTATTTTTGGTATTCAATTTAGTATTTAATACAAAATTGTTTGTTTTCCCAATTATTTTTTTACAAATCATCATGACTAACATTAATCTCAAATTATGAAATAACTTGCCGTGATGCAACTCTATATCTTTCCCATTATTTCTTTGCATTCTTCATTGAACAAAATCTAAAAACTAATATTTTTTTACTAACCTTCATGCCGACATATGGTTTCCGATTTTTCAGTCCCAGGTGGACGGCGAGCTCCTGTGCGAGCGCGTTCACCTGTTCGTCCTGTTGAGAGTGAAAACAGAACAAAGTGACACCTTGCACACGCTTCAGTATCGGCCCGGGACATTTAGGGACCGGTACTGAAGTGGAACTAAATGTGTTATGCACATTTAGTTCCACCTCGGAAATGTCACACAGAAGCAGTTCCATCTTGTGATGCTTCACTTTTACATATGAAAAAACAAGTTAAATATCATGAAGATAAAAAAAAATTTAATATCATGAAGATGAAAGTTAAATATGAAGATAAAAAAGTTCCAATATCTTGAAGATGAAAAAAGTTAAATATCATGAAGATAAAAAAGTTAAATATGAAGATAATAAAAGTTAAATATCATGAAGATGAAAAAAGTTAAATATCATGAAGATAATAAAAGTTAAATATCATGAAGATGAAAAAATTTAATATCTAAAAGATTTTAAAAAAGTTAAATATTATCTAGATAAAAAAAGTTAAATATCATGAAAATAAAAATGTTTAAATATCATGAAGATAAAAAAATGTTAATATCATGAAGATAAAAAAGTTACATTTAATAATGATAAAAGTTAAATATCATGAAGATAAAGTCACGGAGATGAGGGTCTTCGTGACTACCAAGCTAGATAAAGTCAGAGGATCACCTAACCTGTTGAAGGTTGACCCTGAAAGCAACATCAAAGTCTGGACACATGTTGTTGCTCCATGTTAATCATGTTCTTAAACCCATTAGCGTCAACCCTCCCAATCGCCTCTTTCCTTTACCAGTTGGGTAACCAGCAGGCAGTCTGTGGTGCAGTTGTAGGCCTCCTTGAACTTCCCGAGGTCCCTCAAACAGAGTGCCTTCCTGAATAGCGCCTCGCGGCTTTCCTTACACACTTTCAGAGCGATGTCGCAGTCCGCCACGCCTCGCTCGTAATCCCCCTGTGGACCACACGAGAGACGACACACAGGACACGATCAAAAGAGGCTCACACCGTTATGGTTTCCTGGAAGAAGCCTCGCAGTTCAGATGGAGGACAGAAAAGCCTTATAAAAAGGTTGAATACGGAGGAATCGTCCGTTTATTATTTTAAAGTACAGATAATTGAGCCGCAAAGATAATTAATTAAATATAATGAGCTTAGTAACTTTAAAACAATGCAACAGTTCTAACGGGAATGCCGTAACGCAAGTGGACTTTGTTTTGGACCTCAGAGGTCAACAGTTTCCTTTATAAAGTATTTTCTCTATCTGAAAACCTTTTCTCCCCATTGTCTTATAAACATGATTATTATTATTGTCTTATTAACATGATCTATGGTTCAATGAATTCATGTTTACAGATAACAGCTTTGTGTTTGGTCTGAACGAACACATGAAGGGATCTTTGGTTTACAACATTATTTGTCACTTGTAATTCGTTATGCTGCTGACCATTGAAGGTCAAAAGTTTGGGTTTTTCCAATTCCAGCGTTGAACTGAATATTGATATCGATATTGTGATTTTTGGCCAAATATACAATGGATAAAACCAGACATCTGATTTTCACATTCTGTCATTAGTTTCATAAAACTAAATGTTAAACAAACTGAAGTATCGAACTGATTATCAGAGTTATCACAGTCATCCCGATGGGGGGGGGGGGCATTTAAATGTCAAGGCAATGCATCCGAAAGCCAAATTTCCACCATCACATGTTGACCTCAAGCTGAAAGTCAGCGGATCATCAAGGTCATAAAGACGAACATTAATGTCAATCCATACAATAGTTCTTGTGATAATTCAGTCTGGTTCTGGAGAAAAAAAAAAAAATTCAACCGTGAAAGTTATATGTAACCATCACGCTACGCTGCTCTGACGCCGCTGTGCTCCCTGCTTTGTACTAGAATAACATGCTACTCCAAGACTTACAGCTGAGTTCCCAGAGATATGCCTCGACCTTCCCTTGAACCCACGCCAACAACCTCCCTGTGACTCCTGATGAGTCGTCTCCCCCGCTTCGTGCAGCGTTCTTCTACTGCCTTGGTGCCGGTGGTGATCCCACGCATTGTATTGTATGCAGGCATTATAATAACTTTCCTTTCATTTATAGTGAAACATATTTGAAATGTAGCACTGACTATAGTGGCTCAACCACTGGGATGTTACCGGTTATTACAGATTCAAAGAGTTGGGAGGTCATTAATTTGGTTTGATCCACTTTAAACGGTCTCTCCCGCTGACTGGGGCACAGATCAGGTTTGGGCGTTGCCTTCATCACCGGCCTGAGCAGCCGCAGTCACAGCTGCACGTGTCTCGACACAAACTTCGAATGACTGCGCTGCACTCACTGAAACAATGTGTCTGCAAAGCGGACCTGGCATGTCAGGATCACACACACACAGTGCCAGCCGGATCTCACCATGCTTTGGTAGGTGGCCGCCCGGTGGACGTGCAAGCTCTCCAGCAACGCTTCTGGGATCTGGATCTCCTCTGCTGCAGCGTAGTGGTAGACATTCAAGCCCTCGCTGAACTCTCGCACCGCCTGCGCCCAGTCACGGTCTCCGAAAGAGGCGCTGCCCTCATCGAGCAGGTTGCACACTAACCGGGTAAGGAAGTCCTAGAAGGGGGGGGGGGGGGGCAAAAAACTAGACTAAAGTATATTCAGAAAAGGCCACCATGCTGGTTGTTGTAAACATTCGTCTTGTTCGTGCCAGTCCATCAAATCATTTTATTATGACACGTCACTTAAAAACCCGAATATCAACTATCAAGAGGAATGATTACAGCATCAAGTTTCTCCTTTCCATGAGAGTATTAAGAGGGACTGGAAAAGGATGGGAAGAGCATCACTGTGCCCAAGAAGAAGAGTCTTTGATTGTACATGCAGACAGGAATTAACAAAGAGATGTTAGAAAGGACGAGAGGAATGGAGGTGAAAAACAAAAACAGAGAGCACAGTGAAGGAGTCTGTGGCTATTGCAGATTATAACGTGTATAAAGAGTGAAGGTCCAGTGGAGACAGACATAACTCGGCGTGTGTAATGACGTGGTACCTGGTAGCCCTCGGGCTCTGGATAAGCCAGGGAAGACCTGCAACACAAGATGTGAACGTGCTTAGAGGCAGCTGGTTATCGACCCTATGAGTCATCGGTGGCCATGGAAGGTTTCGTTTTCTCTCTTGGTGCGTTCAAAGAAACAAAACAAAAAGGCATCTCACTGTATAAATGTCAGCGAGTTCCTTATCTCCTCCTTGCGTTTCTGTCTGGCAGGGTCCATGCTCGTCGTTTTCTGGGGAGAAGACAAAACAGACCACGAGTTAAATTTAGTAGCCAAGATGTTGATATAGAGCCCGGTGGACAACCACTTCCTCCTGGAGCAGAGCAAGACAGAAACAGCCACCGTCTTCCCCGCGTGCAAAGACCCTCACTGCCTGGTGTCTATTCCGTATGTAAGACAAACATCCAACATGCAAAGCCCCCCCACTCCCCCGGGTGTATCGCTCGCTATCATATCGCGAGCGTGGCCCGACTTCAGACACACCTACCGAAAGGAATTGAGGAAGTTCATTGAACTAAACAGAAGTTTAAAGTAACTTTGTGTCCAGTGGCAGGGGGACGGAGACACGCTGTGCAGCCGAGCGGTCGAGCCGACGCCGGTTATCAGCGAGCCGAGGAGGAAGAGACACGTCGAGGATCCGCGTCTGACTTTAGCCCCCAGATAAGTTTCGATTCCCAGCAGCCTCAGTCCATCCGCGAGCAAACTGCACACCGCAACACTGGCCCTTTAATTAACTGGCGGTTTGATAGCCCTGAATTCAGTCTGTCAGGCACCTCTTCCTGCGCGCGCAGTAGAGCCCGCCTACTTACGTTCTTCTTCTCTCATCCCTACACTGCTCATTTACAGTTTCACTTCCCCTTTATTGCCACACTGTGATCTAACTTACTGTGGGAGCAATAACCGTGCTATATTTAGTAAACGATGCAAAGACCCAAGTGGTGCCCGGTAGATTATACACCTCTATATTATTCAGCTTCATTAAATAATATAAAGGCAGCAGCTGTGATAACCATATGCAAGATTAAATAGATAAATGAGTACATCGATCTGTAAATGGATGAATATAATTCTCGAAATACTTGTTTTATATTTAATGGGTCAATAAACCAAGTTTCCATATACAACTAAACTAGTAACTATAATTAATTGTTGGCAATTAACGTATGTTTATTTTTAGTTGCATGATTAACCCTCCTGTCGCCTTAGGGTCATTTTGACCTGATTAAATATTTAACCCTCCTGTCGCATTAGGGTCAATTTGACCCGATTCAATGTTTCACCCTCCTGTTACCTTTATATTTACTAACATATTTTACCCTTTGGGTTCAATTTGACGCCAGCAATTAAAACCTCCAGAAAATTATTAGAATTAATATTGTTTTCCAAGTTTAAGTGTGAGGCACTTTATGTTTGTTTGTTGACTACCGAAAGAACACCGACATTAAACATTGAATGGGGTCAAATTAATCCTAAAGCGACACGAGGGTGTAATATTGATTCGGGTCAAATTGACCCTAAGGCAACACAAGGGTTAAACGTGATATACGAGCCGATTTTTGTGTGTGCAAATCCTTCTTTAGTTTTTTCTTCTTTTTAAGACAAACACAAAAGCAAGGCAGGAGACCCGGAAGTACGAGTCTGTCAAAATATAAGCCTCGGCAATATAATGATTGTAATATAGTTTAATAACATTATTTGTATGTGCAGAGTTGTTGCTGTTAGCACTCATGTTACGTATTGTTACACCGTATTGTGCTGTTTCTTGAATTTACAGTCAGCAGAGTCTGTAGGAGGAGACGCAGAGTAAAGGTGTTTACCTTTCCTACCAGTAGGTGGTAGTATATGTATGTTTCTTCATGATTGAACATCACATGTTCACGCTTCCATGGAGAAATGTTTGGTTCTAAATTGACAAATGACAAATATAAGTAAATACACGATGAATACATCTAGGTTGCAAATTAACCATAAACATAACATATCAAAAACAATAAATAGCATTAATTACAGCTATATAAAAAATCTAGATAATTACCTAAGACGCATGTAAATATAACTAAATATATGGTTTAAATGCACGTATACTGCCATCTACTGGTAGAGAGGGAAACACTTGCACAATAAAATGGAACAAGAAACTGCACACAAAACGTACTTTGATTAAACTATATTACAAACTGTGTTGCATTAAACAATGCAACGATTAATTTAACTGGATTATTGCTGTGTACATGAATATTAAACCGCTTGATGTCAAATACTGTGAACATAATCCCATCGGCCAAGGTGTATTTATTCATATTGATTCATTAATGTTCTCCTAATGTTAGCTTCGTATGTATTTGTATCAAAGACGGTACATACAAATATATTACCTACAATCCCTTCTATTGCCGTGGCTTTTATTTTGACAGACTCGTATTTCCGGTCACCTGCCCTGCTTTAAGTCTCTGTTCAAAAGAAAGAAGAAGAAAAAGCTAAACTATAAAACAAACAATACAAACGTACACTGACGGCCCGGACACTTTCCACAGACTGGGTGTAGAAGTGAACGCGTTGTAGTCTCATTGAACTACAAGTCCCTTGTCGCCCGGCTCCGCCCAGGTCGTCAGCTCGGGTAACGCGTTGGATTCAGGTTTGAACCCTCACAGCGAGCGGGAGCGTGTGACTGGATTCAATCGGTACAGCGACGTTGCGGTAACTCAGGGTTACTATACATCTAACCTGTGTGTGAACGGTGGGTGAAAGTTTATGTAACGACGAACTGCGGCGGTTTGTTTCCAGGTTGTGTAACTTTTAACCTTAGCGTTAGTCAGCGGATTTCAGAGGCCGAGGGAGAGCCACGCTACGTCCCCGTTAACGGACGCTCGCGGGAGCTAACTGACACAACTGCCCGTCATTTAACCACAGGGACAAGGTGTGTTGATTATCCAGCAGGCACGTGATGCGTTCACGAACCGACCGGTGTCAACAAACCGGCTCCACCAGCGGCACACCGTGTCGGCGTGTTAGCACGACGGGAGCAGACCTCCGCTAAAGCTAGCGGCCGGCTGCGTGCTGGGGGACCCACAACAACAGCTCGTGAATGTGGCTCGTGTGTAAAACCTGGCGGCTGTATATCTCTATATATATTTATATATTTGTGATTTTATATATATATATTGTTTTTGTTTTTTATATATATACTCACACACACACGTTTTCACACAAACATACACATATATATACATATATATATATACATATGTATATATATATACTCACACATATATATATATATACAAATATATACCGATATACACACACATACATATATGTATGAATGCACTTGTAAGTCGCTTTGGATAAAAGCGTCTGCTAAATGACATGTAATGTAATATACACACATAAATACATACACATATATATATATATGAGTATATATACGTATATATATGTGTGTGTGTATATATATGTGTGTAAGCTGTACATGTGTGAGCATGGAAGGTGGAAGGTACATTACAACTAAAATGTGTGTTTATTTGGATGGGGATGAGCATCAGTGGCTCTTCTCCTCTCAACATTACCACAACACTTTGACAGTTAATTGTACACGAAGAGCTCCAGGGCTTGTCCCTTGACGTGTTGGGTTATAAGATTACATCTTTACCGCCTGTATGTCATTCAACGCATGAGATATGTTCAAATCTATAAATGAGCTGCAGCGTGTCATGCTGCAAGTGCAAATGTAATTGCTATTTTCCTACCCTATAGTCCAGTATGACTTGTTATGTGAGGTCTGTGTTTTTATTCTTTATTGGCAACAAGTGCAGAGGACTCCTGTCACTGGAAACCAGAATATATAAAATAATACGCTGTGTTTGTAATCATAGGTGTCGCCATGGCTACAGATATTGTTGCACAGTTGGCCAACTCTCTAGCTAAGACTGGAGTAGAGGATGTAGAGCTCAGCTACAAAGGCCAGGGGAAGAAGCTGGATGATGCCGAGTCAGGTGAGTGTCGGACATAAACCCTGCTTATGATCGCTTTAACACACCAACGTCTTGAGTTTTCATGAATAACGCCTCAATCCCTCTTCCTCAACTTTTAACCCCTGTTCCCGCACTCCAGTGGAGGAGATGGTTAAGGAGATTCAGGACTTTGAAGATTTACAGGCTTTGAGGTTGGAGGGCAACACTGTCGGGGTGGAGGCAGCCAAGGCCATCGCCAAGGCCCTCGAGACAAAGAGCAAGTTTAAGGTTCGGACTCTTTCTTCTTGACCTTTCTGATCATTCTCAATTTGACTCATCGCCCTTTTTTTGACACCGTAACCCAAAAATGTTCTGTGTTATTTCTTGATAAACATAAACTGGTCTATAAGATGTCGGAGCATAGTAAAACAATTCCCATCATAATTTACTTAAAGCCAAGAGGGTGTTAACAAATTGCTTTTTTGTCTGATCAATACTCCAAAACCTAAAGTATTTTTGTTTACCTCACATAAGACGTGAAAAGCAACAAATACTCTGAAACCAGGAATAAATGAGTGAACGCATTAATGAATTATTCACACATTTTGCACACATTTTATTTATCTTGTTAGACTAATTGTTATTTTTGTGTTGATATTGAACTTTTATTTTCTGTATAATGTAGTGAGTATATTCCAGTTTTAACTCTCAGCTGACTGTGTTTCATCCTCTCTTTCAGCGCTGTTATTGGAGTGACATGTTCACAGGACGTCTTCGCTCTGAGATCCCTCCTGCCTTGGTAACTAACATTATTAAACTTGTTGAATTGGGCTTCCAGTGACAACGTGTGGAAATATTGCATGCTTTCCTTGTCTGTCTCTCGCCATGACCGACACAAGGCAGTGACTATGTTGTCTTTGTGTTTGCTAAGCTGCCGTCTCATCTCGTTTCTCTCCTTGTGCTGTAGAACTCACTGGGTGACGCTCTGGTGCTGGCGGGGGCCAAACTGACTGTCTTGGACCTCAGTGACAACGCCTTTGGACCAGACGGCGTGAGGGGCATCGAGAGGTTGCTCAAGAGCACGGCCTGCTACACTCTGCAGGAGTTGCGGCTCAACAACTGTGGCATGGGCATCGGAGGGGGGAAGGCAAGTCTTGAGAACGTCTTTTTAACATGAGGTGTGTTGGCCTCGACAATTTCTATGAACGGAGAGAGAGAGAGACAGACAGATACAGAAAGAGACAGAGACTCAGAGAGTGAGAGAGACACACACACACACAGAGAGACAGACAGAAAGAGAGACAGACAGAAAGAGAGAGAGACACAGACACTCAGAGAGAGACGCAGAGAGAGACACACAAAGAGACACAGAGAGACACAGACAGAGACAGAGACAGACACACAGACAGAGAGAGAGACACAGACAGAGATCTTTCGATGTCTTTGATTTATTGATAGCAGCTGGACTGAAAAGAGAATTTTGTCTGTCGAAACGGCTGTAATTAAAAATCACATCTGTGTTGATGGATTCCTTTAGATCTTGGCTGCTTCTTTGATCCAGTGCCATAAAAACTCCAGTGCAGAGGGAACCCCTCTCGGCCTGAAGGTGTTTGTTGCGGGGAGGAACCGCCTGGAGAACGATGGAGCCACTGCCCTCGCTCAAGCCTTCCAGGTAAAGGACCGACAGCCCCATCACATTGTTCTGGGGAAACACAGCAAAATGCTACATCATCACGCTACATCGTCACCCTACATCATCACCCTACATCGTCGCCCTACATCGTCACCCTACATCGTCGCCCTACATCGTCACCCTACATCGTCACGCTACATCGTGGAGATCTGCCTTCCTGGATCACTGATTGATTGATTACAATTACTGATCTCGGACCAGGTTATATCGATGTAGCTCATATTGTTAGTTATTTGACCACCTGACCAAACTGGCCATGTCATTGTTCTGATCATCCTTTGTGTTCTCAGTTGATGGGCAGCCTGGAGGAGGTTCACATGCCTCAGAACGGCATCAACCACCCGGGCGTGACGGCTCTGGCCAAAGCCATGCAGCACAACGCAGACCTGCGCATCCTCAACCTCAACGACAACACCTTCACCGAGAAGGGGGCCTTCGCCATGGCTCAGGTACGAAGACGTTGGTATCCTGACTGTTGACGATTGAGGGGACGGTTGCATTGCAGTGAAATGCTTTGTGGCAAAAGGATAGGCTGAAATAAATGTTTACATTTTTTTATTTAGTACGTCTACAATGTCAATTTTATTTAACACTAAAAATAATGCTTATCCAGCTTCTTTCACTTAATCCCTGAATCAATATCCCAGAAACTATTTATCACCATTAATTTACGAATGCATTGGCCAAATGTCTTCAGTAACACAAATAGGAAGACCATCAGTGAGCGGTCTTTATTCATTCCTCTGTGTTCCCACAGGAAAACTATGTTAGCCTACGTTAGGCAGGAATGTGTGTTAGTCAGGATATTAAAATGCATCCATGTGTTTCTACAACACGGTTTTCTACCACAGGCCTCATGTTTAAAACATACTGTTGATTACTACACACAGTTAGTAATTAGATTCTTACAAAGGTAGAAGCCTGTAGTTTTACCGTATTCAATTATAATTTATATCTTTTACTTGTTGTCATTCACCAATTTGTCCATTACGATCATTTTTACTTCAGTTCTATTAATAATTCAGTTTTTAGGCTTCGGTGCTGTAGCAAAGATTGTTGTTTGTTCTCCACAGGCCCTGAAACACCTACGCAACATCCAAGTAATAAACTTTGGAGACTGTCTGGTGCGGCCAGCGGGAGCCATAGCCCTGGCAGCAACTGTGTCAGAGGGCCTCCCGATCCTCAGGGTGAATGAGTCGTACACTAATGACCCCCCCCCCCCCTCTCTCTCTCTCTGATCTGAGCTGTCAGTCACTGCTTTATTTTAATCCTTACTTTGTACTAAATGGTCTTTATTCCTCTGGTTCTTAGCTTGTTTTTGACATTTTCCTTCCATACTGAGTAAATATTCTGTCAACAGGAACTCAATCTGTCGTTTGGGGAGATCACGGAAGAGGCCGCTCTGGCTGTGGCACAAGCGGTAAAAAACAAGGACCAGCTGGAGAAACTGGATCTAAATGGTTAAAAAAATGTCTACATTTTTTAAAAAAGAGATAAGACTGTTCTTCACACAACATTTAAAAAGAAAAACATTTTACAAAGAAATCTGCTCTTAAGTGTTTCAAATAAGGTGCCATTTACATTTTTTTTGTTTGTTTAATTTATCTTGCCTGACTTAGCTGGTTACAGGCATGAGAATCCCTCACCTTTCGGCGAAATTCGCCGTTTTGAAACCAAAATAGGTGACTTACGTGAATCGTGTAGATCCGAAGAGTTTTTGTTTTGGGGTATGGGGGGGGGTCAATTGGCCGGCCGGCGTTTATGAGATTGGAGTGGGACACGGAGAAAATGTGGAGTGGTGCTCTTCGCAATAAAACATCTTTGATGGGACGTGTCGCGTCTCGGCCAATCAGCGTCAAGATGTCTTCAACGTTTGGTGATTTAGGTTAGCTTGAATGTTAGTCCGCTACATCTGCTGCTGTTTAAGTTCAGTCTGTAAAGTTCTGTAACTCTACAGCTGCTCATCCTGATGAACTCTGTATCATCTTGCCAGATACAGAACGGCCTCATAGTGTATAATCAATGCTATGATGGCTCCATCTAGTTTCATTCATATCTGGCTGTATTAATACTAATATTCCTGCCATTTAAGTGTTGAAAAAGTTGGTAAAAAGTGAACCATACAGATATTTTATTTATTACTATTATAGATAAATATACCAGTATCGTATTTATGGTACACTGTTTTTATGGTATTGTATCAGTATCATGATATTTATGGCAGGTATGGTATAGAAGATCGTGACAACCAGGTAGAGGCAGAACAGACTCGAGGAACAGACTCAAGGAACAGCAGAGCTCCAGACTTGAAGACTTGTTCACGCCAACAACAAAAAAAGGAAGTTGGTTCATGAATGACCATATTATACACAATATTATTATAGTATTATAGGGCCCGATCACTGACTTGGTGTCAGAATGGAGGACCTATAGATTATCATACAACGGCCAACATCGATGTTCGTGGAAGTCCCCCCCGCCGCGCGCCTATCCTCCTCACCTTTTTCACCCCTGACCCGTTTTCATGCCTGTGGTTAATGTGATTTGACTTTCAGGTAACAGCCTCGGAGAAGATGGCTGCAAAGCTCTGAAGAACGCCATGGAGGCCATGAACATCGGGGAGCTGCTCGGGTCACTCAGGTAACCACGCCGGACTAGTTATTAAAGCCTACACATCCTTTCTCTGTCACTGTCTATCCTGTTGTGTGGGTGTGTGGGGGGGGTGTATTCCTGCTCTACCGTTTGAGACACTCACTTGAGGAGTCACATCAGCGCCTGGAAAAACCGACGCAAACTTCCCCCATTTTGACTTTAACACGATTTTGTTGAATATCGCCGTCTTTTGCTTCTCATCCCAAAATCTTCCCTGGTTTATATTTGCCCTCAGTGATGACGAGGGCGAGCCGGAAGATGATGAGGATGACCACGATGACGACGAGGAGGAAGATGACGACGAGGATGTGGATGAAGAGGAAATAGAGGAGGAGGAAGAGGAAAGCAATGGCAACAAGGTAAAGTACCTGCACATACATGAACGATTGGTGCTGCAAGAAAAGAACCAAAGACCAAATAATATGGAGAAAAAAATTCTGAATTCAAGTGTCGGCTTGTGAAACCACGGTTTGTATTCTGTCTCCTCTCCCCTTCCATCATAGTTGTCCACCCCTGTAGCAGCATCCCGGCCGACGGATGTCTCCTCCTTCCTCAGCTTTCCGTCCCCGGACAAGCTGCTCAAACTGGGCGCCACGAGGGCGATGCTGATCGAGCAGCAGGTAAACGCACGAGGACCCAGACCGGCATCGATCTGTTCATGCGAGCTACGAAGGGCTGAAGGGAAAAGGTCTTTGAGGTCACATTTACGGACATTTCAGCTCGCTGCAAAGGGTCCCGTGTGTTTCCTCGAGGCGGACGCACAAAGGACGCGTCCGTTTGAAGCTCCATGAAGCCGGGTGGCCATCAGTAAACATGTTTGCCTTCCTCTGCGTCTAGGTGGATGTTTCAGATGCGACAAAAACAGCTGAAGCCTTCCTCAAGATTGCATCTGTGTACAAGGAGGACAATGACGACGTGAAGAACGCCGTGCTGGACAGCATCGGTGAGCATTGCTGAGAGAAGCTACAAGTCTGCCCTTCAATGTCTTGCAGTTCTTTTATGTTTTTCATATATTCATTTTGATGTACTACCAAGCTGTTCTCATCTAATGAGGTCAGAAGTCCTTTGTCTCTCCAATCGAACCAGAAGAAAACCTTTCTAGAGGCTGAATTGCATGGTGGTCTTTTCGAGCGTCTGCTTGTTACACAGTGCACTCAAAACCCTTTTTAATGCCTCACTAAATGCCGTTTAGCGTTCGTGCTAACGGGAGCGGCGTTTCCTGTTGTCTCGTTTGCTGACGGGGGTTGGAACATATGCTTGTAATACTTAGTAATACTTGTTTCCTCACAGATGCCCTTCTGAGGAAAGCTTTTTCCACTCCGTCTTTCCAAGGCTGCAACTTTGTATCAACTCTGTTGGTGCTGCTCGGACTCATCAAGGTGGGTTTACTGTGTTCGCCCAGGCCCGGCCGTCTCTCCCCATGCCTTGTGTTTCCTTTACGTTTCTCTTCTCGTCTCACTTCTGTCCCCTCGTCCCTCGGTCCTGTCCTCTCGGCGGCCCAGAGTGAGGACAAGGTGGCGCCGGTGCTCGTGGTTCGCGGCCACCTCAACGCCTTGCAGCACGTCGCGAGCCAGGACTACTTCCCCAAGGAGTACGTGGACGTGCTCGCGGTCTTCCTGTCCCGGTAAGGACGTGACAGATTGAGCCAATCAGCAGGCAGCTTCCAGGTACAAAATACCACGATTACCATCTTCAGGGATGAAGCACATAATGACTGTTTTTACACTTGGTGGCCGTAGCAACGGTGGTGGACACGCTGGTGATGGCTCATTGTTGTGTTGGGGATGGGTTTGTTGTTTTTGTTGTTTTGCTACCCGATCGCTGTTAAGTTTCAAGTTTCAAGTTTTTTATTGTCACATCCCCTTTTATACAAGTATAATCGGTTCGTGAAATTCTTATGTGCAAAACACCCGACAGCAGTAGCAGACTAAAAAAAGAATAAGAATGAGAATAAACTATACAATATCCACACAAAAAAAAGAAGAAAGTATTAACAATATATATATAAAACAATGTAATAGAATATCCATCATGGCAATATATATATATAAAACAATGTAATAAAATATACACTTTTTTGAGACTATATATATATATATGTATATACATACAATATATATATACAATATATATATATATAAACAATGTAATAAAATATACACCATGGCCATAGATATTCACAGAATATGTTCTGGTGTGTAGTGTTAATGAGGGTCTCAGTCCTTGTTCAGCAGCCTGATGGCCTGACTGAAGAAGCTGTCCCTCAGTCTGTTTGTGCGGCACTTGATACTGCGGTATCGCCTGCCTGACGGTAGAAGGGTGAACAGTTTGTGGCCGGTGGTTATTGTCTTTCATCATCCGTTTGGCCCTGGCCACGCACCGCTTGGTGTATATGTCCACGATGGAGGGAAGCTCACCTCCAACGATGTACTGTGCCGACCGCACCACCCTCTGTAGTGCCCTACGCTCCAGGGCGGTGCAGTTCCCGTACCAGACGGTGATGCAACCTGTCAGAACACTCTCGATGGTACTGGTGTAGAATGTTCTGAGGATGCGGGGGCCATGTTGAATTTCCTCAGTCGCCTAAGGAAATACAGGCGTTGTTGGGCCCTTTTCACCACGTGAGTGGTGTGCGTGGTCCATGTGAGGTCCTCGGAGATGTGCACGCCGAGGAACTTGAAGCTGCTGACCCTCTCTACTGCAACTCCGTCTATGGAGATGGGGGTGTGCTCTCCTCTCCGCTTCCTGTAGTCCACGATCAGCTCCTTGGTCTTCTTGACGTTGAGGACGAGGCTGTTCTCCTGGCACCACTGTACCAGTGATCCAACCTCCTCCCTGTAGGCTGTCTCGTCGTCGTCGGTGATCAGCCCCAACACTGTTGTGTCGTCAGCAAACTTGATGATGACGTTGGAGCTGTGCATGGCCGTGCAGTCGTGGGTGTACAGGGAGTAGAGGAGAGGGCTCAACACGCATCCCTGAGGGGCTCCCGTGTTGAGGGTCTGAGGTGGTACCGCCCATCCTCACCACCTGGCGGCGGCCCGACAGGAAGTCCAGTATCCAGCTGCACATGGTAGAGTGCAGGCCTAGACCTCTGAGCTTGGTGTCGAGCTTGGCGGGAACAATAGTGTTGAACGCTGAGCTGTAGTCCACAACCAGCATTCGCACACAACAGTTCCTCCCCTCCAGGTGGGAAAGGGCGGTGTGAAGTGCCATGGCAATTGCGTCGTCGGTGGATCTGTTTTGACGATATGCAAATTGCCATGGGTCCAGCGTGGCAGGCAACATGGAACAAATGAAGTCCTTGACCAACCTCTCAAGCATTTACTGACAATCGAGGTGAGGGCTACGGGTCTCCAGTCATTCAGGCAGGTTACCTTGGGGTGTTTGGGGACAGGCACAATGGTGGACATCTTGAAGCTCTCAGGAACAACAGCCTGGGACAGGGAGAGGTTGAAGATGTCTGCGAAGACTCCTGCCAACTGGTCTGCACATGCTCTGAGGCGCGCCCGGGATGTGGTCGGGACCTGCCGCCTTCCGGATGTCCACCCGCTTGAAGGCTCTGCGCACGTCAGCCTCTGAGATGATCAGCAGGCTGGTCTCCTCGGCGGCGCTGCCTTGCGGGCTGCCGCTCACGTCGAACCGAGCAAAGAATGTATTTAGCTCGCCTGGGAGGGAGGTAGAGGAGTTCTCTTCACCGCTGGTTCTCCCTCTGAAGTCCGTGATTGTCTGTAGCCCTTCCACACACCTCTCACGTCATGGCTCTTGAGCTTTTCCTCCACCTTGTTCCTGAACTCCCGCTTGGCAGAGCCGATGGTCTTCGGAGGTCGTGGCGGGCTCTTTGTATTCCGCCATATTCCCGAGTCAAAGGCGGTGTTACGCGCGGAGTGCAGCGAACATCGCCATTTATCCACGGTTTCTGGTTGGGATAAATCCGAACCGACTTGGTAGGAACAACGTCATCTATGCATTTCTTGATGAACCCGGTGACTGAGGACGCGTACTCACTGACGTTGTTGTCCGACGCGACCCTGAACATATCCCAGTCAGCACGTTCAAAACAGTCCTGTAGCATAGACTCCGATTGGTCCGACCAGCGTTGCACTTCCTTCACAGCGATTGGTTGCTGCTTAAGCCTCTGCCTGTAGGCGGGTGGTAGTTGGATGGAGCGGTGGTCCGATTTGCCGAACGGTGGGCGGAGGAGGGCTTTGTATCCATCCCGGAAGGGAGTGTAGCAGTGGTCGAGAATCCGCTCCCCCCTCGTGTTGCTTTTTATGTGTTGGTAGAACTTCGGGAGAACTTTCTTCAGGTTCGCTTTGTTGAAGTCCCCCGCCACAATGAAAGCAGCCTCGGGTGTGCCGACTCCTGCTCGCTGATCGCCCGTAGAGTTCCTTCAGCGCTATGTCCGTGTTAGCTTGAGGCGGAATGTACACAGCAGTTACGGTGACTGCTGTAAACTCCTTGTAGCCAGAATGGTCGACACATGAGCATTAGGTACTCCAGGTCCGGGGAACAGAACGACTTGAGAGTATGTACATGACTTTGGTTGCACCAAGATCTGTTTATCATGAGACATACCCCCTCCCGATCTTTACCAGAGAGAGTCTTTGTTCTGTCCGCGGTGGACGGAAAATCCTGCCGGCTCGATGGCTGAGTCGGTAACCTCCTCCGACATCCATGTCTCCGTAAGGCAGATGATGCAGTTGTCCTTAGTTTCCGGTGGAATTGAATACGAGCCTGTAGCTCGCATAGCTTATTGTCCAAAGACTGTACATTTGCCAGTAAAATGGTGGGTAGTGGGGTCGATTGGCTCGACGTCTCAGCCTAACCAGCACGCCAGCTCGCTTCCCCCTCCGTCGGCGACGTTTGCGTGAGATCGCGCCTAAAATGGACGGAGATAGTTCCGCTACTGTTCCTGGCGGGACGTCCGAGTAAGAGTTGAAAAACTCTGGTAGGCGGCGAGCAACTGCCGATCCAATCTCCAGAAGTGTGCATCTGTCGTACGTTAACTGGCTGCTAACGTTTTGTGCAAAAATAGTCGCAATAAGAAGAATAAATAACAAAAAACTACTACAAAATCCGGGAGCTCGCAACACAGCCGCCATCACGTACGGCGCCATATCACACATCTTAATGGGCTAACATTGACGTACATGGAGGATTCATGGGGATTTAGCCTTAAAGTTATCGTCCTTAAGATTTAACTGTGGAGCAAATTCTCCTCGAACAACTTTTCTTTGCTGATTTGCAAGTAACATAAATGCAGATTTTATGACTCTTATAAAGATTATAGCTGCTATTTTTTCTTCTCATTGTCAAAAAAAATCCCATAAAAATACTTTTCTTAATACTTTCTTTTCGTATACAGCTCTCTGTACAAATATATAGTTTCCTTTTTGTTTTTTTAGAAGGTTTTATTTAGCAGATTAATGTATTTTTTTTAACTCTTTTGCATATTAACAGCAACGGAACCGTTTATGGATATTGACTCAACTACAGGGCAAAGGAACATGTGCAGGGAGGCTCACTTGGGTTTCTCTGGACAACTGAGGATCTGGCATGTGTTCACAATCTGAGAAATACCAGACTAACCCTTTTAGTTAATGTATTAATTATACCATTTTAATTACTGTGTGTGTGTGTGTGTGTGTGTGTGTGTTTCATCCTCTTAACTGTGTGTTTCCTTCACAGAAACCCCAAGGCTTTAGAGTCATGTGGTAATGCTAGAAACAGCCTCCAGTCGACACTGCAGCGAGTCAGATCTGAGGACTGTGAACACACACACACACACAGACTCACACACACAGAGACAGACTGAACTTTGACTGATCACTGATGGACCTTTGGAAACCAGCACACACAAGCTCAAATAAAGCTGAGCAGCTCTTGAGAAGAACCGACCCGCTCACTCCTCTTCATCCCCGCTGTCCGTCGCTCGCGGGCTCAGCAACAAACCTCCTCCTGGACTCCGGACCCTGGTCTTAAATGCTTTGTGTTTCGATGTAGACTCTACGCTCTTCTGGTGTGGACTAGTTGAAGTGCTTTGTGTACACTTGTGTCACCACAGAACAGCACGGACAACATGGTCTTCTTGATCTGTATTCTGGTGAATAAGACCCGTGTGTCGGTTTAGAGACGCTCAGATTCACTTTGGTGCAAACTAGAAAAGCTCTGAGCACAAAGGATCCGGGCTCTAAGTTTCCCTTATTGCACATTTTATATTATATTTCATATATACCTTTTACTGTTCTGTATGTGTATGTATATATGTATGTATACATATGTATATGTATGTATAAATATATATATTCATATGTGTATAAATATATATATATATGTGTGTATATATATATATATGTCTGTGTATATACATATATATACAATGTTTATTGGATTTAATGTGGTCAAACTTTGGCATTATTTAAATATATATTAACGATAAATATGGTTACAAAAACTAAGACTGTAAAAGACAATAGAACAATCAAAAGGGATGAAATGTGTGTAAATGTGTTTTCTGCCTGTTTAAATGGGGCAAGAGGTGCAAAGTTTGGGATTTGTGTTGCAAAAATAAAGCTGCTCTGAGTGTTCGATGTCATTGCATTTTAACTGCACAGAAGTTTTATTGAAGAAAAAAATATGAGCTCTGAAGGGGAAATCACAAGAATATACAACTCTGTAAAAACTGAGCAAAACCACTTATGAGTTTGTATTACAACAAAAATAGATTTTTTTTTTAATTGCTTCTCATTAACGGAGGTTTTAAGAAGCTGATTTTCTTTTCTTTTTCATGTTGTTCCTGATTTTCTGAACCAAGAATAGTTTATGGCCTCCACATATCAACTGATGGGCTCAATCCGACCAGCAGCCTCAGTTCCTCCCCGTTTCAGAACGGAAATGTGAAGCCACGGTGTTAATTTGCATTGAGGGCGCTCACGAGTCAGGGGTCATCGTAAAAGAATTTACCAAAGCCGTGTTTATTAACCCTGCTGGACCGCTGGACACCGAGTAAAATAGTCAGCAGCAGAGTCACGTTCACACTTTCTTTAGTTCAGGCTGCGGAGGTTCTGCTGGAGGTAAGATGGATGTTTCAGTTTGTCTTTCCAGGTTAGAGTTGGGATTTTCTTGATACTGTTTTTCACCTGATGAACTTATTACTGTATATTATATATACTGTATATCTAAAATCACTAGCATGTAATGTTAGTGAAGAATACACAACTAACACATTGTTTCTGTGTGTATGTATATATATATATATAAATATATTCTACCTTTCAAAAGTTTGGGATCACTTAGAAATGTCCTTATTTTTCAAAGTAAAGCTCTGTTCTTTTAATGACGATAACATTGAATTAATCAGAAATACACTACATTGTTAATGTGGTAAATGAATATTCTAGGTTTTTAATTAAATCTATATCGGTGTCTAGAGGCCCATCTCCAGTGTTCTAATGGAACATTGTGTTATCGCCTTAGAAGACTAACGGAGGGTTAGAAAGCCCTTTTTATGTTAGCGCAGCTGAAAACAGTTCTGCTGGTGAGAGAAGCTGTAAAACTGGCCTTTGAGTCAAGTTTGGAGAACAAAATTATTAATATTCCAAAAAAAACTCATTAAATGTAATTATTTCTAGTATTCACTTTATTTTCTATTCATTTTGAAATTCATTTGATGAATAAAAGTGAGTTTTCATGGAAGACACAAAATTGTCTGGTTGAGCCCAACATTTTAAACGGTAGTGTGTATATATATATATATATATATACACACAACCAACAATTTGTTTTCATATGTGTTCTTTAAATCCCCAAATACTTCAGAAATAAGAAAACAGCACATAAGCAGTGTTAAGAAATAAATAGTGTAGTAGACTGAATACATTATCTGAACACTGGTTCTGATCTGGATGCAGACGTCACTGGGTGGAGTTACAGCAGCCTTTGAGTCATCTGTCTCACTGTCTTGCGGCTACAGATGCTTTTCTTCGGGGCTGCGGCCTTCTTGCTGGTTTTACTGCCGAGTTCACCTGTTGAAGCAGGAAAATGTCCCAAAGTGTGCAGCTGTGACGGCACCAAACTCACGGTCACCTGCGTGGGCAAGAACTTAACGGAGATTCCCCCGACTGTGGATGAGGTGAGTCACTCAGTGAAGGGGAGCGCCTCACCTCCACCTCACACAAGAAACACCAAATGGCATCTTAGGGCTATTTGGTGCATTTGAGATGTTTCTGAAATATGAATTTGTATTTATCTCATAGGAAGTAGTTCAAATGTGACAGTGACAGCAGCATGAAGGAGATAAGTGCCTTGCTCAAGGGCTCTATGGCAATAGTATTGTTCTTATCAGGCATCCCTGTATGAGTCCCGTCCTTTAACCCGGCATTCCCACAGGATACATCCTCTCTTCTGGTTTCACCCCCCTCACAGATTACATTGAAGCTCGAGCTGAGGAACAACAACCTGCAGGTGCTGTCCAGGGGGGCGTTCACCCTCACGCCCTACCTCACCCACCTCAACCTGCAGCGCTGCAACATCAACAAGGTGAAAGAGGGCGCTTTCCGGACCCTGAGCCGCCTGGTTTCCCTCAACCTGGCCTACAACAGAATTGACATTCTTTACCAGGTGAGAGGAGAACGCAGCACGGAAGAGTCCGGGTTGATATTTTTGACGCACTTATGTGAGGTTGTCTAATTTTCCTTTCTTTTCACCCCTTCACCTCCGACCTCTGACCCCAACTGTTGCAGGAATCCTTTGACGGCCTCTCCTCCCTGAAGGAGCTGCACCTGGACCACAACCGCGTGGAGGAGATCCGGCCCGGAGCCTTCACGCAGCTCGGTTTCCTCAACATGTTGGCCCTCACCCACAACCAGCTGGTGTACGTCCCCAACATGGCCTTCCAGGTACTCAGACTCTTGGGATCATAGACCTTTATCAATCTCAATGAATAGTTCTGTTTGGCTATATGATCACGCGGCAATCTGACCCGTCGTCCAGGGCCTGCACAACATCAAGTGGCTTCGCCTGAGCCACAACTCGCTGAACAACTTGGCCCCGGAGGCCTTCGTTGGACTGTTCACCCTCAGCCGCCTCAGCCTGGACCACAACGAGCTGCAGTTCTTCCCCACTCAGACCATGACCAGGTGGGAAGGGTTATTATGGGCATGATAACAGTGTAACACTCTAATGGAAAACAGTGCTTATGACTTCTCAGCAGACTATAGGTAAAAAAATGCGACATTACTAGAGATTATTGGCAAACAAAGTGCAAATATCAATGATGGTGTTACTGACCAGTAAGAATCCTGTGATGTCACGGATGACCTCTCTCTGAGGGCTGCTGACATAAATGTGCGATACTTCCACTCTATTTATACAGTTATGACACGTATGAGAGGCGGGATTGGTCCTCGGTTGCTCATGACTTTTCTCCCTTTTAGAAATGTAAGACATGGTCCACAATAAAACATCAAACGTCATGTAAACGATGTGTCGTTTAACTTTTTACTTCCACTCTTCCTCTCCTCGCGAAGACTTCCCCAGGTCACGCGCCTGGACATGAGCCACAACCCCATGACCTACCTCGGGGAAGAATCCGTCTCCATGGCGAAGCTCACGCACCTCTACCTCGACCACATGTCCCTTCAGGACCTGTCGGATCAGGCGTTGTCCCGCGCGCCGCTCCTCTCCCACTTGGACCTCAGCCACAATCAGCTTCGCTACCTGGAGCCCCTCCCAGGCCCCAAGAGGCTGGCCAGCCTCAACCTGACCGGTACAAACAACTGTGTTGCTTGACTTGAGGAGGATAAGGAGCATCCCAGATTTCCTCTTCAATATGCCTCTTAATTTGTTCTTGAAGGCAACCCCGTGTACTGTAACTGCTACATGCGGCCCCTGAGGCAGTGGGCGGGTGCCGGCGGCGTGAAGCTGCTGGGAGCCTGCGCGGGGCCGCCTCACCTCTCGGACGAGCCGCTGCAGGCCGTGGTTCCTCTGGACCTGCGCTGCCGCAGCAGAGGGGAGGCGTCGAAGGACGAGTTAGAGAAGGAGGGAGAGAGCACAGGGAGCCCCCCCACCACAGAGAAGCCCAAGCAGAAAGTCAAGTGTCCGGCTGACTGTGGCTGCGACGTGAGTGTTTGACGATGCGGGAGCTGCTGTGCATGTTGAGCAATGACGTGAACACCTCAATACGTTGTCCCCCGGTGTTTACGCAGTCCTTTAAGAGGTGTGATTGTAACCCTCCCCAGATTGAAACCCAGCACGCGACATGTGAGGGTCGGGGTCACACCAAAGTCCCGCGAGGCTTCTCCACCAAGACGCAGCTGCTTGACCTCCGCAGAAACCACTTCCACCACCTTCCCGCCAACAGCTTCCCAGGCACCGGCCGCATTGTCTCTCTTCACCTGGAATTCTGCAAGGTCCACGAAATTGAAGGCGGCGCCTTCCGGGGGATGAAAACACTTGTTTATTTGTATCTTTCTGACAATGACCTCACGTCCTTGGACCCCGGAGCCTTTGCCGGAGCCCCCGAGCTCACGTACCTTCATCTCGAAGGGAACCGACTGGTGCAGTTCCCCGGATCAGGTGAGTGGTCGGTCCAGTCGAGTGTGTGTAAAAACACATAAGAAACCAAAATAATGATACTTCCTATCTTTTTGTGTGTCTGTCCTGTAGCCCTGGCCCTCTTACCAAGTCTGTTTGTGTTACACCTGGAGCGAAATGCCATCTCCAAACTGGAGCCCGCTGGTTTGCTGTCAGTGAGCCCCAACCTCAGGGAACTGTTCCTGAGCAACAACACCATCACCGCTATAGCCAAAGGGGCTCTGGACTCGGCTTTCCTGGGTACACTTCACCTGGACTCAAATCAGCTGAGCGAGATACCGACCCATGCTCTGTCCAAGGCCCCAAACCTGGAGGAGATCAACCTGTCTCAGAATTCAATTCGCTGGGTTGGACCGAACGCATTCAAGCCCGTATCCCAAAGTCTGAAGAGGCTTTACATGGATCAGATGGGCATGGAGAAGGTGCGGGACCTTTTTTATCTCGTGTTTCTGTGCATCCTAAACTGTCTCTCACTTCAAACTTATATCATGTTATGAATTGTAGAAACATTTTGAGTTTGTGATTTCACCAACAAGTTGCTGAAAGGACTCTTTGAGGCATGGATTTTGAGTGAATGCTTTTTTTGATAGTTGTTGGAGCCACAAAATCCAAATGCAGGATAAAGGGTGGGAAGGAATGGGACCCGAAAACATAAGTCTTTAGTCCCAACAAGTGAAATTAGTTATTGAGACCTGAACCTCTTGTGATATGAAGAATGGATTAGTATTATTGACAAGATCTAAAGCAGGTGTTATTGGTGATCAGCTCTTTGACTTACCACTGTCCAGATGTCCATGGACGCTCTGGCCGGGTTGGGCCCAGGGCTGAGGGCTCTGACCATGAGAGGGAACCAGCTGGAGGAGCTCCCTGACCTGAGCCCACTCACCGGCCTTGAGGTGGTGGACCTGCAGGACAACCCCCTGATGTGTGACTGTCCTCTGTGGCCGCTACGCAGGTCAGTGCAGAGTTTACCTGGAAGTAGAGTTTTTGCATTTAATTATGCAGCCGGGTGGCACAGGTGGTGGTGAGATTGTAAACTTGAAAAGAGTAAAACAAGTGAGTGCTGCTACAGGGATCAAGGAAGCATAGTAATCAATTCACCTTAATTGTTATTGAAAGCTACATCATTGACAATACGTGTGTGGCTGTCTCTGTCTCAGGTGGATGGAGAATGTAAGTTTGGAGGTGATGGCCACCTGCGGTCATCCTCCCGAGCTCAGAGGTCAGAAGGTCAAGGATGTCCATGTGTTCACGGCCTGTCCAGAAAGCAGCTCTCCTCCAGATAAGAAGGTTGTGAAGTCCTCAAGATCTCCAAAATTCAAGAAACCCAAAACCAGCCTCTCGAAGACCCCTGGAGTGAAGGCTAGGCCCTCAAAGCCTAAAGCTAAACTCCTCAAACCAACCAAGAGTAAGCGTCAGAGGAAACCTGGGGGACCAAAAGTGACCAAGAACAAGACACTGTAATAA
Organism: Pseudoliparis swirei; assembly: GCF_029220125.1. NCBI lineage: Eukaryota > Metazoa > Chordata > Actinopteri > Perciformes > Liparidae > Pseudoliparis > Pseudoliparis swirei. Next base: position 17,835,795 of record NC_079410.1, on the reverse strand, counting down.
ATATAACACATTTAAAGTTTTAAGATCTTTTTTATTAAAATATCTTGAAATACAGCTGTGTTAGAAATCTACATGCACAATTTACTATCCAAGCAAAATCAACACAGTAAAGTAAAAACAATCATATAATAAAAGACAAAAGAAACCTGAGGAGCCAGCCTGTTGCCTTCCTGATTTTGAATGAGATCATGTTTGTGTTTTGTTTGATAAATAAAGAACTTAAACAACATATTCAACACATTCAAAATTGGCATATTTAGTTCAGACTGCTAAACATCTAAAAAAAAACACTAAAACAAATCAATAAGGGATTTTAAATAACCATATACATATACTCATATATTCTCCACCCAGCTCACTCTCTGCTCAGACACAAACACTGCATGTATAACCTGAGACACAGCATCATCTCTTACAGAACAGCTTCTTCCCTGCCACAGTCAGACTGATGGCAAAACAAAACTATTAAAATATGTGTAATATCCCAAAACGACCTCACTACGCTTATCATGTGCAATGAGCTTTATTACTGTTCTGTAAACTCTTTGCATCAAAGTTTGTGTTGTATCCTCTTTTCTTGCAACCTTGCCAGTTTCTCAAAATCCACATGGTTATAGGTTATATATGGTGCTTTCTATGTGACAAATGTTTACTTTACTGGACAAGAATTCTTGCATTTCTACATATGAATAAAATAATCTCAATGCCAAATTTCATTGGCATCCCCCTGCATCTATATACGGTAGTATGTCTTGCCATACAAGGTGCTTAAAAAGGTGTTTAAGGTATATGAGATATGTACCCAGGGCCTTACAGAATCCGAAATATAAAAATGAATACAAATGCATCACAAATAAGAAAGATTATTCATTGTATAGCCACCAGAAAGATGGACATCACACACAACCACATATCTGTGGGCTAAAGTTCTACTATCTGTATTTTTAAAAAACATAGTAGCACCTTTCTTTTTATTGTACATATTACCACCTATATGTACACACTACCAACTTCTGTACAGTGTTGGCTTTTATATGTTGGATATTTTCTTTACTATAGTGTTATTTCTAAACTGTTGACTCGAAGAGCCCTGAACTATATTTCCAATGTGTCTGGACTTTTGATCTTGGCACAAATGGCAAATAAAACCTTAAAACTTGAAATATAGTTTAAGCATATAACGCTGCATTAAATACCCGTCTTGCCGTATAGCTCTGCTGCGTCGCGGCGGGCCACCGGCTCCATGGTGTAATGGTTAGCGCTCTGGACTCTGAATCCAGCGATGCGAGTTCAAATCTCGGTGGAACCTGAGTATAGTTTGATGCGCTGTTTGATTCATTATGATACAATCCTGCATTAGTTTTAAACGCCATAACATGATAACAGCACCGCTGTGAAGCGACTCAGACGAACACAACCCGCGGGTTTAACGCCCGACACACCGGCAGAAATCGCGGTGTTCCTTCCGGGTTGAATTCCTCTTCACGCCAAACTTCTCCTCTCAAGATGGCAGCAGCGATGGATGTTGACACGCCGAGTAGCACGAACAGTGGCGCTAGCAAGAAGCGGTTTGAAGTGAAGAAGGTATGCCTGCGTTAAGTAACTCAGAGTCGTGCTTTATATAAGATGTGAACGTGCATCTACCGGCAGCTCTAAATGGCGCTAACTCGGCTCTCTTGCTGACGCACAGCGTTAAATCGCTCTAGTTTGGGACAGGAGTTAGCTAGGTTAGCTCGCTAGCTAACTATATGTTAGCCTCTAACGGCACGAATGTGCACTTCCTTTAGGAAGAATAGTAAACAAATGTACCGTTATATCAGCTTGAGACAACTCTCCATTGTCTTAATCGTTACCATAACGACAGAAAAGCCGTACCAATGTAACTGTTACATTTTAGGTGACGTAAAAACAAATGCTTTTAACTTTGCGAGCTAAATTGGCGAAACGTTTAGTTGGTTAGCTAAGCCGCGTTACCGGGAGACTGAAAGCCCTCACAAGGAGTCAAAGCCTGCCGCCATAAGATGTTTAGATGAGCTACAAGGACAACATAAAAGCAATTTGCGGTTAATGAAGAGTTGTTCGCCGCTAACTGGACCAAAGGAGTAACTCGCGTCAGCTCAACGGTCTATAAGCCGGCTGAAATACGTCCATCAACAAGCTAACAGCGGTGACCGTTAGCTCGCTAGCGTTAGACTAATATAGTGTATTAATATTATAATGACGCAATATCTGACAGGGTGTCATGACTGTGTCGCAGATGCGATGTTCCAACTCATATTTCACAGTCAAATTCTTAGGTTTGTTTGTGGAGGTGAGAATGAAGCTGCCGTTTTCATGAATACTATAAACTGCATCCAGCTGAACACAAATATTTAAAAACAATAAGCCAGTATGAACCTATATATAATTGGAAGCTGTCGTTAAATCTCTCCATCGGTGTCAACTAGACCACCTGCTGTGATGGCCCCGTAATGTTGCTTTGTGAATCTGATCCCCACCAGTGGAATGCAGTGGCGCTGTGGGCCTGGGACATCGTGGTGGATAACTGTGCTATCTGTCGGAACCACATCATGGACCTCTGTGAGCTCATGTCCTCACAGTGTTTGGACTCATCAAGACGAGTCAGTTATGTGGTGGTTTATCGCTGACTCCTCTCTCCCTCCCTCATCAGGTATAGAGTGCCAGGCCAACCAGGCCTCTGCGACCTCTGAGGAGTGCACTGTAGCCTGGGGAGTCTGCAATGTGAGTACCTGTGTTGTCAAAAAGGTCCCCGTTCTTCACCTAGTTCAGGCTCATGTGATGAAGCTAACTTCATCCAGTTATCGTAGTGCTACAGTAAAAAGTAAACTACGTTATGTCGATGAGGTCTTTCTTTTTTATAATTGTGGGCCTATTTTCAGCAACCTGAGTCCAGTTGTGAATCTGATTTTAATAACTAATCCGTAGTTTAGAAACCTAAACTAATTGGAATGGTCTCCAAGTACTTTCAGTCTTTATTTACAATAAAAGTACATTTAATCCATTTTACTGTTCAAGTGACGGCTTCCCATTGTAATGTCCGACCAAATATAAGCCGGTGTCTCTCCTTTTTATTGACAAACATTACTGTAAACCTTGTTGCCAAATAGGATAAGTGTAGAGGAGAATTGACAAATAATTCAAACTCATCTGTTTTATTTATTTGGGAAACTGGATGTTAAAGAATATTAACGGTGACGTTGAACCACATATATTCCTGTGTATTTCTACCCTGGTTGGTTTTCTCGTCCCCAGCATGCCTTCCACTTCCACTGTATTTCCCGCTGGCTGAAAACCAGACAGGTGTGTCCTCTGGACAACAGGGAGTGGGAGTTTCAGAAGTGAGTATCACTACAGTGTAAAGTTGTGATTATTTCTTGAAGTGAACATCTGTATTGACGGTGTGTCCTCTCGCTCTCTTTTTACAGATACGGACACTAGCTGTATTCTTGCTGACTTTTTTGCGCTACAAGCATCACCCGTATTTCTTCTGTTCCCTCCTGCTTGTAAGCGGTTATTTTACGCCCATGTCTTTTTGTTTTGGTATGTTGTAAGTACAAAAATAAACATCAATATTGTCACAGGTCTTGTGGTCCTTGTGCAGTCATAAGCGGGTTTGATGGTTCAGTGTACTGGTTTGTGATGCAAGAATGGCAGATGCTGTAAATACCACAGGTTCAATCCACATTTGCTTCGGTTTTGTGCAAAAGACTAATTTGTAACTAAATATTTAAACTTCATTTGTGTTAGACAAAGCTGTCCAGAGGGTCAGATCTGCTTTGATGCAGTAATTCAGGGCTTCATGAGCCAGCACCCATGTGTTTATAGAGCAGTAATCCTCCGGCTGAAAGATGCCCTGTGTGGATTAGTGGCCTGGTGACGACCCCCTCCTCCTGGGCCGGATTCATACAGCAGCACCGATACCGTTTGCAGCGCTATTACTGATCAATTAATATTGTCCATAATTAAGTGGTTTGACTAAAAGCCCAAACTGACAAGTGAAAAGCTGACACTTCAGACTATCGGTTCATAAATAAATAATCCAGTTTGCTAATCATTTCAGCTTTAAAACCTTAGTTTTACTGTGGTCAGTGGAAATATTTCAGATTCATCCATTTTGCTTCAGTCTCAAATTACAACCATTTGGTTTAGTTTCATTACAATAAACTGGTTCAAGAAGCAGTTTGAGGCTGGAACCCAGTAAAATGATCGGTTTATACTTCACTAAAATGTTATTCTTCAAATGGATTAAAGCACAAATCCACTAAAGTTGCTGCATTTAAATCCGACAACAAACATGTCCGGACCAGAGAGGTCTGAGTGCAGGTCCTCCTGGACGATGTTTAGGAATGAAATCTGTTTAACGGATGAGAAACAGTTAATCAGTTGTCTGTAAAGGAAACGAGAACAGAGTCAGACTGATTGCAGCAACAGGTTTTATTATTGGGAGTCATTTTCCAACAGGGTCAGACATCAACATCAGTACATTTTTTTTCTTCCGTGTGTATTTTATAATAGATCCGATAACAAAAACATTGTACGTGAGAGTTTGGCTCTGTTCGGAGAAAGGAAAGGCCCGTAGCCAATGTAATAAATGGCTGTAGAAATGTTTGAACCAGCGTCTTAATGCAGCAACTCCCAGTTTAGCTTCTATACACGTTAGGAAACGTCAACCTGCGGTTACGTGAAGTCCCAGCTGGGGCGATTCAGAAGAAGTTGACCCCTAACCTTTGTTTGAACTAACAGGCTGATTTAAGAACATTTAGAAAGTAGCCTCAATTTCTCTCCCCGACACCAATCCCCATTTCACCTGCACACAGCGGAAAAATAGAAATACGCTGCGGCTTTCCAAACGTAGTCACCATCCATCCACTCGTCTTTGGTTCTACGGCTGCGGTGCCGCTCCGAACTTGGAGCTCAACTTGTTGACTAGCGCCATGATCTTGGGGTTGTTCTGGTACTTGGCGATGTTTGCCGGGTTCTGTGCCACATCCTGGAAGGCCGTCATGACCTCCGGGTCCTGCAGTGGAACAGAGTCAGCGTTACACATGGAGTGCATCTCAAAAGCAGCTCTAAAAAGACAAAGCGCGTTTCGTCGCATTCTGATCCTGGGAAGTCCCCGAGCATGGAGACGGACTTCAGACCGTCACGTTAACGGTGATCTCCAGCTCAGCAAATCTCCACAGCTCTCTACTATTGATTAACGGTTGATTGCCTACATCAGAAAATAAACATGTTCTTCCAATTTCCCAAAGGAGTTATTTTAATTGTTTGTCAAATTCATTATGAGAAAGCGCAAAGTCAATATCTGATAAAAACCTGAACAATGAAGCAGATAAGCTGAGCTTTAAACTCTAAAAATAAATGTCCTGTTAAATAAAACCTACACGTCTACACTTTTCTTTCAAACTGAAGTGTGATTGTCGGCAAGTACACTCCCTCTCATAGAAAGGTGTTTTCTGACTGATGACGTGAGCAGGTGCATGTTCCATCTCCCTCCCGGAGCTTTTTAATCTCTTCAAGTGACCTACAGGCTAATGCATCCAAGTCCATTTGTGGTGCTGCCAAATGGCTCAAATACAGCTGCCCCCCCCCCCCCCCCCAAGAGAGGCTGGTGAGCAACGCAAAAACACAGTTTCATGTGAACATGACGCAGATCTCAGTGAGTTCTGCTTCCACAGGGTCCGTATAGGACGTGAGTTCACAAGCTTCACGCTCAGCTGGAGGGGAATGTCAATCTTCCCAGCTAACTTTACGCATGAAAGCCATTAACAGCTTTCCCCAAATCATCGACCTATTCCTTAAAGTCATGTGACAGTGGTGGGACGTGGAGAACTAGCGTCGTCACCTTCATGGCGTTGAGCAGCTCCGGATCCTTCAGGAGTTCACCGAAACCAGGCATGCCGGCAGGGGCTCCTCCTTCTGGGAATCCAGCAGGACCCGCTGAAAGTCATTCATTTAAATATAGATAAAGATTAAATATGGACGGTCGGATTATACAGCATACAACGGCATGTATTGGATCAATATTAAATCAAAAATATTGGCCACATGACAGACATGTGTAGTGTTCATCTCGTTGTGTGATGTATTTCCCCCCCCCCCCCACCCTTTCTCCTACCTGGGAAGAATCCTCCACCTCCTCCTCCTCCTCCTCCTCCGAATGGCCGGGCGTCCTCCTCCTGTTGAAATACAAAAGGAGTTACTAAGTGTGACGGTTCAGGGGTGGTTTCCTCCATCTTAGGAGGAGCATCGGAAACTCTTATTGTGAAAATGTCAATGGCGTTTTCTTCCGAGTTTAAAATGCCGAATGCGAGAATGGAGTGAAGTGTCTGCTTCTCTGCAGCCACTGTAATCGTGTTGCTTTTCAACCATCTACTGTATTAGTATGAGCTACAGTTGTGTAGGAAGAATAATAGAACAGAACCATTTGTCATGTTTTTTTTGTTCGTGAAAGTCTAAAATAGGACACAGCCACTCACCCTCTGAGCCCGTGCATGCGCCTCTCTGGCTTTCTTTACCCGCTCTTGTTTCTCCTGCACCTCCTTCTCTTCCCTCTTACGGTCGTATTTGCGTCTGTGCTCAATGATTTTGTGTGCCTGAAGAAAAAAGGAGAAAATAATGAAGAACCACGAACTCACGGCTGGGAGCGTCACCTTCGAGTCCCAGTCTGGGGCTTCTGGAGCCCTGCTCTGATCCATCTGCTCAGGATCATGTGACCGCATCACAGACACAACAACTCTTCTCAGCACCACATTCAAAATAGCATATCCTGTTACCCGTTTGCACCATTCTTTTTTTGTGTGCCTCTTTTCTCTGGCCTTTTACCTTCGGCTGGACCTCCTTCAGCATTACACTGGTGTCATCGTCGTAGTCCAGTTTACAGGCCGTGGCCAGGTCCTTGGCTGCCTCCTCCCAGTGGCCCAGCAGCCTGCATTTTGAAGCGACGATTAATGAAAATACATACTAAAATGTCAACTTCTCATCTGGGAAAACTCAAGTTATAAAAAGATTCAACACAAGTTCTATCAGACTGCAAACCCCATTTACATCTTGGTCCTCTGGAAATCAGATTTATGATGTTCATACAAGGATAAATATCACATCTGCTGTCGTGTATGGCATGAAGATGAACATTACATAATTCGACAATGTAATAACGACAGCACACGATAATATTATATTGAATGTTAGGGGTGCAGCTGTAACAACACAGCGAGCTCAGCTGAGGAAACATTAAATGCCAGTTTCCAAACAAGATGAGTTGAGTAATGCAGAGTGTTGACACTGAGGGTTCGGTTGTGTGTGTGCACAGAGGTGTAAAGTACAAACGTACCTGTGAGCCTTTCCCCTCCCCTTGTAAGGCTGTGCAGAGTCTGGGTTGATGCTGATGGCTCGGTCACAGTCTCTGATGGCTGCGTTGGGTTTCTGCATCTGGATATAGACGCTAAGCACAAACGAGGACAACCGATGCCACTCAGCCTTTCAGAACGGACTCGCGCAGTCATGATGCAACCAAAAGCCGAGTGACACTTGAATGCTCCGCCATGGGCGAGCTGAATGAGAGGACTCTCACCTGGCCCTCTTGGCGTACATGATGGCTACGCAGGGGTTCAGCTTGATGGCTTCGGTTAAAAGATCCAAGGCTTTCTGCAGATTACCTGTAAAAGAAAATAAATATTATAGATCATAAATCCAATTCCGTATATCTTTTAGTTTCCCCTCATGAATGCAGAAACTCAACAGGAAGTCACCATACCTTCTCCGAGAGCATCAATGGCCGTCATCTTCTTCTCATCGGCCTCATCCATCATCTGCTCTGTGACCTGAGGAAATGTACGGACAGACGTTCACACTACTGCGGCCTCAAGTGGTCACGGTTACGCTATTAATTAGTATCTAAATACTCAGTATATTTGAGTAACTGCATGCATGACTAATGGATATATAGAAAACATCGTTACCTCAATGCTCAACTCTCCCATCTCCTGGGGCTCGTCGGTGTCTGGCTCGATCACTCCCTCGTTGTCCATTTCTGAAAAGGGTCCAACATTTACAACGAGCTCTTGTTGGTACACACTACTAGTAGTACCCACTACTTTGAGAACAGAGTGTTGTCTACAAAGTAATAAAAACACATATTTAGAAACATTTCACAACAACGTGTAATTTATTTTCAGCATATAAAACCATTACTTTAATAAAAGTAAATGTTGGAGTCTGACTCCCAAATCTCACACAGGCAGGTCTGTCAAATCTATCCCAAGGCACTTTCTTTCCAATTAACGACCAGAATGGACCTAAAGTTTTTGTGCAGAGCCTTCATATATCAAGGGTTACACCACCTGCAGAAAGAGTTCTGCACCTATAATTATACCTTAGAAATTGTGGTTTGACATTTTGGAAATAGGCTAATTTGCTTTGTTGCCGAGAGTTGGTTGAGCAGAATGATAGCGCTCTCGTGTCTGTACGGTAAATATAAACAGAGCTTAGCATGAGGTTAGAACCAGCGAGCTAAGCTCTGTAACAACAAAGAGACAAACGACCAAATGTAAAAAACAACAACACTTCATTGTTTTGCCTGGGCTTCCACACTCTACGGGAATCCCACTTAAACACTCTGGTCCCTTGAGGCCAGAGCTGCGATTTCAGAAACGTGGTGTACCTATATCACTCTCCTCGTTCTCAGAGAGTACCGGAGGTTCTGGCTCAGAAGGGGAAGCTGCAGTAGGGGGAGGACCACAAGGACAGCCACCCTGTAAGTCAGAGAGCACTCAGTTACAACAAGGTGTCAATTATAAATAAATAAAATCAAAGAATCAACAGCACAGAAAAAGAAAGAAAAAAGACATCATTGTAATATTTCGGTTTCACCTGGCATGACGACCTCTCAGACTTGGACTTGGGTGGGATTTTTGCACCCATGCTGGAATATAAAACAATATTCAAAGACGAATCAGAGAGAAATACAAGGGCCGTGACATTTCAGGCATTGTATTGAATGGATATACTAACAAACAACATTTCTCAGTAAATATCCCCACAAATTGTAATTTATATCACTAAAATATACAGTATACACATTGAAATGGCAATATAAACATACGTATACATGCCAGTTATTACTAATACCAAACAAAGGACACACACAGTAGGTGGGATTGGGCACGTGATAAATTTACACAGTAGGCGGGATTGGGCACGTGATAAACTTGCAGTCGGTTTGGGTTTTAATATTTAAAAAGCTACTTTAGTGACGACAGAAAGCAACCACCCTAAATAACCTCTAACACACACACAGGCGGTATAAGTCTATGTATGAGTTACTGACCCCAGCAACCAGGTCCGGAAGAAGGCCATTTCTGGAAGGTGCAAGATATCGGAACTGGACGCGCACATCTGTACGAAGCCCTTTAACTCGGTCACTTTTCGCGGGTCCATGCTGCTCCGTCACGTCCAGCAGACACTCTGTGGATGGGGGTGGGGGGAGAGAAACAATGAAGCTAACAACGTAGCTGAGTGCGACTGGTTTGCGTGCGTCTACGCTAAGCTCGGTGCGCTAACGTGCGGGAGTTGAACGAGCGTGACTCTGTAGCGCGGCTCACTTCACACAAACCCGCCAAAAAACGTGCAATTCAGAGGGTAGTGATAAGTCAGCATTTCCATACACGGCTGCTCCAACGGTCGCCAAACAGAAGTTTCTGGAAACGTGAAGCCGTTTATGACGCGCCGCCTGTTTGACGCATGAACACGCCGTTAGCCGCTACAGGCCGTGATTAATGAAAAACACTCGCGAGCTGCGGCCATTGATGTCTGTGACGGAAGGGAAACGCACCTGATTGAAATGTACACCGGTGACTGCCGATAAGTGAAGCCTAAGATTAAGCTCACAGAGGATCTTTGTTGCCTAAACTCCGATTCGCTGGTAGTGACAATGGCGTCTCTCCTCTGTTTTCATTCAGGCGAGTTGTGAGACAAAATGACGCAGGACCCCGGGGATTCGTTGCCCTGAGTTTGGGCGCTCAGGCTGCTTTAAAGGCACACACACATCCTGAACAGCTGCTATAAACTGTTATACTATTATAGGGGTTGATTTCAAACGACTAATGGTCAGACATTGTTTAGCAAGATGAAGAAGTCAGGTCATTTACTTAAGTATAAGTACCAATAATGCAATATGAAAATGATCCATTGCAAGAACGAACTAATTATTATACATTATATTATTGGATTATTATTACTGATGCAATAACATATGGTAGAGGAGATAGAGCTAATTTAATATATGTATTTATATATGATCTATTTTGTGTTATATATATATATGTTTGTATATATGGTGGTGGTATGTGTGTGTGTGTGTGTGTGTATATATATATATATATGTAGAGAGAGAGAGAGAAAGAGAGAGAGAGAGATCATTACCTTTTCATGCAAATAATAGAAACACTGATATGATCAAATGTATGACACCCCTAGTCTTTATACATTAAAGACTGATTCAACAAGGTATGATGATTATGTTCACGTCGGCACATGTAAGTCTGAAGGGGAGGAACATGAATGTGGTGAACCTGCAAAACAAGCTCTACAGAGAGATCTATAGACTTAGAAATCACATTAAGCAAGTCTGGGCCAAGGTAATCGTTTGGAGTAAAGCAGTAGGCTTAATGAAACAAGAGGTAGGTTTATGCACAATGTTAATAATAAATTCAATGCAACATTTAGAATCATACGGAGCTGAACAGGCTAACACTAGGTCATTTCCATTTAAATGGCAATAGGAAGGCATCCCACTGGTTCTTTGTTGGGTTGGGAAGTGTGTAATCACGGGTTGCAACACAGTCTGAAACCCTATGCAAGAAGATGATCGATTTTCTTATTAAAGAAATAAGATCAAGGTGGAGGCCGTAAACTGCTGTCCACACTCCGAAGCAGAGGGTAGCGGTAATGCACCTAATCTACTGGTTGGCAACCATCTTTAAAAAAAAAAGATGAAGAAGAAGCTTTGCCACCGCCAATCATCGCAAAGGAGGCGGGATTAAGCGCCTCTGCCTGGGAAGCAAAGCTCAGGGCACAGTGTTCCACTGGTTCCACGATATTAGCAAACATGGGGGCATCGAGCTAACGACGCTAACTGTCAACCAAAGAGACACTTTCGTTGTGTGTGAAGACTTGAATGTTGGTAAGTCGCAACAACACCCGGCTGTTTGTCTCCCTAAATATCAAGCGTCATTCGTTGGCGTCGTGCGTCACTTTGCTCCCTCCTGTCTACAGAGGGAAGACATGTTGTGACTGAAAGTTGCCCTCCAGTCCAGTTGCAGCAGCAATGTTGCCCTCAACCAGCGCGGCGGTCCGGTCCGCTGTCAAGCTGCTGCCGACGCAAAGTCCAGGTGAGCCCAGTCTGGTACAGTTACCTTCAGGCTGTACTTAAGTACAACTTTAACGTACTTGTACTCTAGTATTTCCATTGTGAGCTACTCCACTAACTGCAATCTCTGATCAGCCGACACGTACAGTACCACAGTACTGATGCTGGACGTGATGACACGTGATCAATGGTTGGTATGTGCCCAGTTCAAGAGTATGTTGTGTCCTGTGTGTCTGCAGGATGCGTCCGGTCCGCCTACAGAACCATATCTGTGAAACTCGGAGGTTTAAAACCCAAGACCGTTCCCCCTCGGTACCTGGGCCAGCCCAGCCCGTTCACTCATCCACACCTCATCAAACATGGTAAATATAGTCTACAGTGGACTGCTGGACCAGTTCATTTGCCTCTTGCAAACGGCACAATATTAATGATCATAAAGTGGACCAATAATAGTGTGCAACTGCTGTTTCTCACTGAAGCACCACATGTGTGTTCTCTGCTCCGCAGGTGAGGTGACTCCGGGCTTGAGCCAGACAGAATACGAGCTCCGCAGACACCGGCTGGCCTCGCTTGTCGAGGTCCAGTCTGACCGTCTGGGACCCTCGGCCTCCTCCGGCACCCATGTGGCCGTTGTGTTGTCCCATCCGACCCGCTACATGACCAATGACATCCCCTATCCCTTCCACCAGAACCAGGTGCATGTTTGATCAATTTCATTTCCTGTTTTGCTTTTGTGGGATTTTGATTGGAACAGGAAGACAATACAACGTCCGGCGCTTATTGTACGTGATGTGAATATTTGGCATGTAGGAGAGTTGATTGCAATCCCATATGTGCTGTCATTACGGTTGACTCTGCTCTTACTTACTTTATATTTGTAACTTTTTGTTGTCGATTGGAAACCTGTTATAAATTTAACATTGTTAAAGGCTTTTGTCAATTAACCTGGAGCCACATGTTCCGCAGGACTTCCTCTACCTCAGTGGCATCCTGGAGCCCGACAGCGCCCTGGTCCTTTACGGGAAGGGACGACCAGACCAGGCCATCCTGTTCGTCCCCCGCAGAGACCCGGGGAGAGAGCTGTGGGACGGGCCTCGGTCCGGGAAGGACGGGGCGGCTGCTTTGACCGGCATAGAGCGAGTCCACAGCACAGAGGAGCTGGGAGTTGTGCTCAGGAGCCTGAAAGGTGGGTGGGGGTGTTTGTCAGGTCGCTCCTATCTTGGTTACTGTTGCTAGGCCTGTGTAGCTTTCTGATCTATAATACTAATTTTATCGAGACACAGGCTGCTGCTCTCTCTTCTTTCCGACAGTGTAATGACACACGCACGCACACTCATATTCATCTTTAAATTAATATTTAAAATATTCCTCCATCTTGTGTCAATCTTCCCAGACAAGATTATTATTAATAGTTTTTAAAGAATAGGTTTGAAGTTAGAAATTCACACACGGATGCATCTTTGAATGATAACAGTGGCAGATTTATCACTCAACTTTTCCAGTATTTAAAAAAACAATTGGTCTTAAATTTCACACAAATTAAGCAAAAGCCGGTTTAAAATTTCTAGCAAGTAGTTGTTATGAGTTAAAATGAGCTTTAGCTAAAGTCAAGGCTACGACTCTGACTGGATTGAAACTTCCTTACCAAGAAAAAATGTGATATGAGAATTTACAATAGAATAAACAAACATGGTGGCTACATACGATATCAAGCTCATGCTAAAAGACCAAAGCTACACATGAGGCAGTAATGTTTGTACACCGCAGTATAGAGTTTGAAGATTGCAAGTCTTACTATGATCAAACGTACTTGGACAAGCAGTATATATATATATATATATATATGTGGCAGCTGTCTCTGATTTGGCATCGGCTGCTGATGATTGGCAATCAGTCAGCAGCCGAGGCCACCCTTATAAAAGCTCCCACTTGAGAGTGGAGGGGAGAAGTGAGCAGAGGCGCAGGTTTGCGGTCTGCTGTGCGTTGTGTGTACTAATAAAATATGTCGTCGAACGGAACCTCTTGCTGCCTGGCTGATCCTTGGTGCTGGAGGGGGAAACCCACGGGTAACGGACACGATCCTGTTACAATATATATTTCTCTTTTATAAGAGTTGGATTTTGTTATAACTGGTCAAATGCAAAACAATGTCAAGAATTGTCTTAATTCTGGTTCTATGATTTCATAAATACAACAAACTATAGTTTTTGTATATACAATATGATTATATATGATATGATATATATAGAACTTTATACGTTGTGATTTTAATAGCTTTTGTCACTCTGGACACATTTTATTTTGTGTAAAATAGGCCTCTTTGGATGGGAAAGGTTACTGACCACTGCCCTAGTCGATGTGTCCTTAAGCAAGACAGTAAAATGAAATCTAAATGTACGTTAGAGCAGACAGACGCAACGTTCCATTTCTCACTCTTAAAAAACAAACAATGACCCTCCGATTGCGAATGCATTGTGTGTTAAATAGCAAACTATTTCTCATTTCGAGGATGACCTGTGATTCTTAAAAAAGTAACGAAATATAGGAGCTGACATCTGACTGCGAACTCCAGTTACTGACCACAGTGTCTCTCCTCCGATCCTCTTTCAGGCACGGTGCTGTGGTACGACGGTTCTCCGCCCGCCCACCCTCGGCTCCACCAGGCTCACGTGGGTCCCGTGTTGGAGGCGGGGCCGATGCCGCACTCTCTCAGGCCCCTCATTCACTCTCTAAGGGCCCTCAAGAGCTCCGCAGAGGTAGCGCTCATGCAGGAAGCGGGTCACATCACAGCACAGGTTGGTCAATTAATATCCTAAAGAGTGTGTGTCTGTGTGTGTGTGGGGGGGGGGGGGTTCTCAGGGACATGTACATCTAGATTACTGACCAATCAGGGCATATCCCCACCTATTAGGAATGCGAAAGTTTTAAGGAATGAAGCGTTCTGAATGAACACCCTTTGTATTTTAATATTTATTTTAAGACTTAAAATATTTTGTACTTAAGATACACTACCGTTCAAAAGTTTGGGATCACTTAGAAATGTCCTTATTTTTCAAAGAAAAGCATTGTTTTTTTCAATGAAGATAACATTAAATCAATCAGAAATACACTCTATACATTGTTAATGTGGTAAATGACTATTCTAGGTGGAAACGTCTGGTTTCTAATGAAATATCTCCATAGGTGTATAGAGGCCCATTTCCATCAACTATCACTCCAGTGTTCTAATGGTACATTGTGTTTGCTAATCGCCTTAGAAGACTAATGGATGATTAGAAAACCCTTGAAAACCCTTGTGCAATTATGTTAGCACAGCTGAAAACTGTTTTGCTGATGAGAGAAGCTATAAAACTGGCCTTCCTTTGAGCTAGTTGATTATCTGGAGCATCACATTTGTGGGTTCGATAAGACTCTCAAAATGGCCAGAAAAAAAGAACTTTCCTGTGAAACTCGCCAGTCTATTCTTGTTCTTAGTAATGAAGGCTATTCCATGCGAGAAATTGCAAAGAAACTGAAAATTTCCTACAGCGGTGTGTACTACTCCCTTCAGAGAACAGCACAAACGGGCTCTAACCAGAGCAGAAAGAGAAGTGGGAGGCCCCGGTGCACAACTCAGCAAGAAGACAAGTACATTAGAGTCTCTAGTTTGAGAAATAGACGCCTCACAGGTCCTCAACTGGCAGCTTCTTTAAATGGTACCCGCAAAACGCCAGTGTCGACAGTGAAGAGGCGACTCCGGGATGCTGGCCTTCTAGGCAGAGTGGCAAAGAAAAAGCCATATCTGAGACTGGCCAATAAAAAGAAAAGATTGGTATGGGCAAAAGAACACAGGCATTGGACAGAGGAAGATTGGAAAAAGGTGTTATGGACAAATGAATCCAAGTTTGAGGTGTTTGGATCACACAGAAGAACATTTGTGAGACGTAGAACAGGTGAAAAGATGCTGGAAGAGTGCCTGACACCATCTGTCAAGCATGGTGGAGGTCATGTGATGGTCTGGGGCTGCTTTGGTGCTGGTAAAGTGGGAGATTTGTAGCAGGTAAAAGGGATTTTAAATAAGGAAGGCTATCACTCCATTTTGCAACGCCATGCCATACCCTGTGGGCAGCGCTTGATTGGAGCCAATTTCCTCCTCCAACAGGACAATGACCCAAAGCACACCTCCACATTGTGCAAGAACTATTGAGGGAAGAAGCAGGCAGCTGGTATGCTGTCTGTAATGGAGTGGCCAGCACAGTCACCAGATCTCAACCCCATTGAGCTGTTGTGGGAGCAGCTTGACCGTATGGTCCGCAAGAAGTGCCCATCAAGCCAATCCAACTTGTGGCAGGTGCTTCAGGAAGCGTGGGGTGACATTTCAACAGATTACCTCAACAAATTAACAGCTAGAATGCCAAAGGTCTGCAATGCTGTAATTGCTGCAAAAGGAGCATTCTTTGACTAAAGCAAATTTTGAAGAAAAAAATTAATACTTCAAATACAAATCATTATTTCTAACCTTGTCAATGTCTTGACTATATTTTCTATACATTTTGCAACTCATTTGATAAATAAAAGTGTGAGTTTTCATGGAAAACACGAAATTGTCTGGGTGATCCCAAACTTTTGAACGGTAGTGTATGTGTCACTTTACACTTTTTAAAAATAGATTACAATGCAGTCAAATCTCAAGTCCTTGTCGTTCAGGCTTTCAGGAGGACGATGGCTCTGTCTCAAGGGGACGTGGACGAGGCGGTGCTCTTTGCTAAGGTAAATAAAACATATTCATATCTTCCAAGCTAATTGTCAGGAGTTTAGCTATGTATTCTTCATCATGATGACATTTACAATAGCTCCTGCCTCTTTAACTTATGTGGAATAATTTATTATTTAGTTTATCACAATTTTATTTACACGTAACGAGAGGCGAATCAATAATTTAGCGGTGTTTTAGTTTTCTATGTGGCAGGTATTACAGTAAGAGTGACGACCGCTTCATAGCTCCAGTTTGAAGTTACTGCGAATTTAACATGAAATTGGTCGGCAGCGATGACTGTGAACATGATGCTCACAAGGCCTTTGAAATAAAATAAAATCACGTGTTGATCTTCCAGTTTGATTATGAGAATCGTGTCCATGGCGCCAACTTCCTGGCCTACCCCCCTGTCGTTGCTGGAGGGAATCGAGCCAACACTCTGCACTACATCAACAACAACCAGATCATCAAGGTACAGAAAGGTATTGAATAATGAACATCCACTTTCTGAAAAGCGGTTATGTCTGCGACGCGACGACTGACTCGTTGTGCTCCCCTCCCTCCTCCATCAGGATGGTGAGATGGTGCTGCTGGATGGTGGCTGTGAATACTTTGGTTACGTCAGTGATGTCACTCGAACATGGCCAGTGAATGGAAAGTAAGCTTGACAAAAATTATCCGATGTGCTACTCAAAGAAACATATTGTTGATGAAGAAGATCTGTGCATGTCTTTATTAACAACATGTCACTGCTTCAGACTCAACTACACATTGTCCACTATGATTGTTTTCTTGATGCAGACCGTAAAACTTGTTTTTATTGAACATGCGCATCACTCTCGGATGTCATAGGAATTTGTTTTAATTTTTTTTCCTTCTTATTTTATGAATTTGATTAAAAAACATGACATTAACGCTACAATTACTTCTGGGTGACAATGTTATTAGAGTACTATTTACTGTATATGGTTTGACAACATGGATGGGTGATTGTAAAACCTCATTAGATCTCATTAGATATTTCAAGGAAATATTATGTCTCGCTTGCTTTTATACATGCATTTTTGTGAACATTTTGATAATAATTCTTAATCGCCGACAACAACCCCCTGAACCGCGTGCCGCCCCCATCTCCTTCATACCAGATTCAGCCCGGCACAGGCGGAGCTGTACGAGGCCGTGCTGGAGGTCCAGCGCTCCTGTTTGTCTCTGTGCTCCCCGGGCGTCAGTCTGGACCACATCTACAGCACCATGCTGGCTCTGCTGGGGCGGCAGCTCCGGCAGCTCGGCCTCGTCAAAGCCGGCACCGGTGACGCCGATGTACTAAAGGTAACGATGAGTACAACGGGTTCCAGGTGGAAGACATTCCCGTGCTTTTGTCCTCCACGAGGAGCAATGCTCATAAAAACAAAGTAGCAGCTTTTGGAAAGCAAAGTTGCTGCCAGTGACAACATTTCTCAAGATGAGTTGCGAAAGATTTTCGCGACAAGAACAGTTCTGTTTCCCAGATCCAAACACTCAGCTGCTGCTCAAGTTATAAGCAACAAGAAATCTTTAATAAACATAGAAGCCCAAGATCATATTTCACTCTATTAACTTGGAGGCACATGCTCTTCACGCAGCGTGTCATGTTTCTAATGTAAAGTGAAATCTTGCTCTGCTGTTGAATATCAATCATCCACACCGGAGGTAGCCATGGCACTATCAGATTATCGCCTTAGGGCATTGAATTTAAACATGTTTGGTTTATTTATGTCCTCACCGGTGGTTTGTGGTCAGGAAATGGCCATAAGCTCCTTTGGCCAATGTAAATGATGAAATGAGCTCATTACAGCCTCCATGAAACACAATATGCTCTGTAAACTTTGTATAACAGACGCATTCCTTCCCTGCAGTGGCTCTTTTCAGGGAAATCAAACAGGCGAGCCAAAACAAAGTGGTTTCTCTTTAAAAGAAAAACAACAGAAAATGCCTTGTTGGCTTCTGGATTGGCTCACTGATTGATGATGATTACCCTCGGGATAGAACTTTATATATAGCTCATAGTTATCCGCCATCTTGAGTATATGATTTGTGGCCCTTCCAGCAGCATGGCTCTAGTTGGTCAGTTGGTCTCCCACTTTGGTCCATTATTGGTTGTGTAGTTCAATTCAGGCTTTACAACCTGTACACATACAACATCCCTGTCCCAGGACCTCACATCGGATCAGGAAAAACTCCCAACAAATAGGAAAAACCCTTTCACAGGAAAAATTGGAAGAAACCTTCAGGAGAGGGGGGCGCATCAGCAGGGCCACCATGCAGGAGGCATCGTGACAGAGGCCAGACCACAGAGGTCGGCAGGCAGGAGGCAAAGAGAAGGAGGCAGGGCCAATGGGAAGGAAGCCAGGTCTAGGCCAGAGGCTGGATGCAGGAAGCAGGGACAAGGATCCTTCAGCATCAGACACAGCCAGGTCCTATGAGACGTGAAGTTACAAAGACTCCTGGGAGGAAGCAGAGTTAGTAATGTGCAATGGAGAGATGAAAATTCATCCATAAGGAGAGAGAGAAGAGGAGAGAGGTGCTCAGTGCATCCTAAAACGTCCCCCAGCAGCTATAAGCCTAAAGCGGCATATCAAGGGGCTGGACCAGGTGAACCTGATTCAGACCGAACTATAAGACTATCAGAGAGGAAGCCCGCATTTAGTGAGGCAGCTCTCTAGTGGGGCAATATGGTACTACAAGCTCCTCAAGATATGATGGTGCATCACCAATCAAGGCTTTGTAGGTTTAGAGAAGAATTTTAAAAGTGATTCTTGATTTTACTGGGAGCCAGTGCAGAGCAGCTAGTGCAGGAGTGATGTGATCTCTTTTCTTAGTTTTAGTGAGAACACGAGCTGCAGCATTCTGGATCAACTGGAGGGACCTAAGAGATGTATTAGAGCAGCCTGATAATAAGGAGTTGAAGTAATCTAGTCTAGAAGTAACGAACACGTGAACCAATTTTTCTGCATCTTTTTGAGACGAGATGTGCCGGATTTTTTTAACTGTTACGTCATAAATGCATTCCTTGAGATTTGCTTCACGTGGGGGTTAAAGGACAAGTCCCGATCAAAGATAACGCTGAGATTCTTTACAGAAACCAGATCATTGATCTCTGAGGTGCTCAGGGCCGAGTAAAATTACTTCAGTTTTGTCTGAGTTTCACATCAAGAAGTTCCAAGTCATCCATGTTTTTATGTCTTTAAGACATGCTTGAAGTTCAGTGAGCTGGTTGGACTCCTCTGGTTTGATCGATAGATATAATTGAGTATCATCTGCATAACAATGAAAGTTTATGGAGTGTTTCCTGATAACATTGTTATCTTCACCTTTTATCTGATGCAATCAGGAGGTCATTTGTAATTTTCACCAGCGCCGTCTCGGTGCTGTGGTGTTCTCTAAATCCTGACTGAAACTCCTCAAATAAACTATTATGATTTAGAAATTGACACAACTGGTATGCGACTACTTTCTTAAGGATCTTGGAGAGGAAGGGGAGGTTAGAGATCGGTCTGTAGTTAGACAACACCTCTGGATCCAGAGTGGGCTTCTTCAGGAGAGGTTTAATAACAGCCACTTTGAAGGAGTGTGGTACGTGGCCTGTTATCAAAGACTCATTGATCATACCTAATAAAGAGCTTCCAATTAAAGGCAGAACGTCTTTAAGCAGCCTCGTCGGGATGGGGTCCAAGAGACAGGTAGACGTGTTAGAAGTAGAAACTGTTGAAGACAGTTGGTCGAGGTTGATGGGAGAAAAGCATCCAAATATACACCAGGGCATACAGTGGTTTCCAACGCCATTCCACTTGAGGACAGCTCGGCACTGGTTAAGGGCAAGAGATTATCAATCTTGCCTCTAATAGTTAGAATATTTTCATTAAAGAAGTTCATGATGTCATTACTACTGAGGTCAATAGGAATACTCGGCTCCACAGAGCTGTGACTCTGTTAGCCTGGCTACAGTGCTGAAGAGAAACCTGGGGTTGTTCTTATTTAAATGGACAATCCTGCCTCACGCGATCGCCAAGTCATACAAAGAAGCTGTAAACTGTGGTTTGACATTAGGGCCTACACTTGGGATTTTAAAAATGTGTCTTTGCCCCTATTTTGGTTGTGTAGTTTCCCCTGGCTATGGTTGTGTGGGTAGAAAGTGATCCGATGAGGCTCATTCACCACAATACGCCGCAGTCGGTGGCGCCTCAATTTCTTGTCATTAATTTCTGGCTGTTTTGGGACAACTGCAAACTGCTTTAACCTTTAATTCTGCTCATCCCAGGCTGCACGACGGTACTGCCCCCACCATGTTGGGCATTACCTGGGCATGGACGTCCACGACACTCCCGAGACGTCCCGCTCACAACCTCTCCAGCCAGGAATGGCCATCACGATAGAACCAGGTATAGACAAACTAGCATTTTGAATACCCGTTGCTCTTTTGTTCTCCAGATGGACAGCTGTGCTAATGAGTCTGGGTGAGATCAGGTTTTAAAGTATACAAACTGCATCCCTCAGTAACCACCGCTCACTACACATGATCTATTCTCTTTAATGCTTCACATTGTTCCACTTTCTCCTCCTCCTCCCGCAGGGTTGTACATCAGCCAGGACAACGACCAGGTGCCGGAGCGTTTCCGCGGCCTGGGCGTCAGGATCGAGGACGACGTGGTGATTCGGGACGTGGGAGGCCCTCTGATTCTGTCCCGTGACGCGCCGAAGACCATCGGTGACGTAGAGAAGGCCTGCGCCCCGAGGTAGGGCGGGGAGAGACCGGCGAGTGAGCCCCGACATCGGTGGCAGGTTGAGTGCTGTGTGTCTCCGTGGCGATGACGTCAACAGGCGCCCAGGTGCGTGAAAGGTGGGAGAAAACTGTGAGACTCTTGTTATTGGTCTCAGTGAGGCTTTAAAGAATGTAGAAACATCGTGGTTCAGAGAAACCAGTTTCACGGTCATAGTTTCCAACAGTGAACGACGGTGAAGAACTCAACATTAAAAAAAGGGTTTACAGAGTTACGGTGAAGCTTTGGAGCTCACGCACGTATTCTACCCGGTAACTGACGTATTCCTGCTCAACAATGTTTGCTACAGCACATTCACAAAGAGACTAATCTTTATCATGTATAACACTTCTCGTGTTGTGAAATCTAATGCTGGACCGTGATCACAGGTATTTTCAGCTGCGGCCCCAGTGGTTAGATCCCGCAGCCATGGAAACATTTTCATTATTAAAACCTCTCCACACCATGTTTTGCAGAATTGCCACAATCGTGGCACACCAGGATATAATTATGTGTTTGTTGTCTCTCTCAAAAAGGTACGAACACTTAATTAGTTTCTTGCACACAAATCATTCTCCCCTCGCTCCGATGTTGAACTCACTCACTGAGCTGCAGGAAGGACCAGTTCATGGCAAATTAACAGACGAGTGATGAATAAAGATGAATCTGTCTTCAACCGCTGCGCCCCACAAGCCTGGAAAGGGTTGGAAATGACTGTAAAAGTGCTCACTGAAAAGAGTTTGTGCGTGTTGTGTGTTCAAGCGAGAGAAAATATGATTTATTACTTTTTTTAAATTTATTTGTGTGTATTTTAAATGATTTCATTCTTTCCTTTTCAATACAAATGCATGCCTTTTTTCTTTTTGCTGACAAAAGATAGAAACAAGTTGAAGAATGTAGGCTGAATAATTAATGGGTGGGTGGAGGACTTCGTACTAAACTCTGTAACATACTCCATATATCGGCGTTTAGTTGTTAGGTGTTCAAAGTACCAGAAGGAGTTGAACAAATTCAACCTTAAAAAAAAAGAAGACACTGTAACTCTCAAAATGCTTGTTTCTGATTGGCTCGCAGGTGTAACAAATATTTGTCAAGACAGCTCAAGCATACTTCAGGGCAATATTTGAACCACCGTTGTAAATCAGAGCAGACGACAGATATCCAAAGCAACGGTGCTTATTTTACACTACATTTCCAGTTCAACTTGTTAAGATATGCTTTTTAAATATTAGGATATAATGAAAGTTAAGCACAAGTCGGAATTTATCAGTCGAGCTGAGTTAAATATGGTTGTTTATTTATAAGGTGAACTAGTTGAATGGAGGTTTCAGTGGATCCTAGTATTAAAACAACCGGATCTTATGGTGAGTCAATATCGTGACGAAACATTCACTTCAAGCAACTCAACAAAAAGTTGATTGAAAAGCACAAGTTGGGATTGATACAATGACTCTTTCAAGTCTCTGAGTATCAAATACCAAATATGTATTAAATACAAACTTGGAGGGTATAAAAATGTATGCAAACACGTGTGCATTATTTTGTATGTCAGATGATTTGCCATATTGGGTGTTGAGAGTACCAAGTCCTACTGCTGTGTTATCAGACAGTTTTGAACGACTGTAGAGTAAATATTATTAGTAGAAATGTAAGTAAAAGTACATAAAAGTTGTACCTAGTGTGTGTGTCAGCTGAGTAAACTGCTGTATAGCAGAGGATTGGAGCACCACTGCCCCC
This sequence comes from Pseudoliparis swirei, assembly GCF_029220125.1. NCBI lineage: Eukaryota > Metazoa > Chordata > Actinopteri > Perciformes > Liparidae > Pseudoliparis > Pseudoliparis swirei. The sequence goes on along the minus strand of NC_079410.1, from coordinate 17,813,138 downwards.
TACAGGCTGAACTCGGCCACTGCCGACGGAGCGCGGCTCCGGTTTCCGGACAATCCCGAACACCTACGAAGACAACCTCCCCTGTTCTTCCCTTTCCTCCCTCCCTCCCTCCTCCCCTTCACGCCTAATGTTGCTGTACCTTCAACCCTCCCCCCGTATCAGGAGTAGAAACAACAAGCCGCCATTTTGTTTGTGCGGACAGACCGTCAGAAACAGGAGGAGATAACCGAGAGAAGGAGCGACTCCGACGGCCGACGGCAGTCACTCCGGGACCCAGCGGAGAGCGAGAGAGTGGCGGCGGCGGAATCCTGTCCGTGTTACCGGGAGAGAGGAAGCACCACCGAAAAGATAAGGCGACAGCGGAGGGAAAACCGAGTCGGCGATAAATAAATATATATATAATTATTTATGTGTATATATATATATTTATATGTGAATGCATGAGAAGGAAATACTCCGACAAATCCAAGGAAGGGGGTGTTTTTGCGGAGCGGAGACGGGGGAGAGGCGGAAGAGGGCTCGATATTCTCATAACGAGGAAAAACCTGCGAAAAGGGGGAAACATCAACATGAAAAATCATTATGTGCCCGTCGCGGAGGAAGGAAAGGATCCGCATAGACAATTATATAAATAAATTGCTGCCGGGCAGACGGGAGAGGTGGAAAAAAAGACGGGTTTAAAGAGAAGGAAGGGGGAAATTGCCAGGATCAACACGAAGGGGGGCATTCTCCATCACAAAGAGTCAATGAGAGGATTTTGTCAGCCCAAAATATGTTAGGGGGGTGTCAATAATAATGTGCTGATCAGAAGCTTTCCGCTTCCGAAATAGCCATCATTTCTGAGCGACCCACCGTCATTTTTTATTTTTTTTAAATCACATTTTCGCCTGTCGCCCTCCGGTTTGTTCTTTTTTTCTCTACACCGGCATGGCCAAGACATACAAGCAGTGAGTAACGGGAGTCTCTCTTTTAATATTTTAAAATTATAATATGCATCATTCTTTTTCTCTTCTAAGATTTCAAGTGCTTTAAACCGAGCGAAACCTGGGGGAGGAACCTCTCGTGGAGCACAAGATAAGTAACCCCACAGATCGTCCTCTGCAAAATAAAAACTAATTGGATCAATCTGACTGCCCGCTGATTGGCAATTAGCGCTGTGATTGCCCTCCAGAACTATACTGTCAAAGGATTCGGCATCACAATCGATTGCACAAGAGCAGTGTGTGTTATTTTTTTTTTGGGTGACGAGACTTTCTGTTTTTCAACCTTTGCCAATCCTGCCGACTGCGATCGGCGTGCTCGCGCAAAAAAAAAAAAGGGGGTGGGGTGGGCGGGGGGTGTTTGCAACAAACCAAATGTGCAAACACGAGTCTTGTTTCTTTCTGACCCAGTGCCTTGCATGGTCAAACACTAAGTGCACATTGTAGTCGGCATGCACGTGCAAAAGAAAAAAGTCATGCCTGGACGTATGCATCCGCAGTACATGCTCCTTTCATCCGAGTAGACTGCAAGTGCAGGACTCGATCCGGTGTTTTCATCTTCCTGCAGAACTGTTTGAACTCTTTATTCACTCACTGGTACGCTAATGCCAGTCGTTCACCCCCCTTCGGCACAGCGCTACTGTCGGGGGTCTGCGCTCACCGGTTGACCGCCCGCGAAGGGGATCGGCCGCATCCAACACCCGTGAGATGTGCGGTCAGGTGAGGGGGACGGTAACCGCCACCGAGGCTCTCGTAACTGTTGCATGAGAGGGAGAGTGGCCTCCAGAAGTGAGCACTGAGGGGGGGGGGGGGTTCTGACTCCCGGTTGGCTTCACTAGGTCATAATTATCATTTCCGTGCCCTGACCGAGAGACTGGATCGACTCGGACCTGAAATACAGGATTTTCTCCGCCGACGATGGCGGACGGGACTGAGTGCAGCGCGGAGGACGGATCTCGGGACGGTTTCTGTGTCGCAGAAGAGGCTGCATGAGGTTGTCAAGAGGGCCGCACGCTTTGCCCTTTTCGCCGGCTCCACCTTCCTATCTCCTCCCGTTCAAATCTGTGAAGAAACTAAATCTGCGCCAGGGGAGGGGGGCTGCTATCTCCAGAGGGGGATAAACCCAGAGAGAGAGAGGGAGCACTCCGAGGGAAGGAGTTCAACATTGCTCTCTTCTCCCCTACCGTCCCCCAAGCGGTGGGGGGAACGACCACGAGCCGACCTCAGAGGGAGTAGGAGAAGCACATAAAGGAGCTACGCTTTCCCTCCGTGGATCTACAGCAACCTTTTTTTATTTTTTTTATTCGTCAAAAATATGGCCGATAATGTCCTGGAGTCCGGCCCGCCTTCAGCCAAGAGGCCCAAGCTGTCCTCTCCAGCTCTCTCGGTGTCTGCCAGTGATGGAAATGGTAAATATGTTGCACGCTTTTTAAAAAACTTTTAGCTGCAGATAAAATACGAAACTAGCTTCGATGGTTGGCGTATTAATTAGCGGTTGGTCTTTGAAGTCCCCGCGGAGTTGCTGAGCAACTTAGTTGGTCTGACACAGAAACACCAAAACTAAAACCAACGCGCGTGAACATAAACGCATACATATAAACGTGTGTAGTTTTTATTTAAAACAAAGGGAAGTAGTCCGAGGGGTAGTCGGGCTACACCGCGGTGTGCTGCTGCTGCAGGAGCAACTTTCCTGGAGGGATGTTTTGATGCGTTAGCCTCGACGCGGCTAGCTAGCGTCCGACTGAGAGATCCACTCCAAACAATGGAAGAGTCGAGTCACCCCACTTCGCTTCAACTTGTCTCGCTCCTTAAAAAAGTTAGCTCGACGAGGGCGCGCACGCGTTCAAACACGAGCTCCACGCGTCCCCCGTGAACGCGGAGACACAAAGTGCCGTTTGCGAAGTAGCTTTAGGAGAAAGTAACGGGAACCGAGAGAGCGGGCTAACTGGTTAGCTCGGCGGCCAACCGGCTCAGCTGAGCTCGGTAGCGGGCTAGCGACGGAATCAAATGATTTGGTAACCAGCTAGACCGCAACGTGCACGGAGCGGAAGCTTTTGTTTATTTCGTGGGTTTAACACAGTTTGCGGGTTTGAATCCAGTGTGCATCACGTGCTAGCCGAGGCTGTTTTTCTTCTTCTTCTTCTTCGTGAGTCTATTGTAGTAAATCGGCTATTGTTCATGCACTTAATTAAAGTTGCGAAACGCGTCGCTGTCTGAGACGTGAACGCGGGTCCGCTTCGACTGCGCGGTTTTAACGAAAGGACTATACGGTCAAAACCCCCTCTGTCGAGTATTTTTGTATTAAATATTTTTAGTTTTTGAGTTTCGCTCCCCCTGTGCTTGTGAAGCCACCATTGATTGACTGCACGGTGACACCGCGCAGCACTTTAAGAGCAGTTTACACCCCAGTTCCCCCCCCCCAGCTCACTGGGTTGGGAATTACTCTCATTTTATTTTGCAGACTAATTCTTTTACACGTATTGCGCAAGAAGCGTTAAACTCCGGACATCACCTCTTGTTGCATCCTCTGCATGATTCAGATATTTAGTAGATGCTGGTTTACCCATGAAACAATATTGCATAACATTTCTTCGAATACAAAGATTGGTGGGCATACCACTGACTCCTGACTTTGTCAGAAGATCAGTGAATGGGAATTTCAAGCTTGATGCTTGTTTAATTTCCGACAGTATCTTCCAAATGAATGATGTAAAAAGCACTGGTACAAAACATTAACATAATTATACATTATTTAAGAAATATTCAGCGAGTTGTTGACAAGCTAGAAGCCACAGTTAATAACATCAAACATGTAGGTTATGTGTCTGGGGCCAACTGAAGGGATAACCATGGGCACTGCTTATTTCTATATTATATTGGTTTAATGGTCTATTAGAGGAAAATGAGTTGGGATTTCAACACATTTCAGTATACACTACCACTACTTTTAATTTGTGTCCCATTGCAGTGGATATGACTTCTGATGGCGCTTCTGTTTCGTGATCGTAGATAGATCCAATGCACACACCTACCTGGGTACCGTAGTGTTTACTCCTGTGGCTTCTCGCCCTGACCCTGCTGCGTTCACTCTCCATGTTTGGCACCCCATCAAACCACAAACTGATGCCCAGGAGAGAAACCCAGGTTGAGGGAGGAAGCTACTGCTGCACAGGCTGTCCAGCTTTGAGCTCCAGATTAATTAAACACTAATGTCAGCGTTGTTCCACTTATATTAGTCTTGGAAAATTGTATTGTAGCTGTGTGAGTTGTGAACCGTATTAATGTTTTACTTCTAGCTGATTCGCCAGCTGATTTTTTTTTTTGTGGTTCTTTTCTTTCCTGCCTAGATTTTGGTTCTCTGTTTGACCTGGAGCATGACCTCCCCGACGAGCTCATCAGTTCCTCGGACTTGGGTCTGACCAACGGAGGGGATGTCAACCAACTCCATACCAGTCTGGGTGGACTTGGAGGAGGGCTCAGTTTGGGAGGCCAGGATGCAGCTACGAAACACAAACAGCTGTCTGAGCTGTTGCGCCCTGGAGCACCAGCACAGCAGGGTGGCCCTACTACCAACAGCACGGCACCCGGGTCCTCCATGGGGATGATGGGGGGTGTCAGTGGACCTCAAGGCATGCCCCCTCAGGGCCAGCAGCAGCCACCTGGATTAATGCAGCAGGTTGGGATGTCTGGAGGGGTGGCAGCACTCAATCGGGCAGCTGCCATGATGGGTGCCCAGAAAGGCAACAGTGGACAGCAGCAGCAAGGCCTGATGGGTGGCCAGGTGATGAATGGCTCACCAAGAATGGGTTACCCTGGCAGTGCAGGCATGGGTAACAGTAGTAATCTGTTGGCGGAAACCCTCCAGCAGCAGCAGGGCAGTCAGCAAATGGGACACGGGAGTCAGGCGGGGATGAGACCACAACAACCCGGAGCACTGAACAAGGTGAGCAACCTCAACCCAGCCAGGTGTTGAGGATACGGTCGGTCGCAACAAAGTGATGGCAAATAAATAATTCTGATAGGTTAAAGATTTTTAAATGAGTCTACGATGTTCTAAATGCCAGACTAAACAAAGTGTGTTTTTGGTGCCCTGCTGAATCCCACACTCGCACATAGTTCTCTTGAAATATAAAACTACTTCTTATTTAACATAAACAATGTGTTGTGATGAATTCAGTGTATTATATTAACATTTTAATATTTGGCCAGTATGTCATAGCTTTAGCACGGCCATCTAAGAGTTGTTGGAACACACATCTAAGATTATTGCTGAGGTTAGCATGTTACTGCTTTAAATGTATATAAATATAAGTTGGAAATTGCAGCAAAAGTAAAGATGGATATGTACAGGTCCCACAAATCAATCAGGGATTGTAAGACCTAGTCCTAAAACAGAACTTAGTCTGGATGGAATTTCCTGAGTTGGTAAAGTAAAAAAAAAAAATGTAAGGAAGATTCATGCTATTTACACTTGAGTGTTGTGGTCCAACTGTATTTACAAAAGGCAGACGCATCTTTTCGGACCCGGTTGTCTCTGTAGGACTAGACCTGTAGTGTATGTGAGACGGCTGAAGATGAGTTCATAGCCGGTGCAGGAGTGAGTGTGGTCACGCGCCAGACCCACAGCCGCATCGCTCTGGTATTAATGGTTGACCACAGTGTCAATTTGCCAAAGGATATTCGTGTGGTGCACCAGCAAATACTGCATTTTATTTTTATAGTATTGTTCTGTGTTAAAATATGCATCAGTAAAGTGTTTGCGTTATCCACGTTTAGTTTAAGCAGAGTTGTTTTCTCAGAAATGGGGACGGACAGTTTCATTGCTCTTTATCCGTCTATATAGGAACAATTACCAAATCCCTTCACATTCTGGCTGGATCTGAGACCATTTACATATGTCTTTGATATTGATTTCCCGTGGAGAGTTAAGTGAGGCCAGGGACAAGTAATATAGGAGCTCATTATGAAGGAATAATTACAAGTCGCATTTTAAAAAGTGATTCCATGTGGTTTCCCTCACACAGTGGAACTGTGTGTGTCCAAAGTAGTTTGACGTGTATGAAGAACATATTGTAAAACTTCCCCTGCTTCTACCACAGGCCTTGAAAACTACTTGATTTGATCTCTGAACTATGAATTTCCTTCTCTTTCACTTGTCTCCACACCTGCTCCCTCTAGATGAGTATGATGGCCAATGCGAGCCCCTATGGTGGTCCGTACGGCCAGTCTGGCCAGGGGCTCCCTGGAGCAGGGCTGGGCCCACAACTCCAGAACAAGGCGGGCCTGCCTAACAATATGGCCTCCCAGTTCAGCATGGACAAGAAGGCACCACCCGGTCAAGGCATGCCTGGGATGGTAAGATGTGTTTATTTTAGATCAGAACAGGTAGATAAACTCTGTAGCCATCATAGAAGCCACTTAATTGAATGTAGATACAATTTTCAATTAATACCGAAGTCTCTCAAATAGTCTAAAAGTAGAATATAATTCATTTCACGTCCTCACTGGAACTGGATCACAGTTTTAACTTTGGACGTACTGTACCATTTCTTTGGTCAGAAATGTGTTTTAAAAGCACTTTGTGTCAGGTTTATTCATGTCATTGTAGTTTTCAATAACCACTAAAGTCCCACAGTTCTTGGGGAAATGATTTGTGTGGTGACTTGCTGTCAAAAGCATAAAACCAGCATTGAACATGGCCATTTTTGTAATGTTATTCCAGTGATTGGCCAGGTGTGTTGAGGTGTAAAAACCAGGCAGGATAGGAAGTTCTCTCAAACTTTGTATTGCTAGACTTTGAGTGTGGCCTTCAGATGTACTCTGACAACATGCCATGCCCGCCTTGTGAGCCACAAGTCATGTAAACACATGCAGGATAAAATAAAAACATTCTATTGCCATTATTTGGCACGACACCGAGGCCTCAATGCAAGTCGCTGTCCAAGTGAACATCCGCCGTTGCACCTGAGTCTCTTTTATGAGTCTCAGACTCTTTCTCTTCGTGACAACTCGGTGACCATTTGTGTTGAGTTCCTTATGTCACCATGGGAACATTCTTATGAAATTCCTATTTTTAGTGTTTCGTAACATGTTTGTGAATGAAACTTGTCCCCGTAATGGAGCAGGTTGCCAGAAGAGCAGCTTCGGGGCATTGCCGATGCTTCTGATCAAATCTCAGGAACGCTGACATATTCATGAGCCGGTGGCATTTATCAAATTTGAAACAAGAGATTTCTGACACATTTTGCGCGGTTTAGAAAATTTGGTTAATCTGATGTGGAACAACTGCATTTTAGGATGAGAGTTGGAAAATGTTTAGCATGAGGTTCACGCTGTTCTCACCTTAAGGGATGTTGGGTTGACCCGCGCTCCCACATCCCTTAAGGTGAGAACACCGTGAACCACCGTGATGTGGCAGCGCGGGGTCAACCCAACATCCTGAGTCATCAGGTATTTCCTTCAAAACAACAGGTTCTGACATTAATAGTGATTATTAAGAACTTGTAGCCTAATAATACAAATTATCTTACTTTTTGACAATCTCGATGTCTCAAAGGGGAAGCAGCCCGGACTGAGTCTGTATGATCATTTCATGGTTGTCATGCGTGGGATTTTAGTAAAGATGTAGCTCAATTCAGCATTACACTGTTCTCAGAGAACTAAACCCCTTTGATGTAAGATTAACCAAATATCCCAGAACTTCACCGTCAGATTGCCGTGAGTCACTGGCGGTTATTAAGTTCTGTTTGAGTCTGTAAACGGTGTCTCTAAAAATGTTGCACAGTTTGTTTGTATGCTGATTCAAACTCTGTTATATATTAGTTTTTTGTGTCTTCTGTCACCTTACTTGCATTAATAATTGTTCATTGTTCTTGTGACGCCTCATCTACTTTTATGTATCGCACATGGTCAGAAGAGTCATTTTGCAGTAATAAAATCAGCCATACATGCAACTGTGTTGGCTTAATTTCACCCTGATGTAAGACTACGGAGTCTAGGAAAGATGGATCACTAAATGTATGTGGTAGCTGCCAAGCTGTGACCAAATTGGCCATTCTAAGTGGTATATTACCTGCTCTTTGCAGTCTAGTTAACATCTGTTGATGCTTCCTCTCTCCTCTCTGTCCCAAGGCCTCTCAGCAGCAGCCGGGAGCAGTTGGAGGAGCGGCAGCAGTTGGAGGAGCGGCAGCGGCAGCGGGAGGCGCCCAGGTCGGTCTGAATTCCGTCGGGGCTGGTCCCGGCACAGCGCCCCCTACAGCAGACCCAGAGAAGCGGAAGCTGATTCAACAGCAGTTGGTCCTTTTGCTCCACGCGCACAAGTGCCAGCGGAGGGAGCAGGCCAACGGGGAAGTGCGGCAGTGCAACCTGCCACACTGCCGCACCATGAAGAACGTGCTCAACCACATGACTCATTGCCAGGCTGGCAAGTCCTGCCAGGGTGAGTCTGTTGAATTATGCTGATTACTGGTTTTATGTCGTGTGTGTGTGTGGTTTTTATAATGAACACTAGGCAGTGTTTAAAGTTCATTTTTATTTGTTGTATCAGAATGGGGTTTTCTCTCTGTAGCTGCCGGTTCTACTGTAACTTTTCATCTGGATGTAGTTTTATTGACTCGTACAATACCGTTAGTCTCCGGCTTCTCTCTCTTCCTCTTGACTCTGATCGTTTCCCCCTTTTCTCGTCTCATTGTTCATCTCCCCGCTTCACCCCGTCACAATTTCTCATTTCACTCTCTGTCCCTCTTCTCGCTTTTCCGCGTCTCTTCCGCTTTCTCAAACTCTCCGTTTCTGTCTCTTCTCCCCCAGTGGCACACTGTGCCTCGTCCAGACAGATCATCTCTCATTGGAAGAATTGCACGCGACATGACTGTCCTGTGTGCCTGCCACTGAAGAATGCTGGAGACAAGCGGAATCAGCAGTGTGAGTGTTCCTCACGCCGTCTGTGTGCATCTTTTAAGTAGTGAACATGCCTCGTCTCTTATCATTGAATTATTGCACATCATCTACCATGAAATGTGTTCATCCTCACAGATGTTCATCCTCCGTTCCCTCTTCCGTTCTCTTGACAGCTCTCGTTAACAGTGCTGGAGTCGGTTTGGTGAACTCTTTAGGTTCAGGGGTTCCCGGTGGACAGTCGAACACTCCAAACCTGAACCCTGCCAACCAGATTGACCCCAGCTCGATAGAGAGGGCCTACGCCGCACTAGGCCTCACTTACCAGGGCAACCAGATACCACAGCAGCCGTCACAGGCCAACATGTCCAACCAGGGGCTGCCGGGTCAGCCTGGGATGAGGAATCTGAACACTATGGGTTAGTTTGTAATGCCGTTTCTCAAATTATATTGTAAACTACAAGGACAATCTATTCATTCTTGATCTTGCGTGTGCAACAAAATATTCTTAAAACCAAGGTCTGCATATGTTTGGGAGCTTTAAAAGGCATCTCGCATGTTCTTAGATCGGCTCCTGTCATGATGCAGTCAGCCAAATTCACTCGTGTGGATCTTAAGTAATGTGATGACAGGTGTTCGTATGGTCTTTGGCGTCAGAAGTGAGCGGCCTGTTTGATCTATTCCAGCTGTACACCGACTCATGGTCAACGACTTTATTTCACTGACCATGTTCACGGCCATGATGAGACATTCTCCAGCTGTCTTTGAATCACTTTACGTCTTTGGCTGGAAGACTTGGTTTGAAGATGCATCTTGTGTTACTATTACCGGCATTTACCAATCAACATCGTCTCCTTCAAACTCTATAACTACAGCGCTCTAACTCTTTCCAGGTGGAAACTCGATGGGAGTGAATGGTGGAGTTGGGGGGCAATCGTCCAACCAGCAGTCCAGCCTCCTGCCAAATGCCCTGCTGCATGGCAGCATGACTGCACAGAGGTAGGACTGCTTTTCATCGGTCAGGTTGCTGTCACCTGACATACTTTAAGAAAGTCAAAATGAGTTCCTTGTCGGCTGACGTCTCGCTTCTTCATTTTCTCCTTGTCTTCAATTTTCTTTCCCAGTTTGATGAATGACGGTCTAGGGAGCCTGGGCTCCATGCCGACGGCAACTCCTCCTTCTGCTGCAGGCATGAGGAAGTCTTGGCATGAAGACATCACGCAGGACCTCCGCAACCACCTTGTCCACAAGCTGTGAGTTTGCTGTGTCTTGCAGGGCCCCCAAGAAGTCTAACTATGGCCGAGAGCTAACGCCATATATAATAATGTAAATGTTAGATTACAATTGGATTCAACTTTATTATCACTGCATATACAACACAAACTGAGACAAGGAAGTGCAGGTATGCTGCTAACCAGAAGTTCAAAAAGTAATTAATGAATATACAGAATAAAATTGATAATAAATATAATGTTGAATAAATAGTCAGGGGTACAAATACATTACATCTGTATGTTGTGAGCAGTATGAAACATGCAGCAGTTCCAGTGCAGGTATAAATCTATATGTAGAGATGATAGTAATACATTATATATAGAATGAATGGCTCAAGGTGTGGTCAGAATACGGTGGGTACACTATTGATCAGATACAGTATAGATGGCGGTATCGGATCATCTTCAGTGCTGCATGTCCTTTGAGTGCCTCTTTCCTCAAGTTAATTGTACCTGTGTGTCCTTCTTGTTTGTGCATGTGTGAGAGTAGTGTGCAGGCCATCTTCCCCACTCCTGATCCAGCGGCCCTGAAGGACCGGCGGATGGAGAATCTGGTGGCCTACGCTCGAAAAGTAGAGGGAGACATGTATGAGTCGGCCAACAGTAGGGTAAGAAACCAATGCACGCAGAGTGGAGCAGAGTGTTGTGGATCGACCATCAGTTTCCAGTGAAGGGATGAGGAAATAAAATCATTTTTGCACTGTTGCGATGTATCCTCCTGTAACATCCTCTCTCGCGACGTTCTCCTTTCTAGGCGGAATACTACCATCTGCTGGCAGAAAAGATCTACAAAATCCAAAAGGAGCTTGAGGAAAAGAGAAGGACACGGCTCCAGAAGCAGGGCATGATGCCCGGCCAACCTGGCATACCCTCCCCAGGCCTCCCGCAGGTGCCTCCCAGCATGGGACAGCCGCCCATGGTCCCTGGGCAAACCCTAAGTAAGTAAACACCCTTCTATGTGTACAGAAACACACATTTACAGCTGGCATTGAAATAATTGCCATGTTCATGTTGGCTGATATGCATCTATATACATGATACTAACGGCCATCGTGGGGAAATGATCAGTTTGGGGAAATAGATCAAGCACATTTGCACACCACCTATCTCTCCAGTTTGTCTCACCCGTTTAAACATCTTTTAGTTATCTCTCCCGTTGTGATTCCTGTAACTCTTCTCACCCCGTCAGATGGTCCTCACGCCGATCCGTCCATTGGCCGACCGGCTGGACCCAATCAGATGGTCAGCAGGATGCAGAACCCCGCAGGTACGCTCTAATTGGTGTAAATTACATTATAACAAAGGGTTTTTAATAACGGGGCCAGATTAAAGGTTGATGCCAATATGAAATGATTACTATAGTGTACCCTCTGGGTGGCAGAAGAGTTGGCTTTAAAGCAATCCTAGTTGTTAATTATGAGCACATACACATGCTGGAATGCACATTACATTTCTGTCCATGAGGTTTATGCTGCCACCCCAACACAACGTAGGGGAATGGAACTGTAGGTTTACATATTTAATTTGATCTACTTTCTACTGCGGAAAAAGCCTATGTAAACTAATGACCATGTGTGTGATATGGTCATCCACACACACCTTCACCCAGTACAGCACAAATTTGTCCCAGCATGTAATCTGTTTAATTTTGTATGCACCCATGTTGAACATCCTTAAATACATTATATCTGCAGGAAACTAGATGTTCCTATTGTATCCTATTCTCTATCAATGGATATTGAAATGATACCCAGGCATTGGAGATGGGACACTGCTTGAGCCACACTACACCCCGCAGTTTATGAATATAATAAAATTTGGTCAAGTGAAGATCTGTCTGACTGGCCATGTTTGTTTGTCTGTTTGTTTGCTAATTATGTTACTGGACAGCAGCTGCGTTTTATAAAGCCTCCTTGAATTCCAAAAGATCAATACTGATCCAACATCATTTTTTCCCAAAGTTCAAACCGTAGTTTGACTTTGGAATAAAATGTGTCGGCCCTCGTGGGAACGCACCTCCTTACCTCTCATCTTTGACATATTTCCATCCTCCTTTACTTCTAGGAATGAACCAGTTTGCTCAGATGGGGATGCAGTCGATGAGTCAGAGGTCTCCTCTTCCTCTGAATGCTCCAATGAATCAGGTCGGTATCACTGTCACCATCGCGAGTACTGATTACTTTGGGGCAATGGGAACTTTATGCTTGAAAGTCACAGATGACTCATGATGGTTTTCAAAAATTGATACTCGGGCCTCCTAAAGGTTTGGATGTTCTCTTAACTGAGGTACTATGGGTAATCTAGGGTGTGCTCGGTGTGGATGAGGTAAACAAAAGTCATTGAAACAGGAAACGAAAGAAGAACCATATTTATATATTTATTGAAGGCCATGCAACAGGAAGTGTAACCATACTTTATTGTACATCTTTATATGACATCATTTCAGCCAGCAAAGACTGACCACACCCCTTGTCTACAGATGGGTATGGGAGCAGCAAGGATGGGTCAGCCCAATGCCACGCAGTTACAGAACCAGTACCTCCCTCCGGGCCAGTTTCCTGGGTCCAGTCCTGGACGTGGCTCTGGACCTGTTGGCACGAACCAGCCAGGAGGACAGACTGCTGTGCCACCGGTAAGTGACGGCACCTCGTAACATAACTTGGGTCTTTGCAAAAGCAGATAAAGAATGGGATTCAAAACATAGGCATCAGCTCTCAGAGCAGCTTTATGGGAATTCATAGATAGTTCAGTTCATTGGACAGTATTCATCACTGTCTTCAGGATTTTGGCACATAATTCATGAGCGCTGTGAGAGATCGATGACAGTTCTTGTTTGGCTTTATCGCCAAACTTTTTTAAAGTTTTAATTATTCTTGCTTTTTGGAAGTCTTCTATAATTAATGATATATATTAGTTATAGCTTTCAAAGAAACAGATTGGAAATGGAAGGGTTGTGACACCGGAGTTGTGTACCTAACCTGTGAAGTCAGACCCATGTTGCTCCTCATTGTTTCTCCCGTACGTTTCTCCAAAGTTTCTGTAAGAGTTCTAACCTCTGTGTCCTCTGGAGCAGAAACAGATGTCAACGCCGCCTTCGCTTCCAGCCAGCAGCCCTGCAGCACAGTCTGCCTCTTCTGCTCCAGTCTCTGCTACCCCTGTTGGCCCCATGGGGTCTGGAAGTGCCAGTGGTGCTGGGTCTCTACCCAACTTGCCTCCATCCTCGACCCCCTCCCAGCCCAACTCCTACCCTCACTGCCCACCCATACGAACAAACTCCCCTTCACCGGCACGCAGCTTAACGCCTCAACCGCATCAAACACCCCCAACGTTACCTCGATCTCAGACCCCACAGCCACAGACTCCCAGCACACCCCAGCTTCCCCTTCAACAGCAACAACACCATCACCAACAACAACAACAGCAGCACCACCATCAGCAGCAACAACAACAGCAGCAGCAACAGCAGCAACACCACCAACAGCAGCAGCAACACCAACAGCAGCTGCAACAACACCAACAGCAGCTGCAACAACAAAAACAACAACAGCTGCAGCAGCAACAAGCATCACAGCAACAAGCGTTGCAGCAGCAACAACAAGCATTGCAGCAGCAACAACAAACGTCACAACAAGCGTTGCAGCAACAGGCGTCACAGCAACAAGCGTCGCAGCAACAAGCATCGTCGCAGCAACAAGCATCGCAGCAGCTGCAACAAGCATCGCAGCAGCAACAAGCGTCGCAGCAACAGCAACAAGCGTCGCAGCAGCAGCAACAAGCATCGCAGCAGCAACAAGCGTCGCAGCAGCTGCAACAAGCATCGCAGCAGCAACAAGCGTCGCAGCAGCTGCAACAAGCGTCGCAGCAACAAGCGTTGCAGAAGCAGCAACAACAACAAGCGCAGCAGCAGCAACAAGCGTCGCAGCAACAACAAGCATCACAGCAACAAGTGTCGAAGCAACAAGCGTTGCAACAACAAGCATCACAGCAGCAGCAACAAGCATCACAGCAGCAGCAAGCATCACAGCAGCAGCAGCAAGCATCACAGCAGCAGCAGCAAGCATCACAGCAGCAGCAGCAAGCATCACAGCAGCAACAACAAGCATCGCAGCAGCAACAAGCTTCACAACAACAGCAGCAACAAGCGTCGCAACTGAAGCAGCAACAAGCTTCACAACAACAGCAGAAACAAGCGTCCCAGCAACAACAACAACAAGCGTCCCAGCAGCAACAACAACAAGCGTCCCAGCAGCAGCAGCAACAACAACAACAACAAGCGTCGCAGCAGCAGCAACAAGCATCGGGGCAGGCGGTGAACTCTGAGAAGTCCGTTCAGCCTCCACAGCAGACGCTGGGCGGTTCGGCCTCCTCAGGCCCCCAAGGAGGTCAAGCTCCTTTGGTGCCTACCCAGAATGCTCATGTGCCGTCGCAGCGGCCGCAGACCCCAGTGAGTAGATCACCCTTCTCAACACACGTTTGAGGTTTATTCAGAGATGCTCTTGGCTTCCTGCTCCACATGCAGGTCTAGTTTTTCTCTGGCTTACCGAATAACAAAACACAAAATATTTCATGGAAAAGTCAGGGAAAGTTTATGCTTAAAACTATGGGCTTTAAACTACTTCATCTTCTTTCGTTTCAGAAAGAACTGGATGATCACAAATTTGATTAGAAAATAACCAAAAATGAATGTGTCCATCTTGCCCTTTTCTAACCCTCACTCCATCGCTGTCTTGTTGCCACAGCTGTCTCCGAAGCCTTCTCTGACAGCAGACGGTCAGGTGTCCTCTCCAGGCTCGGTCAGCAGCAGCGCCAATCCCAGCTCCCAGCTGGAGGACGGCCCTGCACCCAGTCAGGAAGATGTCAAAATGGAGGTGAAGGAGGAAGAGGAGGACGACGAAGGGGCCGACACGGAAGGAGAGGGCAAGGGGAAGATGGGCAAGGGTCAGCATGACGTGAAGACGGAGAAGAAACCGGAGGTAAGATTCACAGACCCTCTAATCTTGATGTCTCAGAATTCTGGTAAAGTCTTGAACTGTCTGAAAATGTCTTCATTCCACCGAGTTTTATGTCTTTTATATTCAGATTTATAAGGAAGTCCTCGTACTGACGCATTAACCTTTACATCTCAGATAAAGAAAGAGAAGCCGTCGGGCGATGGGTGTAAAGGCGAGCCCATGGATACGTCGTCATTCCCGGTGTCGTCCTCGGCAGCAACGGGTGAAGACAAGAAGCCGGAGGTGAAGAAAGAGCCCAAAGAGGAAGAGGAGGGGTCTGGGTCGACATCCAACAGCGGCTCCCCAGCCAGCGCTCAGAGCAAGAAGAAAAGTAAGTGTGGAAGTGCACGCTGTCGTAGGTTTTAACAGCGGCCATTACCTGAACATCGACAGAGTAGCCGAAAGGTGTAACCGGGTCAAATAAATCAACTCATTATCCAATAGCAAGTCGACTTCACTGTGTTGTCAGGCTTATTAATTGATTTAAACCTCCTCTGTCGGAGTTGAAACTGCTCCGCAAAAGAGTCAAATTCTCCATCTTTTGAATAAACTGTACTGTTGAACTATTTAAACGTTAATGTCCTCTCTTCGATGACGATTGATTTAATATTGTAACTGGGCAAAATGCCGGGGGTGAAGTAAACCGAGCAGCAGAGAGAATATAGAGAAAAGCTTTCGTGAGACTGACACCACTACTTCTCTCTGTGCGATGGCCGTCGCTCAACGGGCGCCATGACGCGTGGTCCGTGGAGTTCCAACACCTTAAATGCAACAGGGCCCTCTTGTGTAACGTGCTCCTCTGCGTTGTCTTTCCTCTCATTGACCGGCCGTCTCTAAAACTCTTTTCATTCCTCATTTTGTATTTCTCGCTCCCGTCTTTTCCAGTCTTTAAGCCGGAGGAGCTGCGTCAGGCTCTGATGCCCACCCTGGAAGCTTTGTACCGGCAGGACCCCGAGTCCCTTCCCTTCCGTCAGCCGGTGGACCCCCAGTTACTGGGAATACCCGTACGTATTCGAACTAGTAACAAAACTAACCTGGTAAGGGACTGCACTGGCTGCCATTTTGCTTCAACTCCTCTGAAAACGTAGCTTTTTTCTTTTGTTGTTTTCCTTTTTCATCTTTTTATATTTTGTCTCTTTTTTTCCCCTCCATCGTTGCTATGTTTATTGTGTTTATTTTCTACATCTGCTTCCAGTTTCTTTCATCCTTTTAGTTGATGTTTCTCCCATTGCATGTCAGAAGTTAAGAAAATGAGATTGGTGAAAAGTGTGTGTGTGTTTGTGTGAGTTTGTTCTCTCTTTTTTCTATTCTAGTTTTATACTTGTCATTTGTAAATCAAAGCAATGACTCTTATGAACATTTGACTTTACTTTGATGGAGCAATGAGTTAAAGATTTAAAACAATATTCTGTCATTGATGTACTTTTACATTTATTTGTAGGCCCCCAAATATAATAATGTAAAGAACAGATACAGTATTACATGATACATCAGAGCAATGACAAGCTTTTTGTCTTTCATAATACTTGATGTCATTACTTTACTGAAGTCCAAAGGAAGGATGTAAATTGCTTTACGCTCCATCAACAGTTCATGAGCCAATTGCTTTCATTTCTCACTTTAATTTGTTTGACCTTTTGACATCAAATTTTAGGTTTTCATTTGAAATCATGATTTTTGTAGTTTTCATCCCAGTGTTCCATTGCTAGCTTTCTAGTTCAGTTCCTCACCAGTAGTAGTGTCGGTGTTCAGGCGGGCAGCGTGTCGAGGTGGGACAATAACTTTTACCCTCATTGCACTCAAACTAGAGGGGAACGGGTACTTTATTCAGGCCACGGCTTTATGTACATACAGTTAAATTCATTATCGTGCCCTCTTTGGAGCAGTGATGCGCTATCGGCTCACCTCTCCACAGGAACCTCCACAGTCAAGTGAGGCAACTTTACCCTGTTCATTAAGTAACACCATTTTTGGATAGCCACTCAAAGAAAATGTGAGTTTCTTGCACACCGGTGGCATTTCACTGCAGTGTGGTGATATTCATGTGGCTGTAGGTTGATATTGTAATATGCATCACTTGCTTGTGAATGCGAGTGGTTTCACTTGGAGAACACGGGTCTGTTTCCGAACTGTTGTCGCCACGATGACACCGAGACGGACCTTGCTCTTTTGAAACTCGCTCCTCCCTTATTTTGTTTGGTTGAGTCGCCAAACGGCCTTTTTCTTTTCCCTCAACCGGTCTTCCGCTCCCCTCTCAAACTTTTTTGGTTTGTTTGAGAAGAAGCGGAGTTCAGGCGACGGGAAAAGAGAAACGACTTTGAGACTCATCTGTCCCTCTTACATTTGCTTCCCCTCAGCACTGTTGGCTTTAACTCTGCCATCGTATTGCCACTCATGCTGTTGGCATTGTTACTGCCAAACACGATGTTGCTAAAACAGTAAATCTCTGCCTGCCTGTTACTGTTGCCAGTTGCCACTGCTCTGTTCTTCTTGGTTTTGCACCCTAATTGCTTTCTGGGCCTGAAGGCTTTGTTTGCTTTCAGCAGAGAACCATTACACCAGCGGATCGATAGTGTTATATATATATATATATATATATAGATTTACAACAGGACATGTAAAATATAGAATCTCATCTTCAGCTATTTTCTTTGGAGCGACAGGACCGGACAGGCTAGTGGCGGTCGCCCGGTCCCTGCTCGCAGTACAGATGGGACTTGACTTTAAGTGTAGGGTGCAAAGCAGAGAGCTGGAGGGCAGAAGTTGTCATGTCTCTCTGTTTGCACGCGAACCTTCTTCTCTGCAGCGCTCAACAACATTGTCCCCCTGCACCCTCTTCTCTCCCTCCTCTGGTCCCACCTGGTCGACTGCGACGCCTTCGTCTCACCTTCACCCGATGACCACAACGTTGATGACGATGATCACTCTCTTCTTCCCCATCGCTCTCGTCTTGGCCCCCTCGAACGACTAAACCACCTCTCCGCGCTCTGCTCTGAACCTTTTCAACGTGACCTCGGCGCCCCTCCCCAACCAGGACTACTTTGACCTTGTGAAGAACCCAATGGACCTGTCGACCATCAAGCGGAAGCTGGACACGGGTCAGTACCAAGAGCCCTGGCAGTACGTCGAGGACATCTGGCTGATGTTCAACAACGCATGGCTGTACAACCGCAAGACGTCCCGTGTCTACAAGTACTGCTCCAAGCTGGCGGAGGTGTTCGAGTCGGAGATCGACTCCGTCATGCAGGGCCTGGGATACTGCTGTGGGAGGAAGGTGAGGCAGAGGAGCATGTGGTGCCCTTTTCCCTTCACTATCTTGTCTTATTTAGATCATTTCTGGTTCGCATCTGGTTGTAAAAACTAAAAAATAGTTTAGTCGGGACATTTGGGGAAAAATATGCACGTTTGCTTTCTGATGGAGAGTTGGGTTAGAACTTTGATACCACACTCGATGCATGTACGGTAAATATGCAGCTGCAGCCTGGCTCTGTCCCAAGGTCAGAACATCTGCCTACTAGCACCTCTAAAGCCCGTTGGTTATCATGTTACATCTGGTTTGTTCAAACGTTGTCTATTTTTGGTGGCGTATGTGTCCGAGTCTCTTGAGTTTGCAGTTGTTGCCTGGCAACTGCTCCTAGCGAAAAAAATAGATGAGACAAACTAGACATAAAATGTGTAAATTAGTGAGTTTTAGATTGTGCTATCTTTGGGCAGAACCACGCGAGCTCCTTCTCTTGCACACATTGAGTCTGGTCCTGAAACGTTCATTGCAATGTTCCTCAACACGTCCTGCATCGGGTCATGTGGGGATCAATATTCAATGAACCGCCTACTTCCAACCTCAAGATACTTTAAAATATATCCTTAAGTATGTAACGCTATGAGCCGTTCTGATGAAAGATCCTTTCAAGTGAAGCGAGCGAATCAATCACAAGACTCCTCCGATGACCTCTTTGAATCCATGAATTGTTTTTAAATGCCAACGCCATCGGGCCTTTCCTCTTCTTTGGTGAGTTTAATGACAGAGGAATCATTTAGAATAGAGTTTGAATAGGATGATTGATTGGATGAGGAAACAAACCATGGATACAACCACCAATTGGTCAGTGGGCGTGCTGTTAAAACAAGAAGAAAAGAAGAAGCATATTATAAAGCAAACAAAGCGCTGCAGACATTGTTGCTTTGGGCTGTGATGCATATCCGACCTTCGAGAGATCCAGCCAGCACCCATCTCTTACATATCTACCCCTTGTATTGTAGGAGGCAGAAGATCCAACAGCACAGCTAAAGAAGACTCCCTTCATCTCCAAGACCAATGCAGATGTTGCATCATTATGATTGATGATGTTTGTCCAACATCATGTTCTTGCCAATGATTTCAATAGCAATTATTTCAATTCAATCAATTTTATTTATTTAGCCCAACATCACAATTTGCCTCAGGACTTTACAATGACACATATAGACATCTGAGGAGCGTGACGGAGGCCGGAGGCCTGGAAAAAAAAGCAAAAAAAAAAGGCCTAAAGCCTACTGTGTCCATACCAGCAGTCAACATCAGCCAATGGCATGACATGCAAAAAAAAAAAACGTTGAACGATCAAGAAAGAATTGGTGGGAAGATATTCGAGACTTGGGGTGGGTATCTGTAGTAGAGTATCTTTTCCAGGAAAAAGAGACCGCGCCACGACCTGGATCAAGATCAACAGTGGAGGTCAAATGACAACCTGTAACGGTTTTATCTTATATGAGCTCTGCACTCCTCCACCTGCACTGTTTCTGCAGCCTCTCCCTGCAGGCAAAGGCAGGCAACTGAACATGTGGCAGGGAGAGTAAGGAGGAGAGCAACGAAGCAACAGTGCAAATGTCCAGTATGTACTAGTGGTGGTGTTTGGTACTTGCATATGCATATGCCTGCTGATCTACATCTGACAGTGTGTGTCAAATGTACGTTGCGTACGTCACACACACACGTATGGAGCTGCTGTCGTTGTCTTTTATGGGTACAAAGATGAGTCCGCAACTAAAGATGCTAGACAACTGAGATGAACAGGGGCTTGTGCTGGTGTGACAAGACACTTCGTGGTGACATAATGATTCAATCAAAGAAAGAAGATTTCCTGAACACCAAAGCAAACAAGCAGCGATGCATCCATTATCTAAGCGACAAGCTGGATGGAACTGGCTGTAGCATAGACCAGGCAACGCACGACGGCGTTGCGTTAATTGTTCAAACAGCAGTTGCTTCTGCCCAAACAAAAGACACTGTACTGATCAGGGAGGACACAGACTTGCTGATTCTCCTACTGCACCATGTCAAAATGGACGCACACATGTTGTTCGTGGCACCGGAGCCGAAACAATCCACCAAGTAGAAGAGAGTCTGTTGCATAAAACAATCCAGGGAGTTGCTCGATCCTAAACTTTGTGATCACCCGCTCTTTGTCCACGCAATTTCAGGCTGTAATACTACCTGTCGTCTGTTTGGTCTCGGGAAGGGCGTGGCACTCAAGATAATCGAGAATGACCTTGTCTTTTACAATCAGGCCAAAGTGTTCAGTCAATCTCATTCAGCAATGGAGGCGATCATTGCAGCAGGAGAGAAGGCATTGGTGTCAATGTATGGTGGTGCCGAAGACGAAGGAATAGACAGCTTCTTATACCGGCGGTTCTGTGACAAGGTTTTAAAAGTCACCGCCGCCATGGAATCCCAACCTCTGGCTCCTCTTAGTATCACAGCCTTTGTGTATACTATTAGGTTATGGAATAGGAAGATGCCTGCATCGATATGAGCCCAGAGGACTATGGATGGAACGTTGTTGACGGGCGATATCTGCCAATACAGATCGACCAACCAGCCGCTTCATCAGAACTGCTGGATGTCAACTGTCATAGCTGTAAAAAGGACTGAACCATCCGAAAGGTGCACATGCCGAAAATATGGCCTGCCTTGCACAAATGTGTGCAGAGAATGCCGTGGTGTAAGCTGGACCAACTCAGTTACCAGATTTGTCAAATGCATATGATGACGACGGTTGAGTTGGACCCATTCCAACAGTGTATCATCTACAATGATCAATCACTGTATTGACAATAGTAACATGTTGTGTCACCTTTCTGCTATACTCTTCATGTGATGTGTAGAATTTATGTTGATGAGTATGTTACTAAAGTTCAATGTAGTTAATAAACTACAAAATACTAACCTGCCTTGATTATATTAGTATACAATTTAATTAAATGAAATGTCATATATCAGTGCACATATATATGATAAGAAATGGATTTTTGGTGGCCATATTTGATTTTTTTCCATGACCATTACATCCGATCAAGTCAAAACATACTCTAAATGATTTCTCATGTCCAAAAAATGTGTAATCGTATTTTAAATGATTCAAATGTCTCTTATAAAAGTGGAGATATGAGACATTATGTATTTATGGCGGCCATCTTGGATTTTTGCATATTTAACCTTTTTCCGCAACAGTAATTTCTTAGGACTTTTAGTATGTTATTCAGGACACTTCATAGAAGACCTCTGTGCAAAAATTAATTCTATTGCATTTATTTCCATTTTTAATGGTAAAATTGGCTAGATTGCCTGGACTACTAGGGCTGTCAGCGTTAATGCATTAATCTATGCGATTATTTTGGCCGCGATTAACGCACTATAATAATTTAGCGCAATTAACTCAACTTTGTTTACTTCCGGTGTGCGTTGAAGTTGTTGCACTCCTCTGAGTGTCAAGCCGCGGCAGTCCGCCTCCTTCCTCCCGTCTGCTCCTCGATATTCACAGAGAAACATCGGGCGACGTGTCGGTGCCGCGGGGCGGAAGGTGCAGGTGACTTTTGTTGTTGCTCCGCTGGATGCGCGCGCACACACGCCGGCATGGAGCTCTGCGGCGCGCGAGACGGAGAGCCGAGAAGAGTTCACGACACGTAGAGACAGAATGACATGCTGCTGTAGAGACGACCAACAACAGACGTTTAGTTTCATAAAAGAACAAAGACGTCTTGAAGGAAAGAACCTTACATTACTTCTGCTGTAATCTGGCGCTCTCGAGAAAATGACAGGAGGGCGGGGGCCTCACCCTGATAGAATGGTGGGGGAAACACTGGGATGTGTCACATGCAAAAGCCTTTAAAAGGTGAATTTACATTTTTTTGTAAAATCGAGAAAATGCCCCCAGCCTCCAGAGGGTTAACGTGACATATGTGAATGTCAGTCAGTTAACAAGGCCACTGGTTCTGCTGTTCAGTGTTAAAGATGACAGGACCAATGGGGTCTCTAATACACCTTTGTTTACTAATCTGATGTTTCACTGAAGAAACAATTTATCATCCACGATATTAAATACCTCGCTGGCACTTTATATGTAGGAGCCTCTTTGAAAACACAGCTCTGTGTGAAGTTTTGTCTTTAAAAAAAGAATACAATTAAACAAGTGTCTAAAATACACGCTGTCTGAAGGGATTACTCGTTCATTTAGAAGATTGAGTCTTTAGAAGAAAAAACAACTTTTAATCGCGATTAATGAATTTCAAAATGTGCGATTAATTAGTTAATTTTTTTTGATCGATTGACAGCCCTAGTTATGACAGAACTATTTTAACTTTATTTCCCAGTATTTATGCTAAGCTAATCAGCGGCTGGCTGTAGCCATAGCAACAGGCACTTCCCAGAGGGCTATGGCGTTTCTCGTCTACAGTAACTCCAGAAAGTATGATTAGGGTAATGGTGAGGTGGGCCCACATGCACGAGTCCTAGAGGTCACTCAACAAATATGTATTAGTGTGTGTTTCTGTGTTTCCTCTGTACAACATCTGAAAACAACTCTCTTTTTTGTGTTCCTGTTTTTATTGCAGTTTGAGTTCTCCCCCCAAACTCTCTGCTGCTATGGAAAACAATTGTGCACCATCCAACGTGACGCTGCTTATTTTAGCTACCAGAACAGGTAAGGGCTTTCGGCACATTGGAACACAAGCGCACACTCAATACAAAGTATGATGGACATTCAGGCATTTAGCTGGACAAAGCTGCCAGTGAGATCGGCTTGTTTTGTTGAATTTTGTGCATTGATGATATATTTCCTATATGCAATCGCAGAAGAGTTTTAATTTGGCTACAAATGATTACCCTGGCTCCATCCTCATAGTTCACCGTTTTGATTTTCATTATGTTGTCATTCATAAAGTGGGCTACTGTCTAAGGGCAGTTATTCTGTATTTGTTGCACTATTGAGTAAAAGTACACGCTCAACACACGACTGCTTCGGGGGGGGTTCCCCCATCAGAAGACAGGTTCCCACTTTATAAATGAACTAAAGGATGATGGGTCTCTGTTGCTTTACCGTTAATTTTTTCCTCACCCACCCTTTCATGTTCGGAGACTCATATCCCACTCACCCCCCTGTCCCCTCCTCCACAGCTCCTAGTGGTCTCATGTTGCTGTAATGTTGTTGTTTACCACTGGACGTCTGATGCTAATCTTTGCTTTGCCTTGGCTCTCTGTCCTCTGTTGGTTGTTGTTCACATCCTGTCCAACCCTCCCTCCTCCATGCCTCCCCCCTCTCCCCCTCTGTCCCCTCCATTGTCTCCGTCTGACCTGTGACGATTTATTTCACGCTTTTTAAAAATATTCATTTTGACCTCCCCTCCCCATCTCCGCCCCTCCCTCCCTTCTCCCGTTCTCTCCCTCCTTTTTTAACGCTTGTGATGTCTGCATTGGCCTGTTTTGGTGTGACCAATCATCCACTCTGAAATTTACACGCAAAATCAAAACACCCGCCCGCACAAAAACCCTGCATCACGATTGGCTGCTTCCTCCTGGCGACGACCTACCTTGCCCTCTGCCTCCTCCTGTGTGTCCGCCCCCCCTGGCCTGTCCTGCCCTGCCCTGATTGGCGGCTGCTTCTTCGTGCCCTCTCTGTGATTGGCTGTGCTGATGACGATCGATCGGTGTAGTTCACCAAAATATGGGCTTCTTGCTGACAGGTACCACTTCTGTGAGAAGTGTTTCAACGAAATCCAGAACGAGAGCGTTTCCTTGGGGGACGACCCCTCCCAGCCTCAGACGTGAGTCCCATCGCACTCCTGCTTTCTCTCTCTCACACACACACACACACTCACATCAACACTTAGGTGTTATTTAAGTCTGGTATTAGAAGCATCAAAGATTGAATCAGTAGGGCTGCAACAACGAATCGATAAAAATCGATTATTAAAATAGTTGGCAACGAATTTCATTATCGATTCGTTGCGTCGCGCGATTATTACGGCGCTCAATAAGTCACGGAGTATAAACAAAGTTGAGTTGAGCGCAGAGCGGCGCAGGAGAAACACGAGCGGATTGAGAGACGGAACGCTGCGTTGTGAGAGCCAATCAGCGCTGAGCTGCTCCTCTGTTGATGAATCTAATTGGCTGCTGCTGCTCACGTGGCGCTGGATGCGGAAGTCATTCACGAGTCGGAGACATTCACGGAGCTAAGTGCGCCTCCGGGTGACGTTATGACCCCAGACACCAGGGCGCTACATGTCACGACGTGTGTGGCATTTCCACAAGAGTATAACGTAGAAAACGTGGTTATTTATTCCGTGGCGGATAGCGGAAAATATTTTTCCACGGAGATAAGCCACGACGCCAATCGCTGTGTGAGCGCTGCGCTGCGCGGGCAGACATTTAACGGAGCGGAGCAGCGCGTGCGCTCTGATCGGGCACTCTTTTAATGAAGTATCGATACTAAAAATATGCTAAATCACATCGTGTTTAACGTACGGGTACTTTGTTAGTATCGCTACACCGTGAAAAAAATAATAAATCGGAACGCGTCTCTGATATTGTTCAGGGGGCCGCATGGGGACCACTGCTCAGGAGAGGAAAGCTGTCAGTCTGTTTGTGACGGTTCATCCACATGCTGACCAGTGAACAGGTTCATCCACATGCTGACCAGTGAACAGGTTCATCCACATGCTGACCAGTGGATCTCCAGGACCTTTCCATGACTTTAAACCACATTTCCATGATTAAACATTTTGTGAAAACTCTGTCTATACGTGACAAAGTGAGAAGATGTAGTATTTAAACTAACAATGAGAATTCCAAAGCATACCGTATATATACCGTGTAAATTAACATTTGAATGAAACAAATTTGCATTACTTTTCCAAATATTTTGGGATTTTATTTTTTTCAATTACTTTTCTAGGCCTGCTCATAGCCATTTAAAAATTCCATGACTTTTCCAGGTTTTCCATGACCGAACAGACCCTGTTTTGAATAAAGGGTTGAAAATGAAAGTTTTTTTGTTTTTTTATCCGATTAAGCGATTATCAAAATAATCGTTAGTTGCAGCCCTAATTGAATGTACCAGCTTTTATAAACCATTTTTTGCGGGATATCAAACTCCCAAAGAAGCTCTTGTTCGAAAAGAACACATAAGTATGAATTTTAGGGTTCAGATAAGATGAGCCTTTATTGATCCCCAGAATAGAAATGATGGCATATTTTACCTCTTTTTAAGTAGCTATGGGATTATAAAAATCCTCTTTTTACACGGCGTCACACACATATATAGTACTAGCTTCTTCAGGTTACTGGAGTAAACTTTTCAAATCCAAGACTGTTGATTATGGCTGCACATTTAGGGCATCTTTTTCCCAAATTATTTGATTTTTAAGTAAAAATGTCAAACATTCCCTCGTTCCAGCTTCTCCTTTGTGAATATTTACTGCTCGTCTCTGTTTAAAAGCATTGTAAATGAAATGTAATGACAAAATACGACGTTTGAAGACATCACCTCGTGTTATGTGAAATTGTGGTGGACATTTTTTGCTTTTTTTTAAGGTTTTATAGACCTAATTAAAAGTGGGGATAAAGAGATCAAAGATCAAATCGTTTTATCTCGACGTTAGTTTTATCTGGGTATTGTCATTTGGTTAAAATGTGTTTTTAAGATTATTTATCAAACTGAATTTATTGTTAGAGATTAAAGTCATTTTTTCCCATTGGTTGATTTCATCTTAGTCACATAGTTCATGTATTTTACATCACTTTCTCAAAGGAACCATGTTTTTAAAAACAAGACCACTCGTATCTCTTATTGTAGACCTGGAAATAATAATCAGGACGCAATATGTAGCATATTTATTATAAATTTCTGACTTTATTGTATTCTGCACCCAGCCTGCAGTGTGCAGAGAAGGACCTGGTTGTGACTGTTGCAGTGGTTTGTTTTCTGATGTTTCCCTCAGGTCCATCAACAAAGATCAGTTCCAACGAAAGAAGAACGACACGCTCGACCCCGAGTTGTACGTTCCCCTTTTAACTCATTAACTCTCATTTAGGATTAATGTGCACCATCTCTGATGCTGGAACATTTTATTCACTTAGTTTTATTTGAGCAATTTTAATTGATGCTTGCATATAAAAGATAATGTGATTTAAGTAATTAAGTTAAGGGCAAAAGAACAAATGGAATATTTCCATATTATGTGACATGTTGCCGTTTAAACTTTGGTCTTTTGTCTCCGGTCCTCTCTTCAGGCTCGTGGAATGTAATGACTGCGGACGTAAGATGCACCAGATCTGTGTCCTGCATCATGATACTATTTGGCCGTTGGGGTGAGCCAGCTATCATACTCTCTGTACATTCTGTTGCGTGACTGTTTTTCTTGAAAATCGTCCAAAACATATATAAAGATGCTGGCAAAGTACAGCCAGTAACTCCTAAAACGCATAAATACAAGTTTTCATGTTGCTGTTTTAAAGCAAATTGTTAAAGATCAGACACAATTCCTACATTTCACTATGTTGACACTAACAATATTGTTTATGTATATAGTTATATATATTAAATTATATATATTTATATATACATTAAATTATATATATCTATATACTATTATTTATATTATATATTTAAATTATTTATTTATATATTGATGTGCGTATGTTGCGACAAAAGAAAATATCTGAGTCATTTCTCAAAGTCACTCATAAGTGCTGTTTTAAGGAAAGAAAGACGGAGTCAACTCTTGATTAACCCTCCTGTTACCTTAGGGTCAATTTGACCCCATTCAATGTTTAATGTCGGTGTTCTTTCGGGTCAATTTGACCCCAGGCTGTTTTTCACTGTGTCAAACATATAAGAAATATCAACTGTTTTATATATTTAAAGGGATATTTAGGTAGTCAACAAACAAACATAAAGTACCTCACACTTAAACTTGGAAAACAATATTAATTCTAATAATTTTCTGGAGGTTTTAATTGCTGGGGTCAAATTGACCCCACGGGTAAAATATGTCAGTAAATATAAAGGTAACAGGAGGGTTAAACATTGTATGGGGTCAAATTGACCCTAAGGTAACAGGAGGGTTAAGGAAACTTGATCACCGTCTTTGGTGCTTACGGTGACGGGACTGATGGTAACCTGCTAATTTAATTATTTACTATCTGCTTTCTCACTAACCAGCTTCGTATGTGACAACTGCCTCAAAAAGGCCAACAAGACGCGGAAAGAGAACAAATACGCCTCCAAAAGTAAGTAGATCTACGGGCTCATTCCATGTTTTACTTTGTTTGCTTTATTACCAACACTTCAAAACGCAAACTCTCTGTTTCTAATCATACCACTCCCTCTAATACACTAAGTATTTTGAGGATCGAAATCAGCCATTGGGATTTGGGCTTTTTGACTGAGACCAATGTATGAATATTCCATTTTTGGGAAATACACTTATTCAGAGTTGGATAATAACATTGATGCCGTGCATGTGCGTCACATGAGTCTACCACATTGCCAGGCAACCAGTAGAGACTCATGACGTTACTGGGCCTGGCCTAATGGTTTGGTCATAACCCCCCTAACTCAACATGTTGATTTTTTTTTTCCAGGTTATCCTAACAAGCTACAACAAAATGTTAATTAATCCACTTTAAAGGAGCTGGTTGGTTTAAAAGAAAAATGTGAATGAAATAAACTCTTCCTTTAAACTCTTTTAGCATATAGTTGGACACAGATTCTGTCCCTCAGCTGTAAAACCCTGTTTGAGAAGTCCAGGGTGGTGGTGGTGATAAAAGAACCATGTTTAGTGGGCATGAACACATATGGTCCATGTCTCTCACATCTGTTAGTGCCCTGCCTCTCTGTATTCCACCTCTCTTTACTCCTACTTGTCACTGTTTTTTGTTTTTGCAGGACTTCCTCACACCAAGTTGGGGTGCTATCTGGAGACGCGTGTGAACGATTACATAAAGCGGCATAACCTCCCCGAGTCTGGCGACGTCACCATCCGCGTGGTCCATGTGTCGGACAAGGTAGTCGAGGTCAAGCCAGGCATGAAGTCCAGGTAGAGTTCATTTGATTTACTTTTTATATATATATATATTGTTTTACAGTGGAGGGAAATAATCTGGTCAATCACAGTCGATCTGAATGAAAGAATCATTGGCGCTAACACAATCCCACCAAATTGTGTTTTAAAATCTCCTCCTTCAAATACTTATCAGTTACTTTTATTAATATTGATTCAGTCACATTTGGAAATTCACATGAACCACTCTTCACGGCATAATTTAGGTCCACCACACGGCACTTATTTAAAAGGAAAATACCTAAAGCCGATAAGCCTGTTGCTACCATTTTATTTTTGTCCAAAACACGGGTGAAGAGCACCAGGAGCAAATGCCAGGAATTTGAGTTTTCATAAACTCCAAATTATGACTATTGGGAAATACATCGGATTAAACAAGCAGGGCCACACACAGCAAGGACCTTGATGTTCAGACCATCTTCCATTTACTACGTTGACATTGAGATGACTTGCATAGCCGTGTAGGAGGGACAGAAGGCCCCATCGGTCTCAAGCAGGTGCTAGTGAGTCCCACAGCGAGTCAGACACCGTGCTGTTGGATAATCACACGTTAAACACACGTTAAACACACGTTAAACACACATTAGAGCTGAAGAGCAGCTGGATTTGAATCGTTGGTGTCTTTGATCGAACGTATGCAGGGAGGGGTGTGAGGGGGGCGTGAGGGGTTTGAGGGGCGGCGGCACTGCAGGACCCGTTTCCAAGCGGAGGTCTCACTCGATGCAAAAACAAATGCATCTGCTGGTGGTTGTTGCTAGGCAACAGTCTGCTGGCCATGTTGCACAGTAGAACAGTTGACGTGCAGTGAGTATCTCAGTGCAGTGTTTGTGCATTTACCAGAGTTCACAACAGTTCCCACATTCCAGTAAACAGAGGCAACTGACTTACACAGCAATGCAATAATGCTTGTATTTTTAAATGAAAAGAAGATCATAATGTTAATTCATAACCATCTGCAAAAAACTCACCAGTTGGTATTCACTACAAAATGTCAACAGTTGAACCACATCTGGCATATGTGGAGAACCATTCATCTGATCAACTGCTCACTTGGCGGGTGTATTAATTGGGACCAATGCACGTCTAACTGAATGCAATCTGGACACGCAAAACACAAGACATTAAACTTTTACCTGCGATTGACAGCAGTCAAGAAGCAATTTTTTTTAACAAAAATACTCTCGATTGCTTCACTTCCGGGGGCATCCGGCCCGCTCCGAACCGGCAGCAGCACAGCGAGCCAAGCAAACGACTGAGTGTGAACCAGCACTGCACCAGGTCCTTGCTAATTTGCCAGATCAATTATGTGCTGTGGTTTGGTACAGAGTTTTATTTTTATATATATATATATATAAAAACATCAAGTTACTGGTTACAATCTTGCACCTCATGTGTTACTGTTTGGAACCAAATATTACCGTCAACATTCAACACGACGGCTGCATTCAGGTGGTCTCAGTCGTTGTCTCAGTCGTAACCTGCCCATGTGATGTAGTTATTAACATCATGGTAAAGGCACAGCTGGAAAGAGTTGTTGATGACATTTCTTGGATTTTTATCCCACTTTTCCTCACCACGGCTGTTTTTTCTGCCCCCTCCAGGTTTGTTGACAGCGGCGAGATGTCTGCGTCCTTCCCCTACAGGATGAAAGCCCTGTTTGCGTTTGAGGATGTCGACGGAGCGGACGTGTGTTTTTTCGGCATGCACGTTCAAGAGTACGGCTCGGACTGCCCACCACCCAATCAGAGACGAGTGTACATCTCTTACCTGGACAGCGTGCACTTCTTCCAACCTCGACTCATCAGAACTGGCGTCTACCACGAGATCCTAATAGGCTACCTGGAGTATGTCAGGAGGCAGGGGTAAGAGAAGAAACGTCTAAAAGCATAATGCAAAGGCCCCGACTGAGCAGCTCTAATCAGTTATGGGATTTCTCTCAATTTAAGCTGTAAACCTACACAGGGTTTTAAATATGCTAAAAAGAAACGATTCACTTCTGTTCTAATGAACACAACGACATGTCTCCCTGTGCCAGGTACACAACGGGTCACATCTGGGCCTGTCCCCCCAGCGAAGGGGATGACTACATCTTCCATTGCCACCCAGCGGACCAGAAGATCCCCAAGCCGAAGCGGCTGCAGGAATGGTACAGGAAGATGCTGGACCGGGCTGTTGCCGAGCGCATCGTCCACGACTACAAGGTGAGACACGATCTCTCTTCGAGTCGTTGTACCAGCAATACGAGGCTTTGACTTCCCATTATTTGAGAAAGATATTCCCGCCACAAGTACAATTTTAAGGTGTTTCTGATTGCGTGTAGATGTTATAATTTATTCTTTCAGGGTTCCTACGGTCATGGAAAACCTGGAAAAGTCATGGAATTTAAAAATGATTATTTCCTGGCCTGGAAAAGTCCTTAAAACTTAAATACAAAAAGTTTTGGAAAAGTCAAGTAAATGTTTTATATTCACATGATTATTTATGCTGAGTTTGAAGTAATTAATGTTTTTAAAAGAAAGACGCTCAAAATATATGCAGGCACACGCTATCATACTCGCATCGCACAATTTTTTTGGGGGGGATAATCCGCTATGCCAGGGAAGTGTAGAGTTAAACCATTAACCATGCTTGGCTACATATGGAAAAGTACATGGTCGTGGAAATTTGGTTTAAAGTCATTGAAATTGGTCAAAATGTGTATGAACCCGGTTCTTTCATCTACTGATGACTAACGTGTGATAAGATCAAATGACCTCGAACAGCTACTAAACTACTCCTGTAGCTTGGTGGCATTGGTTTTCACAGCTGCGGCTTTCAATGGTCAACAATAAACTTTGAACCTGAAAAGCGTGTTTGGTTAACGAGGAGATTATCGGCTCTACAAGCACCTGAACACGTGTCTGTTTGTCCCTCAGGACGTCTTCAAGCAGGCTACAGAGGACCGTCTCACCAGTGCCAAGGAGCTGCCGTACTTTGAGGGCGACTTCTGGCCCAACGTCCTCGAGGAGAGCATCAAGGAGCTGGAGCAGGAGGAGGAGGAGAGGAAGCGGGAGGAGAACAGTACCTCCAATGAGTGCACAGATGTGAGTAGAGTAAGAGTCCTCCCGTTATCTTCACTTCCGGCTTGTCTTTTTGCTCACCGCATATTGATAACGGTGCTTTGTGTTGAAACTGACCTTCAAACTCTTCCAGGTCACGAAAGGAGACAGCAAGAACGCCAAAAAGAAGAACAATAAAAAGACGAGTAAGAACAAGAGCAGCATGAGCAGAGCCAATAAGAAGAAACCCGGGATGCCCAATGTTTGCAACGACCTTTCCCAGAAACTCTACGCCACCATGGAGAAACATAAGGAGGTATGAAAGTCTGACTTGGTTTTAGGAATAGCTGCTTACTCTTGATTTTGGGGAATTGTGGCATAATCATAAGACCATTATGCGTTGTTACACTGACTTCCACTCTGTGGATGCAGATCATTAACATCCTGCAGCTCTGTTGTATCGGCTTATACTTTGGCAACAGCTGTAAAACATCCTTTATTGACGGCAGAGAAATAATTGATTAGAAGTAAGAATGAAGGAATGTGCTAGTATGCAATATTCTGATATCTGTAGCACCTGTTGACAGTCGGTCACCCTACTCAACATGTAACGGTAGTCATTTTATTTATTTTCCTTAACGTAGCCATGAATCTAAAATCCAAGCTGCCCTCTTCACGCCTCTTACCGCCGACCCTCTTCACCCTCATCCCCAGGTCTTCTTTGTAATCCGACTCATCGCCGGCCCCACCGCCAACTCGCTGCCCCCCATCACGGACGCCGACCCCCTCATGGCCTGCGACCTGATGGACGGCCGCGACGCCTTCCTAACTCTCGCCAGGGACAAGCACCTGGAGTTCAGCTCTCTCCGGAGGTCCAAGTGGAGCTCCATGTGCATGTTGGTGGAGCTGCACAACCAGAGCCAGGACCGCTTCGTCTACACCTGCAATGAGTGTAAACACCACGTGGAGACCCGCTTCCACTGCACTGTGTGCGAGGTGAGAACCCGCAGCCCGTTGTCACCGGACACACGCCGCTCCTATAAAACAGGGAGTTCTGAGATGTGATCAAATTACTGTCTTACTGTGAAAGTTGGCCACAGTTGTTGTGTTTTACAACTAGAAGAGGGGAAAGAAAGTCATATTTCATTTCTATGTCCCAATAGAGCTTAAAGCCTTTGTTTACAAACATCTTTAATGGATGCTCTGGTCTTCTCTTCTACTTAAGCGTCTGATGAATAGATCCGGTCGGAGGTTTTAGTTTAGAGTAGACAATAGAAGTCTGGTGGTTTAACAGATGTGGGTTTCATTCTCCAATCCCATTTGAAACGGCTTATTCCATTGGATGGAGGTTATTGTTGCCGCTAACTCCACTCTGGCCTTTTGGCCTGTGCAGGGTGTAAAACACCACGTGCAGCCTTCAGCACACATGGAGTCACCAGCTGCCCCAGGGTTTACACCAGTGCCATGACTTGAGCTGCTAGTGCGGCAAGAAGGACATGAAACCTCACCGTCTTCCAACCGTTGCCGGGTGTGATCATCGGCGCGCAGAGTGACGACTGCTGCTGCAGACGGAGTCTTGATCGCACACAATTTAGTGCATAAAACTAATTTTATTTTTCTAGTTTCACAGGACTTTAATCCGGTACTTGGATTCAGATTTAATTCCCCATCTCCCTCTCTTTTTCCTTCCTTCTCCAGGACTATGACTTGTGCATCACTTGCTACAACATCAAAGGTCATGAGCACAAGATGGATAAGCTGGGGCTCGGACTGGACGATGACAGCAACAACCCGGCGGCTGCAGCCACCCAGAGTCCGGGAGATTCTCGGCGCCTCAGCATCCAGCGCTGCATCCAGTCGCTGGTCCACGCGTGTCAGTGTCGCAACGCCAACTGCTCCCTGCCGTCCTGCCAAAAGATGAAGCGCGTTGTCCAGCACACGAAAGGCTGCAAGCGCAAGACAAACGGCGGCTGTCCCATCTGCAAGCAGCTCATTGCGCTGTGCTGCTACCACGCCAAACACTGTCAGGAGAACAAATGCCCCGTCCCGTTCTGCCTGAACATAAAACAAAAGCTCCGGCAGCAGCAGCTGCAGCACCGGCTCCAGCAGGCCCAGATGTTGAGGAGGAGGATGGCCAGCATGCAGAGGGTGGGGCAGACAGCCGGAGGGCCACCGGGAGGACCTGTGGCAGGACTTCCATCCCCGGGGAACAATGGCTCCACGGCACCCAGTACCCCAACTTCTGGTGGAACACAACCCCCAACACCACAGACCCCGACTCAGACCATGCCTCCAGGCCCAGAGCAAGGAATGGGCCCTGGATCTGGAGTTCAGCAGCAGCAGCAGCAGCCAGATGGCATGCCCCCACAAGGTGGTATGCCTCAACATCCTCAACACCCTCTTCACCAACAGTTCCAGCAGATGGCAGGTGGAGGAGGTGGGCCTGGGGGGATGATGAGCTCTCCCGAACATCAGCAGCAGACGCTTTCTCAGGCCCAGCAGCAAAGTGGAGCAGGGACCAAGCCTCAACAGCACCCCAGCAGTCTGCCTCCAAATGCCAACAGACCCCCAGGCTCCTCCCCAATACATCAATCCCAGGGTAAACCAGTCCTCGGCTCTTCAACGCCCCCCCAGCAGCAGCTTGGTGGCGTGATGATGCCTGGAAGCGTTGGGGGCCAACAGCCTCCCAGCCAGCCCCAGGGCCAGCCTTCCCTGTCACAGCAGCATCCGTCTGGCCCTCCACCGGCAGCAGTAGAAATTGCCATGAAGATCCAACAGGTAGCCGACGCTCAGAGGAAGATGGCTCTGCAGAGACAAGCGGCTGCGGGCTTGATGCCTCTTCACCCTCACAATCAACAGGGTCAGGGTCAACAGGTGGGCATGGGACACCCAGGGGCGGTAGGGATGGCTGGAACCCAGGGTATGCCCCCACAGACCCAAGCAGCGGTGGCAGCTGCTCGCGCCCACATGGACCAACAGCAAAGTGCTCCACCGGGGATGATGGTCGGCGGTGGCGGCCCCCAACAGCAGCCCCCTCAGCAGGGTAACCTGCCCCCGGGCCAGCTGCCCCCTCAGGTACAGCTCCAACAGCAGCGACTAGGCGCTCCACATCAAAACCCTCAACAGCAGTGGGCAGGCCAGGGGATGCCACCACAGCAGAGGCAAGCTATGATGAGCCATCCAGCCATGGTGGCAGCTCAACAGCAGCAAATGCAGCAACAACAACAACACCACCAACAAGCTCAGGGCCACGCTGTCTTGATGAATATGGCCCAGCAAGGGGCTGGTGGCGGCATCCCAGGTGGAGCTGTGGCTGGAGCTGCTGGTGTCCCGGGGCCGGGGAGCACCGGTGGGAACATCCCGCAGGCCGCCCTGCAGGAGCTGCTACGAACTCTCCGCTCGCCGAGCTCGCCACTCCAGCAACAGCAAGTCCTCAACATCTTGCGGTCCAACCCTCAGCTCATGGCTGCGTTCATCAAGCAGAGGGCCTCGAAATACAAGGTGGGGGGCCCGGGTGGACCAGGTGGGGGGCCCGGAGGTCCGGTTCCCACGGGAGGTCCCGTTGGTAATGTCACGGCCGGAGGGGGCCAACAGGTGAACATGAACGCTGCAGGTGGCGGCCAGCCGGGGATGCACATGGGGGGTCAGGGAGGGACGAATGTTAACATGGCAACTATGGCGCAGCTACAGCAAGTTCAGCAGCAACAACAACAACAACAACTGCAGCAGCAACAGCAATTGCAGCAACAACAACAGCAGCAGCAGCAACAGCAACAACAGAGGCCGATGCTCACCAGTTTGCAGCAAGTGGCAGCTCTCCAGCAGCAGCAACAACAACAACAGCAGCAGCAACAAGGTGGAGGAAGAGGTGTGCCGGGCCAGGGGCCACAGATGGGGAATCTCAACAGTCCCCAGTTTAGAGAGCTGCTCATGAGACGGCATCTGCAGCAGCAACAACATCAACAAATGAGTGTTAATCACGGTCAGTTCCAGCAGCCTCAGCCTCCACAGGGGCAGCAGGGCTACATGGGACAGCCGGGGATGCAGCCTCCTACAGTGGGACCGGGTCCAGCTGGGCCACCCCTTGGCCCTCAGCAGCCCGGTGGCCCCCCTGGTCAGGGTTACCCCGGGTCAGTGGCCCAGCAGCAAGCGGCCGCCCTCCAGCAGAGGCTGCAGCATCAGCACCACCTCCAGATGCAGCAGCAGCAGAACGCCATGGCTGGCCTGCCAGGGGGTGATGCGGGGCCAGGTGGAGGCGGTGGAGGAGGTCCTCAGCAGCCACCTCAGGGCCCTCAGCCCACGCAAAGTGGCGCCCCACCACCATCGTCTCAAGCTCTGCTCCAACAGGCCCTCCACCAGAGGCTGCTCCAGCAGCAACAACAACAGCAACAACAACAGCAGCAGCATCATCAGCAGCATCTGGGCCCTGGAGGGTCACCAGCCCAGCACAGCAATCCCATGAGCCCCCAGCAGCAGATGGCCCAGTCCCCACACCTGCAGGGCCAGGCGCTGTCCACGTCGCTAGCCAACCAGGTGCGCTCCCCACAGCCGTCGCCGAGGCCCCAGTCCCAGCCGCCGCACTCCAGCCCGTCCCCGCGCATGCAGCCCCAGCCCTCCCCGCATCACATCTCGCCCCAGATGCAGACGGGTTCCCCGCACCCGGGCCACCTGAACCAGCACCACCCGGGCATGGTGGTGCCTCCACAGCAACAGCCAACGGCCCAGCAGCAGCATCAGAACTCTATGGAGCAGTTTGGGTCGGACCAGAACGCTATGCTATCCCAACTGAGTGGCATGGCTGGTCTACATGGGCCGGGGGGCAGCGGTCAGGACCCGCTGGGCCAGAACCCGCTTGGCCAGAACATGAACCACAACCCTTTAGACATCATGTAGGGATGAATTCTACGTCACGTGTCAAGTTCAGCTGAAACTCTGAGACTCTTCGCACAAACTGCACTCGCCCAGGACAGTGTTATTGTTATTACTTAGCCTTTCTTTTTTTTATACTATTATTAAATGTTATTTAAAATGTTTTCAATAAAGATGCATTGAACTGAAACTTCCTATGGGAGATGAACAATAAATCGAACAGTCGTTTAAATAAATTAGAATAAATGAATTGTAAGTTATTGCTGTTAATATATATTTTTTTTTTGCCAACTGTGGACAAAGAGGGGGGCGGTTCCTCTAGCTGCCCCCCCACCACCTCCCTCCAATCACCGCCACCTCATGCTGAATACAAGAAAGGTGATATTTTTGGGGGGGTAAATAGGAGTACTTGCCTTTTTTTTTTAAGAAATGTTTTTAAGATTTTAAAAGTGGTCAAGAATGAAAGTGGAAATGATTTAATGCAAAGAACTTTTTATGGTTTCCGTCTCCCCGACATCCAGTCTGTGTCTTTCCGTTGGCAGAGTAATGTGGATTATTATTAATGTAAATCCAAACGATGCATATCTTTGTTGATTTTTTTTGGTTTAATGTTTGGGTTTACTTTATTTATTATTTTCTCTTGGGGGGGGGGGGTTACGTACCCTGAGACTGCTACAATTCGTATAGAAATATATTTTTGTTATTGACTGGGGTAGTGAATATTTCATTTCACGTTTCGATGTCTTTCGTTGGGTTTGTCCAGGTGGGAATAGTTGTCAGTATTCTATCGCAGCGGTCGAGGCTCTGCTGTGAAGCGAGATGTTGAACGGACTCGTCGCGACGTCCCGGCCTCCGAGCGAGAGCCTCTCCCCTCGCGAAACATGCAAGCCCTCTCCCTCGAATGTGTGTGCACTCCTTCCTTTCAAGACTTCCTGTGGAGCGGTGGAGGCTTGGGGAGGGGGGATGCATACCTGTGTGCCTGAAACATTTTGAGGACATGGGCTGGGATGTGAAAAAAAAGAAAGCAGCGTGGGTGGGGTGGGGGCTCCTTTTAGTGTTTTTAGGATTCCGCTGTTCGGAGCAAACAGGATTTTGATCCAAATGAACTGTGTTGCACAGAAATGAGGAGAAAAGTGGGAGAAGTGAGCAGTCAAGTCTCCGTCTCGTTCTGCCTTGTCTCCTTTGCTGCTCCCCTTGGACTTTAACCCCCCCGTCCTCCTCGCCTTCCCCCCTCCCGGGGGAAGTTGCGCTCCCTTCCCGCAAACTCCATCCTCTATCTTTCTGCTAACTTTGGGAGTTTAATTTAATATTTTTTACTGTACAAAGGAAACGCGAACCGTGGACTCAAATACTGTTTTTTATAATAAAAATGAAAATTACCAACATTGAAGTGTCCTGCGGCTGGCGTGAGTTTTTTTTGTGGAAATATGATTGTTTTGTGTGATTATGAGATGTTTTTTTTAAAGGACTACGGAGCTGTGACATGAATGTTGACGTTCATGTGTTGTTCAGCTTTCTGTGGCCGGAGCTGCTAATCTAGGTTGATCCCCATGGTAACCTAGGCTGGTTTTGTGTATATATTTATGTGTATATTTATGTATATATATATATACATGTTTATATATTATGTACACGTATATATATACATATATATGTGTATATATACACACATATCTACACATGTGTATATGTAAATATATATACAGTGCATTTGGAAAGTATTCACAGCGCTTCACTTTTTCCACATTTTGTTATGTTACAGCCTTATTCCAAAATGGATTAAATTCGTTATTTTCCTCAACGTTCTACACACAACCCATAATGACAAAGTGAAAACTGTTTTTTTCAAATTTTTGCAAATCTGTTAAAAATAAAGAACGAAAACATAACATGTACATAAGTATTCACAGCCTTTGCCATGACACTCAAAATTTAGCTCAGGTGCATCCTGTTTCCACTGATCATCCTTGAGATGTTTGATTGGAGTCCACCTGTGCTAAATTCAGTTGATTGGACATGATTGAGAAAGGCACACACCTGTCGATATAAGGTATCACAGTTGACTTCATATCAGAGCATAAACCAAGCCATGAAGTTCAAGGAATTATCTATAGACCTCGGAGACAGAATTGTATCGAGGCACAGATCTGGCGAAGGGTACAGAAAGATTTCTGCGGCATTGAAAGTCCCAATGAGCACAGTGGCCTCCATCATCCGGACATGGAAGAAGTTTGTAACCACCAGGACTCTTCCTAGAGTCGCCCAGCCAGACTGAGCGATCGGGGGAGAAGGGCCTTAGTCAGGGAGGTGACCAGGAACCCGATGGTCACTCTGACAGAGCTCCAGCGTTGTTCTATGAAGAGAGGAGAACCTTCCAGAAGGACAACCATCTCTGCAGCACTCCACAAATCAGGCCTGTTTGGTCGAGTGGCCAGACGGAAGCCACTCCTCAGTAAAAAGCACATGACAGCCCGCCTAGAGTTTGCAAAAAAGCACCTGAAGGACTCTCAGACCATGAGAAACCAAATTCTCTGGTCTGATGAAACAAAGATTGAACTCTTTGGCCTGAATGCCAAGCGTCATGTCTGGAGGAAACCAGGCACTGCTCATCACCTGGCCAATACCATCCCTACAGTGAAGCATGGTGGTGGCAGCATCATGCTGTGGGGATGTTTTTCAGCGGGAGGAACTGGGAGACGAGTCAGGATTGAGGGAAAGATGAATGCAGCAATGTACAGAGACATCCTGGATGAAAACATGCTCCAAAGCGCTCTGGACCTCAGACTGGGGCGACGGTTCATCTTCCAACAGGACAACGACCCGAAGCACACAGCCAAGATAACAAAGGAGTGGCTTCGGGACAACTCTGTGAATGTCCTCGAGTGGCCCAGCCAGAGCCCGGACTTGAACCCGATTGAACATCTCTGGAGAGATCTGAAAATTGCTGTGCACCGACGCTCCCCATCCAACCTGATGGAACTTGAGAGGTTCTGCAAAGAAGAATGGGAGAAACTGCCCAGAAATAGGTGTGCCACGCTTGTGGAATCATACCCAAGAAGACTTGAGGCTGTAATTGCTGCCAAAGGTGCTTCAACAAAGTATTGAGCAAAGGCTGTGAATACTTATGTACATGTTATGTTTTCGTTCTTTATTTTTAATAAATGTGCAAAAATGTGCAAAAAACAGTTTTCACTTTGTCATTATGGGTTGTTGTGTGTAGAATGTTGAGGAAAATAATGAATTTAATCCATTTTGGAATAAGGCTGTAACATAACAAAATGTGGAAAAAGAGAAGCGCTGTGAATACTTTCCAGATGCACTGTATGCATATATGCACATATATATGTGTATATACATATACACATATATATATATATACATGTGTGTATATATACATATATATGTACATATATATACACACATGTATATATATATATAGAGAGATATATATATACAAACACATCTATATAGAAATATATGTATATATATATACACATATATAAATATATTTATAGTATATATATGATCAGCAGGACTACTAAGTTAATTAAGAGTTTATAAAAAATATATATAATTACTAACCTGCCTTCGATTTAAAAAAGTTCATATCTGCAAAATGTACAAATACATTGTATTTATAATAAAATCTGTTAATTATTTTAAGTTTACTTCATGCTCACTGCTAATTAAAAAGTAAATAATTAAAAAAATAATTGTGTAGTATGTCATAACATTTTTTTTTAAGTCAGTGTAGTATTTTTTTTATTTTTATTGTGCATAATATATCAAACAAAACTCTTAAAAATATATTCATTTTATATTATTTAAATGTTTAAAAAAGTCATTGGGTAGTATTTAATAACTAGAAAATGCATTTCCTTCTGAACATGCGTTGGAATGCTAACATTTGAAAGCTTGAAGCTGAAAAATAAAAACAAAATTGCTGGAAAAGGTTTGAAAATATCTGGAAATAACTGAAATATGAAATGAATAAGTGAAAATGTCTGGAAATAGCTGAAATATGAAATGAATAAGTGAAAATGTCTGGAAATAGCTGAAATATGAAATGAATAACTGAAAATGTCTGAATTTAGCTGAAATAAAAAATGTTTTAAAGCTGAACATAGCTTAAAATAGCTGCCAACAGATAATAGGCTGAACATAGCTTAAACATCTGAACATATCAAAAAGGGAAACTTCCTGCTTAAAATGTTGAAGCACAAACATATTGGGTGGAAATGTATAACTGAAAAAGATAAGCAAAACTTTAACTTCTAAATATTCAAAGATATGAATCACAATCCAAGAAATGAGAGAGAGGGGGAAAAGTCAGACGTGAGATCAAGAGAGAGAAAGAAATTGAGAGTCAGAAGGAGAAAGATAAAGAAAGAGAGAGAGGGAGAAACCAGAGTGAAGGATAAACGATCTAAACACCGAGTGGATTTTCTACAAAAGCATTTGTTAAACCCTGTCAAAAAAAACATGATCAAATCACCGAAATAGTAGAATCAATAGAGAGGAAAGATTGAGCCGAACGCGCCGATATGTTTGTTATGTTTGTGGGTTAAATGAGACCAGAAAAATTCAAATGCTGGTTCTCCTCTATCTCTCCATTTAAAGACACACGCGCACGCGGCCACACACACGCACAAACGTTAGTCTGTGTGTGTGTGTGTGTGTTGTGTGGGGGGGGGGGGGGGGGTTCAAAATGTATGATAAACAAGACTGAGATCCGCCACTGATTAGCCTAACATGAAACACCTGTGAGTGAGAGACAGCACAGAATCTGATGAAATCACCCTGTTAAACCCTTCGGATTTGACAGAGAACTATAACTCTGATCCTAAAGACGTCTACATTAGGAGATGCTCAAGGCTTTTGTGAACGTTTACATGTCCTTAAATATTTTTTAGGTTAAGAAATGAGTTTAATCGCAGTTCAGAAAATGTTCCTGCTTGCTTCAAAAAAGTTGAAAGGTGCTCAGAATTACAATGGAGATGACTGAGCAGAAAGGTGGACTTCCTCCCTCGTTAAGGCTTCTCTAGAAAAATTGGGGAAACTGTTGGATTACATAGTCACATGTCTACGACAAGCACAAGATTCCCTACTACTTTATCAAAAAAGTATGCCTAAAGAGTAATAATTGTGGCCGTAGTGACGATATACAAATCTTTTTTCCGCAAGATTCTGAAGCAGCACTGCACTCTAACGACGACGTCACAGCTCTAAGGTCCCACACACACACACACATTGTAAAGTCCAGGAGGAGCGGAAAAACACATAAAACTAAAATGGTTACAATTAAATAACTATACGAGATATGAAAAGAAGCTTATTTATAAAGTTATAGCTAACACTTTTGTCAACATTTAAACGTTGAATTGTTTCTTTTGCTGAATGTATGCTGATATTGTAAGCTTTTAAAGTTGAACAAATTGAAGCAGATTTGAAGATTTCCCCCATTGGATCCCATTCATTATTTATTCCATAAAAAAATTAATAATTTGAAAGTTTGAAAAGATAAAAAATATTTGAAAATATACAGTAATAGCTGAAGGATATCTGAACATAAGAAAATTGAATAGCTGAATTTTCTGAAAATATGAAGATACTGTAAGCTTTTTAAAGTTGAATATTTTCTCCATAGGATCTGATGAAATCAAAATAACATAAAAGTATTTAAATATATGAACATTTGAAAGTTTTGAAATATGAAAGGTCATAACAATCTAGTGCTGAAGAAGCTGAATTTTGTAATATTTGAATAGTTTAAATAGCTGAATATA
This sequence comes from Pseudoliparis swirei, assembly GCF_029220125.1. NCBI lineage: Eukaryota > Metazoa > Chordata > Actinopteri > Perciformes > Liparidae > Pseudoliparis > Pseudoliparis swirei. Next base: position 17,770,930 of record NC_079410.1, on the reverse strand, counting down.
TGAAGGAGTAGAAGAGGGACAAGTAAGGTACGGAAGAAATAGTATAATAATAATAATAATAAGTTTAATAAAGATTACAAGAACAATAGTTGGACTGCTGAAGCAGTCCAACTAATTAAATAAATCGACAATAATATAACAAACAAAAGTCCTACAAATATAGTCATTGTATATAATTGAAATGTAAAAAAAGAAGTCAGTGTAGTATTTTAAAATAAAATTATAGCATAATATATCAAACAGAAGTCCTAAAAATATTCATTGTAAAAAATGTATATGTCAAATAAAAAGAGCATTACATAAAAGGTCATGCAATAAGTCAGTGTAGTATGTCCAATGTGTCACAGTATAAAAAGTCTAATTCATAAACTCGTAGTATATTCGTGATGACGCTGTCACGTGGTCTGTGTGGCTGCTTTGCTCTAATGATGAACACATTATTCGTTAAACGTCATAGTTCTCGTGTCAAGCTCTGGGGGTCTCTGGTTCAGTTCATGAGGTAACTTCTGGATGTAGGGGGCGCTGTTGAACACCAAACTAAACCACTGCATCTCTGAAACAAGTAGGTTACACGAAAAGGAACATTATTATCTCACAGGAACAATAATGTGGAATAACTACACGAGAAAAGTATTTGAGGAGGAAAACTGTGATGTGAGCTTTCCTCAACCCACCATCTGATATTTAATGTACATTAAAAGTACTCGCATGATAAATATGCTCCAGAAGACAAAGTTATTTGTGTTCATATTTATTGGTCAAAATAAAAAACTATTTTCAGAGAGAGAAGACATGTTTGACAGTTAATCTTTGTCAGAGAAAGACACATATAAGTGACATAAGTTAGTTTAGCTTATACATGTGACATGCAATAAATAATTGCCCACTACAGTTTGACCAACGTACATTTGTACACAGCAGAACGGCAGCGGCGTAAACCGATAGCCTCTTTTGAAATGCACAAAGGCGAGTGAGAAGAGCGGACTATCAATTGGTAATACAAAAATAGAACCAGGTAGCATTTCATACTTGAAAAAGTAAAAGGACAGACGGACGGCAAACACAACCGTGTATTTCTTTTTTGTGCCTCCAAATGCAGAACTTCATCTAAGCAGAAGGCAATAATTCTTTCCCTTTGTTTTACTTCTTTTGTGACAGAAATAAACGTCTTCAACGAACTACAGGACAGGGCTTTGTGCATGTGTGGCATAGACGGACGGGGCATGCAGTTATCGCTGTGCAAATACTGGAAAGAAAGAAGAAGAAAAAGCAACATCTTTAAAAAACATTATTCCGTAAGAAAGAGGAGCAACTGAAACCCCCCCCCCCCCCCCCCCCGAGAACAGATTTGAGTGTGTGACCGATCTCTGGCTGGAAAGCACTGAGGACCTCTGGAGGAAGTAGCTGCGTGGAAGTAGTAATGTGGAGTGTTACATCTGCTGTGTCAGCGCGTGTCTCCTGCTCTTGGTGAACCCGGTAACCGAACCCGCCACTGAGATCCATTTAGTCTGCTGGATTACGATAGATGATTGGAGGACTTTTTTTGGGACCTTCGGGCTTCCTATCGCGTCTAATAAAAGTAGCCACAATGATAAAATTGCCACTCATTTTTTTTTTTCTATTCAAAAAGGCAACAATGTCTTCATTGAACTCAGTAGGAAATGAGTGTAGTTTTGTAAACATGAGGAACCACCGGACGCACGCAACTATGTACATGTACAAAATGAGTGGCGAGTCTAATTCGGGTTGCTTTGAGCTCTCGTTTTTTCATCATTTAGTAGTCCTTAAAGAAGCCTGCAGCCACCGGGGCTTCTTTAAAAGTCACCGTCAGACAGTTGATGGTCACGTCTGTAGAGATCACCTTCTCCCGGCTGCCTGCCGTCGCCGTAGTAACACTCTGATTGTCGCCTCTCGTTTCCGCCTTCGACACCTCGCTGCTGCTCACCATCACCGAGGCCGTGTCGTCGCTCACTAATCCGGGAGACTCCGACCCTGACTCGACCTCCTCCTCCCCGTCCCAATCGGACTCGTTGCCGACGGAAACCTCGTCTTCCGGTGCGGCCTCGGGCACCGAGCCACTGTCTTTTGACTGGTCGCACGCAAACGTTTGGTTGGGTCTCGTTTCGACCATCTCCATGTCCTGTCGCTCCAGCAGGGGGGGGGAGGAGCTGCACTCCAACTCCCCTGGAAGACAAAACAAACACACACTTTGTTTACGGTGAAAGGTCCACGTCCGAACGATTGACCTTCTGGACGACCAACTGGACAAACCAACCGTATAAACTGTCTTTGTGCGTCTCCTCGGCGGTGCCTTCAGATTCCTGCTTCTCCTCCTCGCTGGTGCCGCACCAGTCCTCCTCCATGGGCTCCTCCGTCTTCCTCAGTGGGACCATGGTTTTGTTCGAGGGTCCCTCCAGCCCTCGTTTGGACGCGCGGTGCTTGATCTTCCTCCTGGCGAGGCGCCGGTACAGGCTGCCCCGCTCGCCCGCGTCCACGTCGGTACTCATGGAGCGGGTGAGGGAGAGACGCAGTCTTGGGGGGGGCTTCTCCAAGGCCTTGTTGGCGCTGCGGAGGTCCATGGCAAAGATGTTCTGGGGCGGAGCAAAAAGGTCACCGAGGTTAACGCATTGACGTGTTCGTTTCAAGACAACCGCTGCATCGTCTCCGGCTACAATTCTGCCATCGAAATGCATTTGATGGACAACTTTTGGACACTAAAAAAGACATTTAGGGAGGTAAAGTGTCGCTACCCGCAGGACGAGCCTCCTGGGTCTGAGACCTTTCCTGCGATAGGCCAGAGCTCTGATCTTCTCCTGACTTGCAGAGAGGAGGTCGGAGCAGACCGGCGGGAGAGGACAGAGACAGAGAGGCAAAGAGAAACAGATCGAGAGCGTAAGAACAAAAAGAAAAAACACAAATAGAGTGCTTTGCAAGCATAAAAATAAACTCTCCAATTTTACTCACTTCTCTTCGTAGGCCAGGACCAGGCGTGGGTCCAAAATATTTTCCTCTGGTTCCCAAGTACTGTACCTGCCAACACAACACACACATTCAAATAAGTCTGTCCGCCTGTCTGTTTAGCTTCCCCGGTCAAGTATCAAAGAGCATATTTTGAAAAGGCTGAGTTTATATTGGAAGGATGAGATCACCGGACGATGAGTCAAGGCTTACTCACTTCGGGGACCATCCCTGCCATTTCAGTAGATACTCCACATTACCCTGAAGAGACACAGAGAGAAGGAGGGGGGGGGGCTTAGAGGAGAAGCAGCAGAACCGTGTTTTAAACCCGCCTCAGTGGGATGAAGGAGCAAGGAGCGCGACGGGAAAAGGACGCCTGTCACTTTAAAACGAGGTGCGAGGAGAGGAGGCAGGGCCACTGGTCATCCTTCTCTCTATCAAATGGTGTTTTTAGGATAGGATGACGTCAATGACAGCGGGGCTGGGCGGCCTCCAAACAGCAGCCTTATTTCTCTTGCGTCGCCGGTGACTTGACCACACATGGCTTCCTCTTCTTTCTAGAATGTACGAGCTCCTTAAAACATTACGCGGGGAGAGGTGGGGCCACATGTAAACAACGTGGCGTTGCGTAACATTCAGCCAGGAACCATGACATAATCATCACAACAGCCCCGGTGGAAACATATAGCTGCGCTCGCGCGTGTACTTTAATAGCGTCATATCGAATCGATCTAAACTTTATGACGGCTGATGAACCGGCTGTTCCATGAAGGTGATGGCGCACTACGTCATCCGTGTTACATGACGGATCAGATGATGTGCACGCGCTGCATCAATAACGACAATGTGCCGTTAGATTGGTCGAAAGAGTCCAGATCCCCCCCCCACACTGTTTGAAAAAAAAAAAAATCAATAATAAAAAATTGATTGGTCACCACTACGCAGCGTTCAGGGACATTACGCAGCAGTTTTCAAGCCGATACTCAGCCGCTCGCTGGCGGAACTTAAATCAACTGCGCAGCTCCCCGCGTCCACGCTTCCACGACACACACACACACACACACACACACACACACATACACACCCCCTTTTCCATTTGTACTACAGCTGCGTATGGCGGCTTCAAAACACGCGAGCTGCTGCAGCGTCGCGGCCGATGCACGTGGAAGTTACGGGATGCCAAACAATGTAGAAACTATACGCACAGATGAGTCCGAACATCGCTTTTTTGCGTAACCTGCGTGGGAAGTGCGCAGCCTCTAGTGTTGCTGTGCACGAGGACAACGGATATGGCACACCACCACCACAACAACAACAACAACACGGGGATATAAGTTATGCAAGTTACGCGGTTACCTTCCTCACTCTCTTCTTGATTATTGACTCCACGGCGAACACTTGGTCCCCCACCGATGACAGCTCCATCGCCGCGTGCTGCTCCACGCGCTCCAAAACAAGACTCAAACTGTGCCCCTGCTGCTGGAACCGAAGTGATGAAATAAAAAATTAAAAAATAGCCTCGGCTTCGAGGAAGGAGGGGGGCGTCACTATTGTTTTAAAATAAACACCTCGCCGTCCCTCGCGCGTCCGTTTCGCTCCCCGGTGTGACGCCTCGCGGTGAGGGGCTGCCTGTCCGCGCGTCCCTCCCTCCAAACTCCAGCTGCCTGCCTCACGTTTTACAATCTGCGACACATCAACACGGCTTGGGACAGCGCGCTCCTTTAAGTCGAGCGCGCCGCCTTTCCATTGCGTAGAGCCGGGCCCCCAGTGTGCGTGCGCGGCCTCGTGGGCAAATTGGAGCAGAGTGCAGAAAGGGGACAGAGGAAACGGGAAGGGGGGCGGGGTCAAGGTTATTATGTCGAGTTATTAAAGTTAGGGAACACTTGTTCTTTAATAATAAATAGCCCTATTGGTTCAGTTTAGAGGACACTCAATACACTCAGGTTTTATTTCAGGGATAACATTTTTGTATTTTTTTGAAAGCCTCATTTTTTTCAGGAAGATCGAAAGTGACGCGACTTTATGTTTTATTACAGTCAAGGTCAACCCGTTATATGTTTCTTTAAATAAATATTTTGGGAAATATGCTTATTGGGATATATGCAATTCAATTCAGTATATTTTGTATAGCCCATAATTACAAATTACAAATTAGCATCAGAGGGCTTTACAATCTGTACATATAGACATCCCTAGAAATAGAAAAAACTCTTTCACAGAAAAAAAGAAAAAAAAACCTTCAGTCAGATGGAGCCGGTCAGTTGGTTAGCTTAGCTTAGCTTAGCATGAGGACTGGACTTGTTTCCAGTGTTTACATTAAACATGTGGCCTTACATCTCCACCAGAAAGGACCTATTTCCTTTCTGGTGGAGACACCTATTTCCTAAAAATGTTCCTAAACTATTCCTTTACGATATGAACAAACAGAAGATCATATCAAACCCAACCGCAGCTTCAAGGGCGCCGTTGTGTTGGCCTGAAAGGCGCTGAGCTCCTCGAGAAGTGAAACTCAGTCAAATGAGTCTGTTTAGTCAAACCACTGGAGTCAATGCTGCTCGGCTTTTATGTAACAGCCGTGAAGGAAAAGATCAGAATCTACAATGGAAATAAAAAAGTAGCTCCAGTGTGGTGGAGACTGTCGCCCCTCCAGACACGTTTGATCCAAATATGGAAACAAACGGTTAAACACTGACTGGAAATCGACATTTTATACGTCCTGAATGCTAAGCAGCATCTCGGGGGTGAGGAGGGGCAACTCCAGATGAAGATGTCAGCGCCATCATGACCGCTTATATGTTGCAGCCGACGTTTAGTAGAGAGGACGGATCCTTAAAATCCAAGTTTAGTGGTTTGGTCACACACTTATCTAACTCCATATACCTGAACGTGTACTCGTCCATCCCCCCAGGTGGGGACCGATGACTATCTTTCATGGAGGGTGGTGTGCATCAGTTTAAATACACACACACACACACACATAAACACACACACACATTCGCATACATACACATACACAAATACACACAAACATATACACACACACGCACATACCCAAATACACACAAATACACACATGCATACACACACACATACAAACACACACGTACACACACGCATATATGGTCCACTGTCTCTCTGCACCTGGAACACTTGCATCACTTACGGGCATTGGGTGTCTTGGCAACAGTTTCTAAGGCGACGGCAGAAAAGCTCGATGATGATGATCATGATGATGATGATGATGATCATGATGATGATCATGAAGATGATGCTCATGATGATCATAATGATCATGGTGAAGATGATGATCATGATGATGATGATGGTGAAGATGATGATATGACACCAGGAAGAGTTGACGAACAGCTCAGGGCTGAATCCACCTTCACTGACCGTGACCTTTGACCTCCTAGTCCCGAGATTATGTAAACAACTAAACCAGAAACCTCCAACAATAATCCAAGAATATTTTAATAGTGATATATAGAATCTGTGGTTTTATAGTTTGTGGATTATAATAATGTGAGTTTATAGGCTTTAAAGAAAAAAAGAAAAAAGGTGTCCATAGCTGTGACTAAGGATTATTTTCATTATCAATGATCCAAAACAATAATTTAACTATAAGCTCCTATTATGGACAGACAGATATATTAATCATATTAACATGGGGGGAGTTACAATCGGCATGTTTTACTTCAGTGATTCTGTCTTTCACTTTCAGAAAGGAGTTGGACTTGTAGAGGTGGATCAAATATAAATATGTAAACACCCACGTATCTTTTCAAACTTCACACCTCCAGTTTGAAATTCAGCTTCTAGTTTCCAGCCTGAAGCCCAAGGTCATTTCATCAAACTTTAGTCACGCTCCCTTCAGAGACACAGATGGACTACACGTGATTTACATTGTGCACAGGTTAAAACGTTCAGATAAATAAAGGTGTCCCCTGTTAGTTGATGCTATATTATTATAGGGTTACTGTGGTGATTGTGCATCTTCAGGATAAATAATATGGAGACGTGCTCGTTGTGCTTCCTCGTGCTTCTCCTCCAGCAGCTCCTCTACCGGGACCGGCGGTACCCCTTTAAAAAAAAAGAAGAAGAAAGTAATACGGGATGACAGCAACATCTTTTTTTCCCGTCAGTAGGAGGCTTTTTCGCATCGATTCAGAAAAAAGAAACACGCCAAATCACATGACTTGTTATCTGCCCGGATACCGCAGCAGCGGAGTCGGGATCTGAGGATGGAGAGGCAAGAAGAAAAAAAAGAAAGGAAGAAAGAAAACAACACGACAGGACGGATCGCGGCGCTCACTCCCACCCACATGTTCTGACTCACGCATGACTCACCACACGTGACGGTAAGAAGATCACCGCCACTTCCCTGGAATAATAACAGAGTGGAGGGGAGGGCAGCAGGGTAACTTACAGGCTCATACCAGGAATCCATGCGTTTCTGATTTACTTCCCTTCTGTTATCCAAGGGTGTGTGTGTGTGTGTGTGTGTGTGGGGGGGGGGGGGGGGGTACTTCATCTGGCACATCTGGCTCGTCGCCAGGCAGCACTTCTGGGAACATTAAAACCTTCCAAATCCTGCAGTGGAACACGAAGCATGCACAAACTCTGTCTGGCAGACTTTCGGGAACGCGTATGATATTTTTTCAGGGAAACATTTAATGCAGCCGACCTGTCACCCCATCAGTTAGAGCCGTGTGTGTGTGTGCTGTCAGCAGGGAAATCAAATAGGACCACTGGAGAGAGTTTAGAGCTTCCACTACAGTCAGAGGGAAAGATTGTAGGAATATTTCATGATATCATTCTAGGACTATTCCGGACTCAGAGTGAAGGATTGTAGGAATACTCCACTACAGTCAGAGGGAAGGATTGTAGGAATATTCCATTCAACTCCTTCTAATTTTGCACTTTTTGTACAATTTTGAAAGCTGGACATATATTTTCAATACAGTATTTCTGCATCGTGGTATATGGCTACTTTTACTTAAGTAAAGGGACATATTACAAGTTCTGCTACCACCGGTCAGGACAAGAGATATGATGGTATAAGCTCCATTTGAAATGATGAAACTACAGTAAGTTATTTGAGCTAATTGGGTTTAGCACATTAAATCAGGTACATATGATTTTCTTCATATTACTTATTCATTTACTCTGAAAAGCAGAAAGAAAGAGCTTTAGAAGACTCACAATGAAACCAAAACCAGAGGAACCAAGAGAAGAATACCAACGCCTGAAACCTTTATTTTCACAATGTTTTTTCCGAAGAGCTGAATGATGAAACCAAAACGTGAGCTCTTTGAACTCCACATCGGCTCTTCAGAAACCCGCGTCACACATCAGAGACCACGTCCATATATTAAAAGTCAATGGATGGAATCTCACCAGCTGTGACGCCAGAGTCCACCAGAGTTGTTAAGGAGCACTTTACTCCTTCCTTGCTGGGACCACGGCCATCTTCAAACCGCTCGGCCTCCTGGGAGGTGGTGTGTCTGCATCCTGCGAGGTGGAGGAAGACAAAGACACATAACCTGAACCACGAACACCGGAGCACTCCGACCCTCTTCTGTGGAACTTCCTGCTGCAGTCGGCGTCTCATTGTGTCACATATTGCCATGACGACACGCCCGCTCACACACACTCTCAATGTGTAACACGCACACACATCTTCACGACTAGTAATTATAAAGAAACCGTTTGCAAAAATACAGTTTCTTTAAAATAAACATTTATTCACTAGACTCCTGTGGGAGAATAAACTTTAAAACAAATTAAATACAGATAAACACAACGATTCATTAGCTTCAGGACCACCGGATCACAACCAGGTTACACACACAGACAGGTGTGAAACTAGTTCTTCTCCTCAATGTCGTCCTCTTTTCCTCTGGAGGCAAAAGAGTTCACGAATATGGCACTCTCAAGTTAAATATGTTGGGAAACATTTGAATAGCCTCTATTATATAATAATAATCATATACATATATAGTAAACCCTCCTGTGGCTCTGAGGTATTTAAATCGTAATGCTAAGCTAACTGCTGCATCATATCTACTGCACAGGAGTGGCATCGATCTTCTCATCTCACGCTTGGCAAGAGAGCAAAAATATACGGACATTTTTCCGAAAATGTTATTTACGAAGAGTTCACTGGACCCCAGCATGACCTGGAACTTTCTTCCCAGGGAGAAAGGAGTCATTGTTGTTGAACAAGCACACAGATCTGAGGAGGACTGAGAGATAAGAGCTAGTTAAAAACATCCCCCCCTTTTTATTCATTTTATACAACAGAGTTATCACTGTGAGGGTAAAACAAGTGTGTCGAGTCATTGCATGACTTCAGTCTTGAGCTCAAAGCCGCTTTAGTCCTCTTGGTTATCAACAGGAAACGTCGTCTTGTTTATATTCCAATAAAAGAGCTCCGCCCCCTGCGGAGAGGTTCCTACAATCCAAGCTGAGCATACTTGGAAAAAATGAAGTCCGACTCAGCAAATCCAGGCGCAGTGTCTTAAGGCGGCGGTCACCGCTGGGGGCAGGTGACCCGGGTGTGTCCCGGCGTGTGGCAGATGCCGCAGGTCCGCGGTTTCCTCGCAGCCGGAGGTTTGTTGGCGGTGGGATCGCCCGTGACCTTCCTTCCCTTCTTCCCTGCGTCTCCACCGTTATTAAAGCCACCGCCATACACACCTGCCACGGGGAGCAGAGACCAAACACAACATTAGGCGTGTAGAGGAGGATTCTGTGCACACGGGGACTCAGAGTCAACCGGGTGAGTGTTTGAGAGTCATAACAGCTCTACTCAAGAAATAAAGATGGAGGTGAGGACTCTCTCTCTCTCTCTGGTGTTTTATCTCAGTACATCTTTCACGCTCGTTGCTCGCATTGAGATGTTCTGGATAAACAGTGTTGACGTGCACACAGAAACACACACACAGAAACACACACACACAGAAAGCATTAGATGAGTCTCGGCTCACGGTGTCAATTATCTGATGAATGCAGTCAGAGATCTAACTGTGAGTAATAAAACTAAAAGCACCACAAATGTCAGCAACGTCAGCGTGCGAATGGGAGTCCTGAGTCCTCCCCTTTAATTTGACTTGGAGTTGGTGACGCAAGGGAAAGAGAAAATATATTGACCTGATGACACAGACCGCAATCAAAGAAACATTTGAAGATGGATTTTTTTTAAAGTCCTTTTTTAAACACAGCAGACGGTAACAAAGCTGAAACTCTGCACCGAGAGTCTATATTCCTGAATGCAACCAAAGTGATTCATTCATCTATTTTTAGTACGAAATATCGTCCAATAGCAATCCATTTCAATTCATCCTGGGAGGCGAATGAATGTCTGTCCCAAACCTCATGGCAGTAGCTCACTTCCTCGTCCAGATGTTTCAGTCTGGACCAGCGTGCTGGACGGTCACTGACAATCTGAAGCTGCCCAGTCAGCAGAGTTAAAAATATCCCAATCAGAGGATGTTCATTTCACGCTTCTGAAAATGTGAAAAGCAGTGTTGCATTTTGATTAATGTGTGTGTGTGTGTGTGTGTGTGTGTGTGTCTTGCCTGGTGGAGGTTCGTTCTCATCGGCCCACAGGAAGAAGCCACACTGATGGTCTCTTGGTTTCCCGCATGTGTGGAACGTGCGGCCCTTGTTGGGGCCGTCCTTCTGCACCGTGCGCGTCACCGCGGCCTCGTTGCAGTTACACATCGTCTGCCCCCCCGCACCCCCTCGCTGCTCTCGGCCTCCCCCGGGGGGGTTTGGGTACCCCACGGAGACCCTCGGTGGGGCTTGCAGCGGGGGGCCTCGGCTCCGCGGCTCCCCCTGCTGACTCGGCTCATCGGCCCACAGAAAGAAGTTGCAGCTGCCGCCGTTGCACTTGTAGAACTGCCGGCCTTGGTTGGGACCGTCTTTGCGCACGGTGAGGAGGAGGCCGTCCTGACCGCAGTTACACACGATGACGCCGCCGCCGCCTGCACCGCCACCACCGCCACCACCGCCCCCTGCACCGCCACCACCGCCACCACCGCCACCACCGCCCCCTGCACCGCCACCACCGCCCCCTGCTGGAGGGGGCGGCTGCGGGGGCCAGGAGGGGACCGGGGGAAGGGAAGGGCGAGGATTTGATCTCGGGAGGCGGGGGGGCCTTGGAGCCGGTGGATGAGGATCGCCGCCTCCTCCTCCTCCTCCTCCTCCACCTCCTCCACCGCCACCTCCTCCGCCACTTCCACCGCCTCCACCTCCTCCCCCCCCTGCCCAAAGGTATTTCAGGTCCAGCACCTCCCTGAGCATCTCGTCACATCCGCCGATGCAGCCGATGAATTCTAGAGGCATCATGGGAGGGAGGCTGCCCCTCTGGAACTTTAACTTCAACCTGCAGAGTGTCGGACACACAGGAAACGACATGTTGAAGAACCCTTATGTTGCCACAAAGTTTTGAAGTGAATATTGAATTAATTGCGGGAAGAAAAAAAGTGTGCGCGTTCAACAAAAGTTTGCATAATGCAGCGGGTTGCCGTAGCGACCAGTGGCAAGGCCGAGAGAGGAAAGAGTTTATTCTCGCACACATCTGTTAACAGTTACACAACACGCTGAAACTGCTGGGTGAAATCAGATTTTATTTTTTATTTTTATAAACCGTTATATTTTCTTAGAGTAAAAGGCTGTAGTTCAACTTTGAGCTCTGTACCAGATCGGTTGCTATGGAAACAGATGCTGGTGTGGAGCACTTTGGCTCGATGCTCGTGCCCTATTTTTGAGCTGAGCAGAGGCATGTGCTCAAGGGGTTAACGCCCACTTGTGTAAACGAGAATTTTGACAAGTTTCTTGCACTGCTGAAGCCACACACACACACACACACACACACACACACACACACACACACACACACACACACACACACACACACACACACACACACACACACACACACACACACACACACACACACACACACACACACACACACACACACACACACACACACACACACACACACTTTAATCTAAGAGATGGAAGCTGTGTGTTCAAGGTAAATAAGGAAACCGGGTACTTTCTTTTCCAGTTTTTTTAACTGTCTCATTTTCATTTTTTATTCTTGTATGAAAAGGTGCTACATATAATAAACTTCACTTGCTAAATGAAATGGTTCCCTGTGTTTGATGTCAACATCGGTCGAGTAAACACTTACATGTGCACCGGGTGCGGCCGACAGGTGGGACACACGCTGTCGTCTCGGCTCACCTCCAGCACCGTGTCGGGGAACCACACCGCCGCCTTGCAGGCCGGGTATCCCGTACAGGACAGGTACGTACTGCAGAGGGACGGACGGCGTCAGAGAGCCTTTTGGCATCTTGTTCTCGCCCAGTTTTCCAAAGTAAACTTTACTGTCGTTAAGATTGCTCTCCAAAAGATATTCTGACTTTCAACGCTCAACAATGTGACCTCACCGGTTTCCCTCCCTCTTCTTCTTCAGCACCATGTCCCGCGAGCAGCGAGGGCACTTCCTTACCGGCAGCGGCATCTCCATGTCCTGCCACTCTGCTTCAGGGATCTCCTGAGCTGCCCCCAGATATGGCGACAGGGCTTCGTCTAACCTGTGGCAGCAACAGGCAAAGGACCATTTACCTGATTCAACCCACAGCCTGCAGCGACTCCAGGACGAGTGGGACGGATCCGTCGTTTTAAAACATGACACGGTTCAGAAAGACACAAATGGACGCCGCGCTAAATTGTGACTCACTTTTTCGCCTTCCTGACGGACTCGATGAAGACGGTCTTGTATTTCTGGATGTGGTGCTGCAGCACGCTGCGTCGGTCCTTCCTGCCCTCGGACACCAGCTTGAGGTCAGCCTCCAATTCGGCGCGTAGGTTTGGTTTGGACATGTCATATCCCATGGCGTTGTACCCTAAACACACACATAAGAGATGCTATGTATGTATTGAGGCACATCGTGTATCGCGGTATGGTGTGTGTGTGTGTGTGTGTGTACATACCCTCCACCAGTCCCATGCCGAGCTCTCCGGGCAAGAACCTCTGATCAGCTGTTAAGCCCACATACATGCGACTCTTGATGGTCTCGATGTGATCTGCATGAGTTGCATCGGTGCCTGTAAAACACACACACACACACACACAGTTCATACGAGACAGCTTTAACTGAAAAGGAATGGTGGCTGTATGTTCTCTTTAATACTTCTGGTTGCATTAGACTGAAGCGGGGCTTTATTCTACTTTGTGCATCAGTGTGATCAAATACATTGTGTCAGGTATTAAATTCACTAAATGAGCCCAAAGCAGTTTATAATTTATGTTTAGAGAAATGTTCAGTTCCATTTCCCACAATATTTAATTGAGAAGTTTTAGTAGCATGTACAATATTTCAAAAACAATGTTGACTGTGACATGATCAGGCACCTAGCTTCATGTACAGCTGACCGAGGGCTATGGGAGTTTATTAAAAAGACCTGCGAGTGGCTGAGAACACATACGTTATAAAACAATCCGCCTCGTGTCTGCGTGTGTTCACAGCGTACCGATGCCGTGCTTCTCCATCAGGGATATGAGGTCGGCTTCAGTGAGCAGCTGCGGAGGACTCGTCTGTCCGTCCACCATCTCCACGGCGGAGGGCTGGAACTGAGAGCCCTGCTCATACACGGGGATCAGCTGGCAAACACAGAGCAGGGTTACTGGATGCATCAGCGCCAGCAGCGGGAACCACACTCAACCTCTTAGTTTAGTCGTGAGGAAGCCTTGAGGTCAAGCCGCCATAGACATCTATTTGGGCACTTTGGTTTCTTTCTACTGGTCAATCCTATTGGCATTTAATTTCTGGATATATTGTATGATGTAATGACTGCGTATTTACTCTGGAGAGGGATGCAGGTACATATGTGACCTCTTTTTATTTATTTTCCTGTACTCTAGGTGGGTGTACCAGTGGGAGGGGTAGGTGGGTGCACCAATGGGTCGGTGGGTTTGTTGTCTGTTTGTATGTGTCAGCAAAAAGATGAAAAACTATGGAAATATTAGTTAGAGTAAATTTTTACTGTGTTATGTACCGGTCAATATTTCCAAAGCAAAAAATACATTAAAAATAATAAGTCGCCAGTTAGTTAAGTATTTGATTTAAGTTCATAGTCACACACACACCCCCCCCTCACACCTTAGCGCTCCACTTGTCATACGGGTAAACGTCCAAGTAGTTCTTTGCAATGATCATGAGTCCCGAGGTGGAGAAGTTCTCCAGGGCGATGTTGATGTCAACCACCGTCTCGTGCCCCAAAGCATCCTGGGATACACAGGCCAGGAAGTGCCGGACAATGAACTCATACAAACGGCCCTCATTGCCCTGGACGCAGAAGAAACAGAAGAAATCCGTGAAACCTTTTAAAATATTGTTTCCATTGTATTGTTGTAAAAAATAAAAATAATAAAGGAGGACTGTTTGAACGCAGAAATTCCGAGAGGTAAAAAGAAGCTACATTTGCACGACGTACCTGCAGTGTGCTGGAGTGCTTGGTGGGGTGTATGGGGGGGTGGGCTTGGTCAGATTTCTTGCCCTGTCGTGGGTTGGGACCCCCAGGCTGGTCCATCACGCGCTGGGCGAACGCTCCCCATACCGGGCTTTGAGTCTGCTGCTCCACCAGGGGGCCGAGACTCAAGTTGGTGGGGAAGATGTTTGTCTCTGTACGGGGGTAGCTGATATACCTGAGAAGAGGAAAACACATCGTCACAATTCATCTTAACACAGACAAACTCAGAAGGGAACCGGTCTCTTTCCATGTACACAAATAGGCACAACTTTGAGGTAAACAAACTAGACATTTGGCCGCTTTACTGACGCCACAAAGTGTCTGTTATGGTGGCGTCTGACAGACACAAGTTCAAAAGGAAATATCAAAACTAGCGTGGGATGATAACCTGATAACGTTGAGCATATGGTCAGACCAAAGCAAGACGTTGCAGTCTGAATGCACTTTACCTAACATGCACTCACCCTTGGGTGTACAGCTTCTCTGCTATTTTCATGGTCTCTTTGGCGCTTATTTTTAGTTTCCGAGATACAAGTTTCTCCATTTCCTGAGGGTCACAAAAAGGTAGAGGATTGTTCAGGCTGGAACTGTGAAAAGTTTTTTTCTATTTTTTGGGAGTTTTTCCTGATACGATGTGAGGTCAAAGGTCAGGGATGTCGTATGTGTACAGACTGTAAAGCCCTCTGAGGCTAATGTGGAATTTGTGATCATGGGCTATACAAAATAAACTGAATTGAAAATTTAATTAAATACTGATGAAAAACTAATTGCATTGCTTTAAGATGCAGTTTGTGTGTGTGTGTGTGTGTGTGTGTGTATGTGTGTGTGTGTGTGTGTGCGTACAGAGCATGTTTGGCTGCTAGGCTATACATTTCTTACCACCGTGTCCAAAGGCAGCGGTCTCCACTTGCTCTTGGGTTTGCTGGTTACTGCGGTGACGGTTGCTATGGGATCCTGGAAATGAGTGAAAGGATATTCTGGTCTGTACCTTCCGACATGTGACTTTTAGCCCTTTTCATTTAGGGCCGATGGACAACACACATTTAAATGTTCTGCTGCGTCCTCCAGCTGCAGTAGGAGGTACACATGTGGTGATGAGTTCACAGCAAAGAGTACACACACACACACACACACACACACACACACACACACACACACACACACACACACACACACACACACACACACACACACACACACACACACACACACACACACACACACACACACACACACACACACACACACACACACACACACAGTGAGTGTGGCGGAGTGATCAGACTTCATCACAGTATAATAGCAATTAATGATCCTGTCATTCTTTACTACCATCATCATAATAGCTGCTATTACATAAAAAGATCTGATGATATTGAGAAAAGATTGAATAATGTTCCAACCTGATGAGGAAAGAAATCCCTTGGAGTTTCTTAACGGTGTATTTAGGGTTACATATTTTATTCTATAAACATTTGTTGAATGTTTCAGAGCTTTTCAGACCATACGACATGTGAAAACATTGTACAAATCTAAGAGCAGTTATCTTACTTCTTTTGACTTTACCTCTTTAATAATGTTGTGTTTTATGAGATTAGTTACTACAGATGTAGAGTGGTAGTTTCCATTTGGTTTTGTGCGGACATGTTTTGTGTGCATCTGTGTTAGCAGCTGGCAGTAAGTCAGTTGAAGCCTCATGGCCATTCAAATCATCTCATCAATTAACATTTTTAGAAACCAGAAGGAAATTATACCAAAACAAAAATACCTTCAACCTTCCATTCACAAAAACAAACTAGCAAAGTACATAACCTCACATAATATCTAACATGTCAGTTATTCCCCTAGGTTTACTGCTTATGGGGGGGGGGGGGAGAGACAGACCGGCCGACTCAAACTCCTACAGTTGGTCCTTTTGCCAACCTAATAAAATTTGAAAAGTTAACATTTAAAGTCCCATGGCAATTAAATGCAGTATAAGAATCCTTTTACTAATTTTTATAATTAAACCAATCTGCTCCATCAGACAAAAAAACTAATATAATTTTTCAATCACTTTATTAGAATACAAATACAGTTCTATCTGTGCAAAAAATAACTAACATTTGGCAAAAAATAGCTTATTGTGGCTGCAATAAATCTGTTATGCATAATAAGTCGAGTGCAGATATGTGTGAGTCATCACGTGTTATCATTATTATACGCTGCTATGAGCTCTCCACTAAACCTCTTATAACACGGGGTTGCAGGCTTGACACGGCCACTCTGAATAAAGCTCAATCTTGAGCTCTTGTTTTGAAGGGCAACAGCAGAAACGCCGGAGGTAAGACCTGTCATGTCGCCAAAAATCTCGGCCGAAACACGTGTCATAAAACATACGCTTGCAAACTCACCTCCATGCACATCTGGTAGAGCACCAGGCAAGCTGTGTGGTTGAAGAGACGGTTTCTTTTCCAACTGAACTCGACAGTGTCCTCTTCCACCTTGTGCAGCACTGAGACAACCACACACATAGATAACAGAGGGGATGAAGAGGGGCGAGTTAGTGTCAGTTAAAGACACGAATGCTACCAATATGTGTGTCTGTGCACAGGTTGTACCTTTAATCTTGTAGAAAGTCTCAGGTATGAAAGCCTGGATGGCTTTAAAACGCTCCACCACAAATCCCAGAGTGGGAAACTGACAGCTGCCGTATGAGATCAGCTGATTGGCCAGAGACTCTGGAAAGATCTTCTGCAGGCGGAGAGTCTGGAATCGAGTGAAGGATGCACCTGGAGGAGATGAGCAGAGGAGAGTAGATGGGATCATATGAATATGAAAGGGCAGCGAACAACAATGAAGTCCTAACAAAAAAATATCTTTGTGTGTGTCACTATGTATTACTAATAGTTTAGGAGTTCTCTCGTACCTATTCGCAGGTCCAGTTCCTGACGGACATCGACAGCATCGCTGATGTTAGCGTCTGGCTCCGTGAGGGTCTCACAAGCTCTCTGAATGGAGTTGGGGGTGATCTCAGAAAACTTGGCCCGAAATATTTGTAAGTTGGGCTTCACTATGAAGAAACATAAAAAGAAAACACACTCACACATACTCTCGATGATCAGAAGCAATTTGTGGACAAATATACACAAAACGTTGTTTTAACTTGGGTTTTTGGATCGTGAATTACAACGTGTTAAGAGTTTGTTGTTTTTGGGCTGCACCAGGCGAGATGTTTTTTCCGTTTTTGGTCTTTTTCCTAAGCTAACCTTATTCTGACACCAGCGTTGCCGTACAAACATAGAACATCAATAATAAACAATAAAGAATCAATCTTTTAATCTAACTCAGCGGTGAGCGTATTTCCCAAATGTTGAATTATTACTTTTAGAGATGCACGGTCAGTTGTGCTGCCACACAACAACAACAAAAACACAAACAAAAACAAAATGCAGTGGTTACTATCATACCTGCTTTACAGACATCTATGATTTCAAAGCCAATGTTTTCTCCCTCTCTGTCACAATCAGTCCAGATGATCATGGCCTGGCACTGCCTCGTCTCCTTCTCCAGTGTCCGCTAGAGAGACAGACAAATAAAGGGACAAAAGAAAGAGAAAGGAAAGAGGAATATTTAAAGTCTATTTCTAGACTATTTCCTCTCAATGGAAATGGTGGCCTGCTACTGCAGAGAGGGAAAAATAAATGAAAGTACATCGTCTGCTGCCGACTGGCTCATCATAAAGGTGCATCCTGGTTTTATAAATGTAGAGTCAAAGATTATCGACGTGAAAATAAAAAGATTATATGTTGGGTTGCGAATAAATCATGGTCCCAAAACTTAAACTATCACAATTATCATGACAAATCAGCATCACAATAACATAATGTGGCTACAGGGTGATCCCATAGGTTCATTTAAATACAAAGTAAGGAATTGTTTCATGAGTTTTTGTGTGACTCCCTGCAGGACATACCTTAATGTGATTCATATTATCCGGACAGTACTTCTCTACCTCAGCATCAAACAACAGCACAGGATTGCAACTGTGCCTGTGGAGAGAAAAGGTATAAAGATAATCAGGTGTTATGATACCGTGTGATTCTAAATATACCACAAAAAAACACAACAACAATCCAGTTTCAACTTACCATTTCTGGAATTGTGCTTTAAACTCCAGACCCAGTAAATGTCCCGACACTGAAGTCATTGATACCGTCACATCCTGAGAGACAAAGAAACCAGAATTATGTAAATCCCCAAACATACCAGACCAGTAGATGTGAGCATGTCTTATTATGTCACTGTATTCACTCACTTGACCAAAGAGATGATATTCAAACTCATAGATTTTGTTATACTTTGACATCCCCTCTCTCTGAAATGGGAAACAAGACAATCAGAACAGGAGAAACCAACGACAAATACACCTTTATAGTATGCACAGATTTGGGGATAGATTGTTAAAGTGGAAGATCTTCTATCAATAATAACACATACAGTGACTGCATACTCTCAGTCCTTGAACGACTTTGTTCAGCACTATACTGACAAATAATAACATAATCTGTTGACATGACTGACCCTCCTGGACGAGCCGTTGGACATGATCGCCGCGATGCTTTTGGCAGCGTCGTTCTTCTCCGCTACGCAGAGGACCCGCTTGATCTGAGCCCGGCTCCGGTTCATGTCTGCCGGCTGCGGTGTGCCCGGACACCGGTCACTCTGCGCCGCGCAGAAACACCTCGACTGGACCCCGAGCCGCTGTAATCCGGACCGAAGTAAAGATCTCCCTAAAAGGTAAACGAGCATACCTGGCAGCTCTCACATGAGGAAGACGGCGGTCCTCCAGACAGCCTGCTAGCATGTTAGCTAACACAGCTAGCTAGCTAAAGTCATATGGTGTGTCAAAACTTTAAAGAACACAAAAGTTGTCCCCGGTTGAGAAACGTCCCTCGCTTCACTTTGTTAAAGAAAAAAAAGTATAAAAACAATTTCTTCGAAGCCAAATGGAAAAAAATTCTAATTAAAAAACATGAGGAGAAACGCAGACCTTTGGTTCTGTTTACAAACTCCGCGCTCGAGTCGCCTGTCAAATACTGCCGTAAATCGAGGTCGTAACACTGTCGTAAAATCGTAGAACCACCGAAACTTCTGAATTACAACAGGTTAATGTTAATAATAGCACAATACTTGCATTTACATTCAATGCATGGAGTATGTTTATATAAAAAAACATCGTTCATAATAACAATTATCGTGTACATATTAGCGCTAGGTTATATCAATGTTAAACAGAAAATGAAAACACACCCTAAATCAGAACTTTCATTTTTCCATTTTAATGGCATGTCCTAAAATAAATGATACACACTTTTGTTTGCAATGTTAGACATTGTAAATAGATTAGATAGGCCCACATTTAAATGTGTCTAATTTCTTGTAAAATAAATAAGTAAACAATTTAGTAATAATACAACCAAACATTATTCCTGGCAACATGGAAAGAGTTCGCAAAATTGACTGCCTGTTGGGCAATTAAGCGTTTCATGTTTCATTTTACAGGTCCATCTTTTCCGAATAATTTAGCAAGACGTAATTTACCATTAAGTTGATGAAATAGATGTTGAGATAGATATTGTTGAGTATATACATATTATTTCCCAGGACACATGCAAATACTCAATTTAAGTAGAACTTACAGCAACAACAAAAATCAAACACCTACCAAAATCAAAATAACCAAACATTTTGAGAAGTTTGGACTGACTCATGACCGAAGTGGTCCTCAAATCCTCGCTGTGACTTTTCCTAAAACATGTGCTATCAAACTGGTAGATTGACAATACGTTATTTTAAAGACTCATTTGTCTTTAATTCCGATCATCAAACGAAGTGCTTGCAATCGTCAAAGATAACAAAAAATATGTTACATTTCAATTTTAGGGTGGAACTTCTCCAGGCGGGGCGGTGGATTGGTCACCTGACAAGACTACAACCAGCTGGGTAAACATGGCGTCTGTCTCCGGCTGTGGGAGTTACATGTAGCGCGTCTGTCCGTTCGCAGTGACTCTGTCGCACCGACACAGCAACGAGCCGGAGACGTGAAGAGGACCAGGCCGGCGCCGCGTCACTGAGGCTGCTTGTGTTGCTCTCTCAGCGTCCGGCAGGAACGACCTGATGCGTTCACGGACCTCCTGATCGCGCCACATAATTGCTTCTGAGAACAGAGACACTGATTTGTGTTTCGGTCGAGGTGTCTACTTACAAAAACCGAGGCTCTTGTTGGAGGGACTCTGATCTGGAGGGTTGGAGCTGACATTTGGACCCACTCTGCTCTGGGACCCCCTTTTTTATATTCTTTAATCAGCTTGATTTTTGTGTGTGTGTGTTGACTCTTAACCATTTCTGGATCCCTAGCATCTCCTATCTTTTTTTTTTTTTTTACCTCTCAAGCCAATGTGCAGCAGGATGGTCCATCTGTCTGCACTTCCTGTGGTTTCCCTCCGCCGCTGTGCTCCAGCAGCTGCTTTATGATTGTTTGTCGAGCTGCACCGCGCGTTGTGTCTCTCATGCCTTGCTCAACGGCACCACTATGATAGGCTTACCTGACGTGGTGGCGTTCACTAAAGAGGACGAGTATGGGCGGACGACTCCGGACCCCTGGGCTCTCCCCGAGGAGTTCTCAGTCCCTCTCCATCCTCTGGTGGACTCAAACCCCTGGGCCAAGACCTCCTACGCCAAGTTCACCAAAGACTTCATCCTCATCTCTGAGTTCTCGGAGCAGGTGGGCCCTCAGCCTCTCCTCACCTTCCCCGACGAGCCCAAAGTCTGCGGCACCTTCGATCTCAACTACTTCTCCCTGCGCATCATGTCGGTGGACTACCAGGCATCTTTCGTGGGACACCCACCGGGCAGCGGCTACCCGAGGCTCAGCTTCGTGGAGGACTCGAGGGTGGTGCTGGGCGACTCCAAGGAGGGGGCGTTCGCCTACGTCCACCACCTCACGCTCTACGACCTGGAGGCGAGGGGCTTTGTGCGGCCCTTCTGCATGGCCTACGTGTCGGCGGACGAGAGGAAAATCATGCTGCAGTTTCGGGAGCTGTCGCTCCGCTTCTCGCAGGCCTCCGAGTGCCTGAAGGCCGGGAACCGGAGAGCGTTTGCCAAGGAACTCCAGAGGAAGCTGCGAGACCTGGAGTAAGCACTTCTCAAGAGCTCGGACCGATCTGACGTCCTCTCGCATCTATTATTCAGCCGGTTAGCTGAAGGGCAAACAGAATAATCTTTGAGAGATTGTAATTGAAGGGCGTGAGGAATTAGTTTGAGGTCCCTGGAACAAATATTTGCAGTTGACCCCTTTTAATAGACCCCTCCCCCTTCGGTTTGTTGCCCATTTCCCATCAAGTAGAGTCCTCACAGTCGGTGCTCAGACACCTGGAGAACATGCAGGGCTCCGGGGCTGGAATAAAAGCACCAGAAGTTTGTGGTAATTTGATTAAAACGCAGCTTAATCAGCTTCATGTGAGCTCACTATAACTAGTCAGGCATTGCATTTAAGGTTTTTATTATTATTTTCATGGTTACACTAAACTAAAAGTGTGGATTACTTTAACCTGTTGATGGAGAATTCATAGAAAGACATTTCACAAACCGTGACCCTGCACCTGTGTTTTCTCCCCGCTCAGGTACACCCACTCCGTGCTGCAGCGGGAGGAGGGCCTGCAGAGGGAGGCGGGGCCTCAGTGCATGTACTCCGCTCACGCCGTGGAGAAGGCCAACGAGCTCGCCAACGTGGAAAAGAGCATCTACGAGCACCGAGACCTGCTGAGGCAGATCTGCTCCTACCACCACCGGCCACGCCGGGACCCTCACGCCGTCACCTGCCACAAGTGCATCGCCGAGTGCTTGAGCGAGTGCGAGCAGCTGTTCGACAAATACGCCAAGCTCGCCAACCCCTTCAGCTACACCAGCGAGAGGGAGGACGGGCGGGTTGACGGCGAGGGAGGAGGAGGGGACGAGGGCGGGAAGCGCCGGCCGTCCTACACGCCACAGCTGATCAAAGCCAAGTCGGCCAAGTGCTTCGACAAGCGGCTGAAGACCCTGACGGAGCTGTGCGACGCCACTTTCTACGACGCCACCGTGGAGCTCCTGAAGGAGACGGAGAGGAGTTTCCGCGGCGACTTGTGTTACCTGCACACGCGCCGCCTGGACAAGGCCCTGCGCAGGAAGCAGAGAATGACCAACTTCCTGTTCGAGGAGGACCTCGGAGATGACGACGAGGACGAAGGGGGGACGCTGAGACCGTTCTGTGCCGTGAACCATGCCGTGGATAACTTCACACTCTTGAGTCCGCCTCCGATTGTGCTGGTACCAGAACCTCGGGATCCTCTAGAGCGTGATGCTCTGGAGCCTCCAGACCCTCGAGACCCCAGCCCCACTCTGGAGACCGGGCGTGGGCTTGTGGAGAGCCAGTTGGAGTCGTCCCCCTCAGACCAGACTCTGGGGACCCAGGGGAGCTCGGAGGAAACCAAAGGGAGCTTCAGCAGCGGGGCGGGTCTAGCAGAGAGGCAACAGAACCTGGCTTGTATGAAGTCAGAAGCTCCTGATCCTGATTCTGACTTGACCCCGGACCACAACACTGACCCGGAGAGGGAGAGCAGCAGTGAAGAGGTAGAGACCACCGCCGGGGAGGACGAGGGAGACGGGACGCCGGTGTCCTTGCTGGAGGTGGCGTCTGAGCTGGAGGCCAGCAGAGAGGACGACGGGGCGTCCAATGGGGCGTGTGAGATGCAGTCCGACCTGCTGGTTCCGTTGGACACGGCGTGCTGCATGGCCCAAGAGGGGTTCCTTTACGAGGCCTCGGCCCCCGAGGCGGCGCCTCGTCCCGGCCAAAGCTCCCACCTGCAGCCCTGTCGACCACCGGTGGTCAACCAGGAGCCCCAGGCCCTGCTCCATCTCCAGGACGACTACACGGTGGGGTCCCCGTCCTCGGCCGGACTGCAGCTGCCCGTGGGGGGGGGGCTCCTCGGGGACCCGGATTCCCGAACCTCGGCGGGCGACGGGTTCGACTGTACCATGAGCGCGTCGGCGGGGTCCGACCGGGCCGCTTCGCCTCTGGGCTACGGGGGCGTGGTGACCCTGCGTCAGAGGAAGAAGGCCGGACAGGGAGCCCTGAGGTTCGTCCGGCAGTACCCGTTTGCCGTGCAGGCGCTGTGGTGCCTGCTGAGCGGCCGGACCCTGGTGGTGCTCGGGGCCGACGAGAGGACGGTCCGCCGGCTGGTCGCCGCCCTGGCCCTCTTCGTGCCTGGTCCGGGGAAGTGTGGGGAGAAGGTTCAAGCCTGGCTGTCCTGCCCCTTCACCCTGACGGACCTGCAGAGGTGGAAACTCGTTGGATTGCAAAGGTATTTAGAATTTATATCTAAAGCGTTTCACTTGATACAAAAAAATTAGCTTGACGCTGAGTTTGAAGATGAAGGTTTACTCCTGCTTGTAGCTTGTATCACTCTTTTTATTATACTGCAACTCATCTAGTCTGACTCGGTCCTCGAGAACTCGCACAACCAACTCTGCAATTAATAAACCTCCAGCCTCGCATCTGTACTTCGCTTCCACTTCGTCTTTCCTACGGCAGGATTGGGAATTGCAATATTTAACATCTAGAGAGGAGGCCTTGGCTTGATAAATGAAATGTCTTTGAGGCGCTGAGGGGCCGGGGGCTAGCTTTATTCTGAAGGAACCGATGTGAGTTGTGACGCCTCGAACTGGATTTTCTTCATCTTTACGCTCTCCCCTTATTAAAGTAGTGCAGACACATCTGCGTATCTATACAGTATATTGTCTTTTTAGTTGTACAATTACTACACAAACAATCAAAGCCGAGCATTTTGATTTAAATTGCTGTGCAGAATATTCTAGACGCCAACATTCAGAGCCAGCTGGCACACGCAAATATGGGCGACTTCAAATATGTAAATCACATTGTGCTGAGCATGCAAATCTTACAAATGTAATTAAATGTGTCTGTATGCGCTGCCTCCGCTAAGCACCGGCCTGTGCCGGTCTGTCTCTCCCAGAGTGGCGTCCCCGGTGGGCTCCAGCATGCTGTACTCGCTCTCCCGATACAGTCGCTACATCTCCATCCTGGATGCCGACCAGAAGACCCTGCGCTGTCCGTCGTATCGGGGCCAACTCCTCGCCAAAATAGCCGACCACCGCACCTACATCCGCCGCGGCTCCACCTTCTTCCTTCACCTGCAGAGCACGCTCTGTCACCTGGCGGCCAAGGCCTTCCTGTTGACCTTCACCCACCACCTCCACCTGCCGGTCAGCTCCACGGAAGGGCCCGAGGGGGTGGAGGGCAGACGCCTCTGCTTCCTGCAGGAGCAGCTGGGGCTGGGCGAAGAGGACAGCCACATCCTGCTCTACCTCAGCCAGCTCATCACTCGGCAGTACCTGCAGCCGGCCACCGGGGGCAGAGCGGCGGCGACGACTTGTTTTAGTTTTAACTACACCACCAGCGTTTTATACAAAATCTGATATCGCGTTGGGGCGAGGATTACCCGCACGCGTCGGGGCAAGAGTCATCTTTGACCCGGGGTTTTTAACGGACCAAAGGTGATCCTAAAAAGGTCCACGAACGTTTCAGTTTCAGGACAAACTTCTGCACTGGTTATTGTTTTATCTGTGTGATCTCTCTCTCTGCCTTGCTGTCTTCTTCTCCGGTCTTTCTCTTTTCACTCTGCGTGCAGGGAAGAAAGAGTCCGAGTGAGTTGTGAATGTCACTGAGCGGTTCACTTTGACGGTATTCAGTCCAGAGCACGTTGACACTCTCGAGGACACAAAACGGAGCAGACGAAGGTTGCGTCTACTTATTGTCCGATGAGTCATTTGTGTGTGTCGCTTGTTTTAAGGTCAGTCTCCATCCCTCTCCTCACCACACACACACACACACACACTTTCAATCCAATATGGCTGTCTGTGTGCTGCTCTGACCTCAGCCAGCTCGCTAAGAGGTCAGATCATAGCTCTGTGTTCACACCTACTAATCACTGAGTCTGTAACGCTATGATATCATCTCGGTTCTGTCCAAACATGTTTTTCAACCGGCTCGCATATGCTGACATTATCTGCCTGTGGAGAACAGACGCCTCTCCGAATCTATCCGTGAAACCTGCTTAGCGCTGCGCAGGCTTGTTACAGCTGGTTTTGTGACATGTCTCTCTCTCTCTCTCTCTCTCTCTCCCTCTCTCCCTCTCTCTCTCTGAGATCTATCACTTCTAAAGGCCAACACCTTTTTTTCTTTTAATATTCCTTTTGTGAATCAAAATGTAACCCACATTCCCGCAGTAATCTCTTGTCACGTCGTCTGATTGTAGATTTGACTTTTGAGAGCGTGAAGTAAACGTCCCAGCTATCAGGTCGCGATGCATGAGGAAGTGTGTTTGCCGTGTGAATTATAGATCCGGTCCCCCCCCCCCCCCCCCGCGTGATATTTGCATGTCCAGAAATAACGTCACAGCGATGCATACTCACCCGTGTTGGGCCAGCGGCAGCCACAACCTGTCACTATAATGTGCTGGCGAGCATTCTCATGGATTTTACTCACACAATCAACATTTTAAAAGCTACCTAACCTAAATGTATTGAATTCACTGTTGTCTTAAAGTCGTGTGAGGGCGTTGTGCTGTCAGCATGAGACTGTCTTGTGCCGGGGTGAATCGCCTTTGTGGTAATATTTCTGTTTCGTGTATTTGAGTGAACTGACTCGGAGAAGATGCTGAACAGTGATGTTGTGTTTGTGAAGATGTTATTTGGGGGGGGGGATACTTTCCTGTGCCATCAAGAGTAAAACTCTAAGCTTCACGCTTGGATTAGGACAGTAACCTATTGGGGTTTTTTTCTGAACAACCCTTGCTGGAAGTGTTATTTGAACAATATTTATTTAGGACAAGTTGACCATCATGCTGAGATGTCCTCTTTGGAGGATGTTGGATAATTTCCCAGTTGGGTTAAAAAAAATGTCTGTCTCATGGGCCAGTGAAACGACGATGAACAATCGTATTTTAGATTTTACTGTTCCGACTTGTGTGGCGTCGGTGATGGAGCTGTAGTTCTGTACTGAATGGTAACTGTACTTGTGACTGCATGGTCAGAGTTTTAATGTGAAAGGTCAAACTATGTCGACCATGGCTTCCTGCTATGAACAGGGCACTTATTTTTTTTAAATGGCATACACTTTTAACAAACAGCAACGTCACATTTTGTATTATACCTGATGTATTATTTCAGTTATTTATTTGATGCCACAGGTTGTCTTTTTTTTTTACTTTCTTTTTTTATTCTGTATCCCTCTAATGCAAAAAGGTGAATGTAATCCGAATAAGCCATACCACAGTGTGCTTAACACGTCGTCACGCAGTGTCCTTACGTTGCCATATCACGCCCCCCGTCGTGGAGTCGCTCACATCGCCCCCGTGAGGCGTCGCTGTTGCCAGTGATTTTAAAGAAGCTCGTTGTGAATGTATTGATGCTTTTTATGTAAATGTTGATGAAATTCATTTATTCCATTAAATTATTTGAATCCATTTCAGTTTTGCGTGATTTGATTGCCTAACACGGGAGTTGGGAGATTATGGAGAATATGGCTTTGGGATTCCAGATCATCGCTTCACGCCAAACACTCCATCTGTGTGACTTGCTTTCGCGATGACTGATGTGCGACTGTTTGGTGTCGTGAATAATTAATGCTCATCAGCGAAAACCACTAATGGGCCCTGCAGTGAAATAGCAGGTGGTGGACTGAAGGAGAAAGTAGCAGTAAATTAATAAAAATGCAGCAATATTACAATAGTATGGTCGTGCAGGTGAAGGATGAGTGTGTGGGCAGCTGTGTGTCACTCATGATGCAAACAAGTGGGCTTTTATCACTTAAGCCTTTAATGATATTAATGTAAATCTGGTTGTACTATAGGCATGCCTGAGAAGACTTGTCACTGATGTATCTTGACTGAGTAGCTGCTGTAGTCATGGCAACATTAATGCTCACTAAATGTGGGGCTACTTGTGGAGTCTTAACAAGTAGGATGGAGCCAGAGCCTTCAGGTATCAAGCTCCTCTTCTATGGAACTAGCTTCCACCTTCAGTCCGGGAGGCAGACAGTCACCTCATTTAAGACTTTCCTCTTATAGTTCGGGCTGAATCAGGTTCACCTGGTCCAGATCTAGAGATGCTGCTATAGGTTTATTAGATTAGATATTCCTTTATTAGTCCAACAGTGGGGAAATTTCAGGATCACAGCAGCGGATGCACATTAGAGCATTAATAGAAAATAAAAAACAATATTGTAGCAGGCCCGAGGCCGCCACCCGTGGGTTTCCCCCCCCAGCACCAAGGATCCGCCAGACCGCACGAGGTGTTGTTCAAAGACATATTTATTATCTGCACACACCACACAGCAGACCGTTCAGCAACGCGTCTGCTCACCTCTCCCCCTCCACTCTCTAGTGGGAGCATTTATAGGGGTGGCCTCGGCTGCTGACTAATTGCCAATCACCAGCAGCCGAGGCCAAATCAGTCACAGCTGCCACACTCCCCACCACTCGATTTAGGCCGGGGCTCCATCCGGCCTAGCCTACTCCCCCTCCCCCCCCCATGAGAGCTTGGGCGGAGGAGGGGCTCTGGGGGACCGGGACCGGGCTCGGGAGGAGGGGGCTCTGTGGGACCGGGCTCAGGACGTGGGGGGGACGGGGTCGACTGGGACGGGGGGACGGGGAGCTGAAGCCAGCAGAGATGGGGACGGGCCCCGGGGATCAGGGGTTGGTAGCGGCGTCGGGTCCCGGGGAACCAGGGTCGGCCTTCCGCCGACGGGTCCCGGGGAACATGGGTCGTCGGCAGCTCAGACGGCTCCTGGACCTCGGAGGTCGGCAGCTCCGACGGGTCCTGGGGCTCTGGGGTCGGCAGCTCCGACGGGTCCTGGGGTTCTGGGGTCGGCAGCGCCGACGGGTCCTGGGGTTCTGGGGTCGGCAGCTCCGACGGGTCCTGGGGTTCTGGGGTCGGCAGCTCCGACGGGTCCTGGGGTTCTGGGGTCGGCAGCTCCGACGGGTCCTGAGGCTCTGGGATCGGCAGCTCCGACGGGTCCTGGGGTTCTGGGGTCGGCAGCTCCGACGGGTCCTGGGGTTCTGGGGTCGGCAGCTCCGACGGGTCCTGGGGCTCTGGGGTCGGCAGCTCCGACGGGTCCTGAGGCTCTGGGGTCGGCAGCTCCGACGGCTCCTGGACCTCGGGGGTCGGCAGCTCCGACGGGTCCTGGGGTTCTGGGGTCGGCAGCTCCGACGGGTCCTGGGGTCCTGGGGTTCGGCAGCTCCGACGGGTCCTGGGTCTCGGGGTTCGGCAGCTCCGACGGCTCCTGGGCCTCGGAGGTCGGCAGCTCCGACGCGTGCTGGGTCTCGGGGTTCGGCCGCATAGCCGGCGGGTCCAGGAAGGCCTTGAGGTACCGGCGGTTCTCCTCCGCCTGTGCCCGCCCCATCTCCTCAATTCTGGCCAGCATTTGGCCCAAGCTGTCCATCAGCTCCACCTCCGGATCTGGCCGCATCCTTTCCAGGCGCTGGGTTCCCGGGGGCCCCACGTTGGGCTCCAGTGTAGCAGGCCCGATGCCGCCACCCGTGGGTTTCCCCCCCCAGCACCAAGGATCCGCCAGACCGCACGAGGTGTTGTTCAAAGACATATTTATTATCTGCACACACCACACAGCAGACCGTTCAGCAACGCGTCTGCTCACCTCTCCCCCTCCACTCTCTAGTGGGAGCATTTATAGGGGTGGCCTCGGCTGCTGACTAATTGCCAATCACCAGCAGCCGAGGCCAAATCAGTCACAGCTGCCACAAATATAAATACTAATTCTAAATATACAGAGGAAACAACATATATACACAAGGCAGTGACCAAAGTGAATTTCCAGCAGGTTAAAGTGTCCAGGAAAGTGAAGTGCTGAGTTTTCCAGGATCTCCTGCAGTGTGTTGTGCAGCCTGACAGCAGCAGGAAGGAAGGACTTGTGCTACCTCTCCCTCAGACACCGGGGAGGAATCAGCCGGTGGCTGAAGGAGCTGAAGGAGCTGCTAGAGCGTCCTGCATGGGGTGGGAGGCGTGGTTAATCAGGGACGAGAGCTTTGCCCTCATCCTCCCGTCCCCCACCACCTCCACAGTATCCAGAGGACACCCCAGCACGCTGCTGGCCTTCTTTAGCAGCTTGTTCAGCCTCTTCCTGTCAGCCGCCGCCATGCTGCTGCTCCAGAAGACCACTCAATAGAAGATGGCTGATGCCACCACAGAGTCAAAGGTCTTCAGGAGTGCTCCCTGCACTCCAAAGGACCTCAGTCTCCTCAGCAGAAAGTCTCCTCAGTCCCTTTTTATAGAGTGCGTGTGCATGGTCAGCCCAGTCCAGTTTGTTGTTCAGGTGAACACCCAGGTACTTATAAGATCTTACCATCTCAATGTCCAGTCCCTGGATGCTCACTGGTACTGGAGGAGAGCGTTTACCACGGCGGAAGTCCACCACCAGCTCCTTGGTCTTACTGGAGTTGATGTGGAGGCGGTTCCGCTGGTCACATGACATCTATTCTTCTGTCCATCCTGGAGAGGGATACTCCTGTTGCTCTCCTGAAGGTTTCTTCTTTTTCCCATGAAAGGTTTTTTTCTAATGAGTTTATCCTGGTCCAATGTGAGGACCTGAACAGGGATGTCTGTGTACAGATTGTAAAGCACTACGGCAAATGTGTGATATCGGGCTATATAAAATAAATCATTAATTTAAAATATACAGAGTAAGAATCTGCTTTTAGTCAAAATACATGGAAATGGTCATTAAGATAATTTCATCCCAAGTATTATATATTAAAGAAAAGGTGACTGATTGAATTTGGGATTGACTTCTAATTCAAAGAAATTGGGTTTTGTAATTGTGGTGAAGAGCAAGAAATGTTTATTTTTTTCCTCAAATGCCTAAATCTGAACTTTCTAGAGGACCTGCGATGCAGGTCACCTCTCAAAGATCAGACACATACAAAATATTAAGGCTTACTTTTAGGCATGGTTAGAATATGCTCTGCAAATTGTTATTGATTCATGCTACTTCAAGAAAATGTATTTCACGAGATAAAATAACAAAAATATACACTTATTAATCCCCAAGGGGAAATTAGTTCTCTGCATTTAACCCATCCTTAGTTAATAAGGAGCAGTGGGCTGCAGTGATGCGCCCAGGAAGCAACTGGGGGTTCAGTGCCTTGCTCAAGGACACTTCGACTTGCAACTAATGGGGAGAGCGGGGATCGAACCCACAACCTTGCGGTTGCAGGACGGCCCTCTTACCCCACTGAGCTACAGCCGCCCCGAGATGAATTATGAGTTGATCAAGAACAATGATACTTGAGTAAAAGTGAACCTCCCACTTTACAAACATCAAAAAACAAAAGATAAGCTCAGGTAAATCAGATTTGTTTTATTTAAAATTACACTACAAGAACAATGATGAAGACAACACGTTGAGGATTAAAACGATGACATTTCAAAACTAAACTCCTCCCTCCCAGTCCTCTTCAAGTTAAATGAAAAACAGAATTTTAAATGAGCTCACAGTGGGCATTACAAGCTGGAATGACAGGCCTTCAGAAACATCTGACCTCAACTTTCTACTTTGAGCTTTTGGAGTTTAGGGATTAGTTAAGTAGGAAAAAAATGCAAGTAATACAATATCGCCCCTCTGTGTATTCTCCTTTGCTCCCCTGTGTTCAAAATCCCCCTTTAAGTGCAACGGAGGATGAAGATATCTGTGATTTGTTTCCGACTGAAATAAAGACTACGGTATGTTGCTTTGGGGGTTTTGAGTGCACAGATGGTGGCTGGCTGAGCCCCGACGCCCAGCCGATAGGAGACGGGGTGTTAGCACTTAGCCAGAACAGCCTCTGCAGCCACAGTGGGTGCATTCAATGATCCTTCCCTGCAGCAAGAAAATTAAAAAAGAAAGCCAGATTTAGACCACACAGGAAACGACCACACACCATCACATACGGCTTCATGTGACGTCTCTCATTAAGATTGTTTTTCCAAATTATGAAAGCAGACGACTGCAGTGAGAATCATCCAAATGATGTCAGACTTACGACTTCCAGCTTGCTCTTGGGGACTCTGCAGATGCAGTTGGTTCCAAAATTGGTGTCTCGGGTTTGGATGCAACGCAGACAGCACAGGTTCTCGTAGCCCTGCTTCTTCCACTTGGCAATCAGGTTCTTGTCTGCGTAGCCTTCCTTTATACAGTAATCATACAGCTCTGTGGGGAGACACACAGAAAGACAACACTGGTTTGGAATATAGTTCACAGCATATAACAAAATAAATACAAACATTAAAAAAAACACAGAAAAAGCATACTTTGTTGATATCTTGGCGTGTTATAAAATACAAACAGATAAAATGTTAGTCAAACACGATAACAGATTATCCATACGTCATGTTGAATTTTAAGCATTATATAAAATGTTGAAGGAAAATTACAAACAAAGAGGAAGAAGAAAATACTAAGTTGAAATGGGAATCAGACTTGAAATAGTTCAACAAGTAGAGGGGAAACTCAGTCTACCTCTGCTGATGGCCTTTCTCTTGACGAAGAGGTCGAAGATGTATCGGCTCCGCTGATGATGCAATCTGAAAATAGGCCAAAGAGCCTCGACCTTTCGCTTTCCCTCATGAGGCTCCGTTTCAGCTGGGAAACAGAGAAAAACAAAAATCAGGATAGTTAGCTTTGTGAGGTCAAACAAAATGTTGAGATATTGCATACTATATAAATAATAAAGCTGCTACTCAAAGAACCTTTACTAGTATTAGACTACTTTCCTAAATGTGTTGGATGGGGTTGAGGTCAGCGTACTCTGCCAATCTGTTGCAAGCCAACTTGTGTCTCAAAAACAACTATGATGTATACAATAACATGGATGTTCCCTAAATTGGAGCCAAGTAGTAGAGTCAAAGTAAACGGTGTATTGTGGTCATATAGTTTAACACTAAACAGAAAAAGTGAAATTACAGAAATGATAAACAATTGCATCCGACTGAATTACATCCACGTCACCAGTCGCCAACATCGGTCGTTTGATTCGTTGATTTCCTCCAGTCGCGGTGACCCGCTGCCGTCAGCGTTTAGCAGACGGTCGCGTTGGTTATCAATTTCCAAAATGTCAGCCAAAAAAACCTTTTACAAACACCAGCCAAGGATTAACCGGCTGAAAAATAGGACTAAACGGGTTTATCGTGTTTAAATCTATCAACATAGAAACACAACGCGAGGTGAAGACAGTGGCCATTTTATCCGCACAGGCTGCGCGCTGCGGTTGGAGCCCGACGGCAAAGTGATCGCGATCATCTTCTTCTTCTACCGGCTCACCTTCTCTCATTTTCTGATCCAGCTCGTCCAAAGTGGGCTCGATGAGCTCCCAGCCGTCTGGGGGTGGCTTCCGACTTCTCTTTACTTTTGGCATTTTGCTCTGTTTAATACGAATAGAGAACAAAAGCTCTCCGTGTTTTCGTTTTGTTTTTTGCGAACTCGTTTAACGGCGCTACAGTTGGACGTCGCTCTGGGGTCCGTTTGACCTTCTTGTCGCTTGAATGACGTCACTGTACCGAATAAACATTTTCCATTTAACCGTTTTTTATCACTTCTTCAATCTTTTCTCTGACCAACACACTGTTAACATTTATATTAACATTTATTTGGGTCTGTTTACAGATTAAAGCAATGTACAAGTCTTTCCGTCGATCCTGGCACATTGCGTTACTTTAGCAGCCTACCAAATTGCCTAAAAATAAACAACGTCTTTTATGTTATTGTATTTCATAATTCACGTAATTTAGTCAAATGACTGCAAATTATATGAAAATATGTGCATCATTTAGTATATATCAGCACACATCTTTACTATATCGTAGGAAAAAATACCTACATTAAATATTTGTTTAAAGGCAAATACTTCGACGACTCAGAGTATTTCTATACTCAACCCCAGTGAGAGTTTAGCAGCTGTCAGTTCTTAGTACTGCTTTGACACTTGTGTTTTCTGTCAGTTTTTAGTTTTTAAATCGAGGATTTGTTTGTCAAAATGCCCAAAGGAGGTAAGAATGATTTAAACCCCGCTTGACATCAGTTTTACACATGTGTTGACCTGCTGTTAGCCACCCAACAACAGGCAGAAGTCCAGGAGTTACACATGTAGTCAGAAACAAGCACTGACAGCATGTCTACCAACCACACTACTTATTTAGACCCTTGTCTGGTCGCTGGTCCTCACCCACGCTGAACACTGTATATGCATTTCTCTGTGATGTCCTTTGTCATCATGGTTCTTGATGCAGGGAGGAAAGGTAGCAACAAGGGTCGTGTGAGGACGTACACCAGCCCTGAGGAGATAGATGCCCAGATGAAGGCAGAGAAAGAGAGGAAACAGGTTGGTGGCTTGCAATACATTCAAATACAGTTTGAACCATGTTCATGTTTGAATCAATGTTTGAACAGACAAGTGTGTTCAGCTTTTCTCTAAAGTGTTGTTAAAGCTAAAGGATGGGTCCCACACTTCTCAAAATGCAACTCATAACATATTTCCATTGGAAAGAGTACATTTAAGGTAGTCATCTTTGTGTCTGACATTGCTGGATTACCTTCTAACCAGCCAAAAGAGAGGGATGGATGTGAAAGGAACCGATATTTGAAGAGTAAAGAGAAGAAAAACAAACTGCATATGTTGGTTGTATTCCCTGTTGTCAGCCTCTCCTCATTCATGTGTTCTAGCAAGAGCAGGAAGCAGAAGAGGCGGGAGGTGCAGCTCAGAATGACATTGCAGAGGAGAAGCTCCCGGCATCAGGCTCAGAAGACAGCGAAGATGAAAACTCAGATGTACGCCACGCCGTTTCTGTCACTGCCGTGTTCTGTAGCACACATTCAAATAGTATTAGAAGTTGTTATTGATAAATGATGTGTACCTTTGAAGCCCTTTGTACACATTCCTTTTGTATGTATGTTGTGATGTGTTTACAGAGGAGGAGAGCGGGTGTGCAGGGCTTGATAGAAATCGAGAACCCCAACCGAGTGGCTCAGAAGTCCAAGAAGGTGACGCAGATTGAGCTGGATGAGCCCAAGCAGTTATCAAGGAGAGAGAGGTGTGTGTTGGTGTGTCATCGTGTCATGCTACATTGGAACTTCGTTTTTAACAAATAATATTTAGCACAATTATCCTAACAGAAGAAGCTGCATGCATACTATTTGGAGAAGTATGGAGTCATATGATGCACTGATACCCAGCTATTTTCTCTTGTGTATTCTGTGTTTTTAATATGCAAAAACACAGAATAATAGCATATTCTGAAACTAGTTGGGACATTAATGCTCAAAGGGCTAATGGGTTGGTTGTGTTTTTATTTTATTAACCCTCCTGTTACCTTTACATTTACTAACATATTTTACCCTCGGGGTCAATTTGACCCCAGCAATTAAAACCTCCAGAAAATTATTAGAATTAATATTGTTTCCCAAGTTTAAGTGTGAGGTACTTTATGTTTGTTTGTTGACTACCTAAATAGCCCTTTAAATATATAAAAAAGTTGATATTTCTTATATGTTTGACACAGTGAAAAACAGCCTGGGGTCAAATTGACCCCAAAGAACACCGACATTAAACATTGAATGGGGTCAAATTGACCCGAAAGGTAACAGGAGGGTTACAAATAAATAAATTCCCACTCCCCCATGTTTGATCATAACTTTATTTAATGTCACTTCTTCTCCCCAACTTGACACACACACACACACACACAGGGAGGAGATAGAGAAGCAGAAAGCGAAGGAGCGCTACATGAAGATGCACTTGGCAGGGAAAACAGACCAGGCCAGAGCTGACCTCGCTCGTCTCGCCATCATCAAGAAACAGAGAGAAGATGCGGCGAAAAAGAAAGAAGAAGAGAAAAAAGGTAAGCAAAACATAGGTAAATATCCTTTTAAAGACTGGAATCTGGTTTTGTATCCGTTGAGTCTTTCAGCCAGTGAGTGTCCAGTTGGAGCTCTGCAAAGTAAAGTCGCAGATCTACTATTCGTGACTCTGTGTTTTGAAAATATGAAAAATAAAGCATAAATGTAATCTCTTTGGTCCGCTGGTGAAGATGATGCAGCTTCAGTCTTTAGTACAAAACTCTTTTCAACATTTTCCACCAACTCATGAAGTCTGACAGCAACAGTCTTCATTTCAGTCTGGCGTTGGTCACCAAGACAATTTTGTGTTTTCCATGAAAACTCACACTTA
This sequence comes from Pseudoliparis swirei, assembly GCF_029220125.1. NCBI lineage: Eukaryota > Metazoa > Chordata > Actinopteri > Perciformes > Liparidae > Pseudoliparis > Pseudoliparis swirei. The sequence continues at coordinate 17,735,114 of NC_079410.1, read as the reverse complement.
TATTTATCAAATGAATTGCAGAATGAAAAGAAAATATATTCAAGACATTGACAAGGTTAGGAATAATGATTTTTATTTGAAATATTAGTTTTTTTCTTCAAATTTCAAAATAAAAGGAAGGCCAGTTGTATAGCTTCTCTCACCAGCATAACTGTTTTCAGCTATGCTAACATAAAAAGGGTTTTATAACCCTCCATTAGTCTTCTAAGCCAATGAGCAAACACAATGTACCATTACAATGTCATTAACCACATTAACAATGTATAGAGTGTATTTCTGATTAATTTAATGTTATCTTCATTGAAAAAAACTGCTTTACTTTGAAAAATAAGGACATTTCTAAGTGACCCCAAACTTTTGAACGGTTGTGTGTGTGTGTGTGTGTGTGTATATATATATATAGGTATATGTATGTATGTATATATATAGATATGTATGTATATATTTATGTATGTATATATATATATAACAAATTGTATTTTTTATTTATTAATTAGTTTTCTAGTAAAGAGTCGGTATAAAAACACATAGTAAAACGTGGAACAATAAAGCTGAATGAATGAATAAAGAAAATTGTACACACAAACTGTTGGAAAACATTAACCTCAATTAATTTTGACAAACATTTGGGACCTTTTTGGATTATTCTCCAACATTATTATGTGGAGAGAACCTCCACTACACAAATTACATTCTCTCCAAATATCTGACATCAGAGTTTCTGAGAAATTCAAGTTACTACGTGTGTTTCATCAGCAATGTGGACGACGTGATAGTGTGTCACGATATCTCGATGTATGATTCAATAACAATATGACTCCTTTGAGGGACGATACATTAACATATTGAATGATCTGAAAGGGAGAACGCCACAGCAGTTTGTCATGCTGATTGTGTCTGTTTTTTATTTTACAGCAAAAGATGCAGCGGCGTTGGCGGCGAGAGGAATAAACTCCCAGTCTAGAAAATGATGCAGAGAATTAATTAGATGCTTTTTTTTTTTTACATATTGACGGACTGACACAAAATATATATATATTATCAATCAATAAAAACTGCAGAAATTGAGATGTTCTACAACTTTTGACCAGTAGTGTGTGTGTGTGTGTATTTATATATATATATGTATGCAGGCACGTGCACAGATAGACCCCTAGTGGTGCTCAAGCACCAGCCCTTTTGCCCTGGATGAGAAAAGTGCCGTTTCTGCTAGAGCCACATTTTTTCTTCATTATCAGTATTTAAGAAATAAAGTTACTCTCTGTCATCAAGTTCCCCCAAATGTGTATGGATGTCTGTCGGGGCCCTCCCTCCTCCACTTAGAGCGCAGTAGCAGAAAAACAACACTTGTAATAACTATACTTACTAATTGAGAATGAGGTCATGCCAGGAAATATCAGACTTCCGTGAAAACGTTATAATGCCTCAGTCTGATATTTCACGGCATGACCTCACTCTGAGTTAGTAAGTAGTTATTACAAGTGTTGTTTTTTCTTGCATTTACTCTTTTCATCCGAGCGGTCGAGGTTAGTAAGTCGTTTATTATATGGCATTTTTTCGCTCCTAATGTTTTGTAAATAAAAACTAATTGTAATATGTGATTTTGTTCAGCTCTCATGTCTTCTCACGACACGATGTGTTTCAGGTGTTTCCTAGCAACCAATTACTTAACTTCAAGTTACAGTGATCAATAGAATAATCATTTTGCCGATGGGTGCCCTTTTGGGGGGGTTTGAGCACCTGCCCCCCAAAATGTCTGTGCATGTGCCTGTATATATATATATATGTGTGTATACACTACCATTCAAAAGTTTGGGATCACCCAGACAATTTCGTGTCTTCCATGAAAAATCACACTTTTATTTATCAAATGAATATAAAATATAGTCAAGACATTGACAAGGTTAGAAATAATTATTAATATTTGAAGTATTAATTTTGTTATACAAACTTCAAGCTCAAAGGAAGGCCAGTTGTATAGCTTGTATCACCAGCATAACTGTTTTCAGCTGTGCTAACATAATTGCACGGGTTTTCTAATCAGACATTAGTCTTCTAAGGCGATTAGCAAACACAATGTACCATTAGAACACTGGAGTGATAGTTGATGGAAATGGGCCTCTATACACCTATGGAGATATTTCATTAGAAACCAGACGTTTCCACCTAGAATAGTCATTTACCACATTAACAATGTAGAGAGTGTATTTCTGATTAATTTAATGTTATCTTTATTGAAAAAACAGTGCTTTTCTTTGAAAAATAAAGTCATTTCTAAGTGATCCCAAACTTTTGAACAGTAGTGTATATATATATATGTATATATATAATATATATATGTATATATATATATATATATATATATACATAGGCACGTGCACAGGTAGAGCCCTCATGGTGCTCAAGCACGTGCCCCTTTGCCCTGGATGAGAAAAGTGCCCTTTCTGTATTCATGTCAAATACACATTATTGTGGTCGTTATGCTCCGGTTTATTTTTTCTGTTTTTTAGATATGAGACGGGAGCTGTTCTTCCAGAAAGCCCGTCGGCCCAAAGATGAACGTTACGATTAAAGTCTCCGTTTGATTCCTTCTACAGGTTGGAACCGACATGCCACGTTCAACGAGTCCAGAAGGCCGAGCCCTGAGTCCGGCTGCTGGGAGGCGAGGAGCTTCCAGACGGACTCTTCAGGAGCTGCTGGACGAGGTGCCGGCTCATGTCTCCTGTCCTCAGACTCCAGAGGACGTCCATTCATGCTGCTGAGGTCCAGCGGTTGTGGAGACGTCCTCCTCCATGTTGTCTGTTCTTTGGTTTTGTGTCAATGTTCTCCATCCAGTTAGGAGTTTGGTATAAAAGCATCGTGTAGTTCTGTTCGCCAACAAGTTGTGTTTCCAACAAAAAGACTCAAGCAGTGCAAAAGTCTCAGAGTTTCCTTCACAGGTTTGGGTTCACAGGAGGGTTCACAGGTGAGGTCCGCTCGTGTCAAAGTCCAAAGTGCAAAGGGCAGAATCAGAACGTCCGCGGCCTTAAATACCCTCGGTCCGGTTTCCATGGCATTGACTGAAGTGCGTGCGTGCATGCGTGCGATTGAGCAATACAGAGGCATTATTTATTTCCCCCATATTTTTTAAATATATATTTGATTCATAAGAGTAATTATTATTATTATTATTTTAATTTTTATTATTAGTAGAAGTATTATTATAAGTATTATTATTATTATTATTTCTCAGTTATCTGTCGCTATTCAGTAGCTGTATGAGATGTAAAGCCAAACTGTATGCTAGATGAAATATATTATATTATATATTATAATCTTATTATTTCAGAAGGACCATGTCGTTAAAACAAATGTCACCATTTGATGCACTGCACCAGATTGTACTTGGCAGATGGATGAGAAATAGATGACGCGGGCTTGCAGGTGTATGGTCTTCCGACGAAACTTTTATTTATTTATACTTTCTAACATTTATTTGACAGCTATACGTTTCCCCTCTCAACTTCTTGAAACTGTTAGAGAGGTCAAATGATTACTTTCCATTACCTTTTTCGTAAAGTCTTCAGTCCATTTGTTCTTCTTCTTTAAACAAATAATGTATTCTTTTATTTGGAAATATTAACAGGTACATAACACAGTAAACATTAACTGATATTTCCATTGTTTATCATCCTTTTGTTGAAATATCAGATAACAAACCCACTCCCCCACCCCTCCCACTGTATACACTAGAGTACAGGACATTAAATACATAAACAATATATACAAAGAGGTCACCTCATTTCGCCGACCCAGACGTACACACACACACACACACACACACACACACACACACACATACATCTGGAACATCTGTATGTAGACACACCTGCACAGAGTCAATACCCAGTATCACACAAGTAAAATATATCCAGAAATTAAATGACAACATGAGTTGTTCTTCTTCTTTGAGTTCGGGCAACCTATTATACCACATGTCTTGGGGAATAGACACAACTGAACATCAGAAATAGGATATTGTAAATCGACAACTGGCACATCTCCGGCTCAAGATTTATTTCCCAGGGACGTAGACACATTTTTTCTTCATTAATCAGTATTTAAGAATAACACTTACTCTCTGTCATCAATTCCCCCCAAATGTGTTTAGATATCTGTCGGGGCATTTATTTGATTTCTTGTGAGAATTTCGCCTCGACATGCTCCGCGGCGCTCAGCTCTCACGACACAATGTGTTTCAGGTGTTTCGTAACAACCAATTACTTGCTCACTTCAAGTTACAGTGATCAATAGAAAAATCATTTTGCCAATGGGTGCCCTTTTTTTTGGTTTGAGCACCTGCCCCCTAAAATGTCTGTGCACGTGCCTGTATGTATGTGTGTGTGTGTGTGTGTGTGTGTGTGTGTGTGTGTGTGTGTATATATATTTTCGTCCTCACTACACGGTCTACAAATCACTGCAGGTCACTCATGGATCTGTGGGGGATATAGATATATCTATATCTAGAATAGGTCCTCTCTGTCTACAAGTCACTATATTATTTATAATATATATTGATTAATATAATATTTATTTTGATCAATATTTTATTTAGATATAGAATCTCAAATACAATATGGTATCATCATATATATAAACACACATTTCACATACAAACTTTAAACCTAAAAAAACCTCTTATAATACTTATACTATATCTTTCTTTAAACTCTTTTCGAAGATTTCAAAGAAAGAAGCAAACATTGGATTCAATGCATAATGTCCGCTCTTCTTTAATCGAGACCTCTTTATTCGGCTCATAATAAAAATTCTTCCGGTTCATAACCTGTGGCCCGGTCGGAGCACAGGGTGGCAGTAATGCGCCTCACCTGCTGAATAAGATCCAAAAGAAGAAGAACGAATCAGCGGATTGGTGGAAAGTGTGGCGGACTTTACCCTCGCGGAGACTTGTTGCTCTGTTCCGGGTCGCGCGGAGAGACGGTCCAGTGTTGCACGTGAGCGCGCAGAGAGCCTCCACTCCCACTGGTGAGCGACCCGTCGCGTTCACGGTCACGGTCACGTCGCTGTCGGTTAAACGGAGTTGTTTGTGTTAATTATGTATTAATGACACGAAGAACCGACTCGGGTTGAGCGCCCTGCCGCGCCTCGTCTCATGTCCCGCGGCGACACCGAGTTAGCCAGCTAACCGAAACCTGAGAAGCGTGTTTACGTGTCTTAGCTTATATATTTATAATTAGGGTCCGAGCGACTGACACTTTTTATTTTTCCACATTGAACGCTACGTATCTAGCCAAAACTCACCAAATTTAGCAAGCTTGTCAGGCTTGGTAAAACTAGACGTAGGATCCCGACCGCAAAATTCGGCTTCCAAAAATTGCTCTTTAGCGCCACCTCAAACTTTGACCCTCACCCAGAATGGCCGATTGACTTGAAATTCGTCACACATGTCCACTTGGCCTTGTTCTACAAAAAAGCCTCTCAGACCCCTAAACTCCGCCTACTTACATTTTCGGCCATTTAGAATTTTGTGAAAACCACATAATTGGCGAGTTCTACACGCTGGGTCCGATTCAAACCAAACTTTCTGGAGATCATGAGTGAAGCTTTATCACCTACAATCTATCATCTACTATTAAATGTCTCATTGTTTTAAGTATCTATGATCCAATTCACATTTTAGTGGCCTGTCTTGTTTTTCAAGGATCTTAACCTCAACACTATTTGGACTAAACACTCCAAATTTAGAGCATATGTAAAAAAAAATGCATCCTGAAACATACACAGCAAATTTTGTGCAATTTGAACTATAGGGGGCGCTACAATAATTCGCCAAATTGGCCTTTTTGGCCATTTTTCGCTTGAATTTGCCATGTTTTGCTGTTATTCATTGAAGGATTTCTCCGACAAAACAAAAAAAGAATCGGCTCAAATTATTTTTATAGAATCTCAAGGCTTGAACAATGAACAGTGCGAGAAAAAAAGACTTTTCACCGTACAGTTTTGTTGTTATGAGTATTCCAATATATGCCCACTTTCTTTGATAATGTTATGTTATAAACTACTGCTTTAACTCATCCAATCTTTCCAAAAATATTCATGCATGCTGCCAGTCAAGGCCTGAACACATTCACATGAAGAAACAAACACATTTCTCATAGGAACACCTATTAAAAAGTAAAATTACCATAATGTATTCACTTTCACAATAATGTTAACCCTACTAATATTTATAATCTCATCTGAAACTAGCTCAAGAAGATAAGTGTTTGTCTGGGCAGCTTTTTTTCATCACCTTTTTTTAAACATTTAATTTACATGACGTAGTCTACGCTTCGATGCATGAATATGTTCATGCAGTCAAAGCGCCACCAAGTGGTTCAACTGGACTTGCTCGAACCTGCCCTAAAATTGTCGTACATGACAAACGGCAAAATGTCCGACCGGCGTGCCTGCGTCCTCGGCTGAGATGAGCGAGGACCCGTTGTTCGCTGCTCGCAGCTTTAATTATGATCTTTCTTTCTTTTTTAACGCTGGAGAACTTTTCCTCATCGCTGTATATATATATATATATATATATATATATCTCCCACAGACCCATGAGTGACCTGCAGTGACTTGAAGACAGAGAGGACAATCTGCCTCATAGATAAGATATCCCCCACAGACCCATGAGTGACCTGCAGTGATTTGTAGACCTTGTCGAGAGGATGATCTGCCTCATATATATATATTAGGGCTGTGAAACGATTACAAATTGTAATCAAATTAATCACAGGTTTCTGTGGATTAATCATGATTAATCACATGTTACCGATATTCTCGGTATATTCTCGGGGGGGGGGGGGGTGTGCAAGTGACTTTTTTCGTCCCGATGTGCGCGCACACGCCGGTATCGGAGCTCTGCGGCGCGCGAGACGGAGATCGGAGTAGTGTTAACGCGACACGTAGAGACAGAAATGACATGCTGCTGTAGAGACGACCAACAACAGACGTATTGGAAGCTCATTCTGCGCATGTGTTAAATGCGCTAAAAAAATTTAACTAATTAATCCTGTAATTGAATCATAACGCGTTATTTTTCACAGCACTAATATATATATATATTTATATTTCTCCAGTTTTTAATGAAATGTAAACAGTTTAATTTCTCAATGTACTCTGAAATTAAAGCATACAACAAATAAACAATTGGAGATAAAAAATAAATCATGGAATCGTTTTGTTTAACCCTTGTGTTGCCTTCGGGTCAATTTGACCCGATTCAATGTTTCACCCTCCTGTTACCTTTATTTACTAACATATTTTACCCTTGAGGTCAATATGACCACAGCTATTAAAATCTCCAGAAAATTATTAGAATTAATATTGTTTTCCAAGTTTAAGTGTGAGGCACTTTATGTTTGTTTGTTGACTCCCGAAAGAACACCGACATTAAACATTGAATCGGGTCAAATTGACCCGAAGGCGACAGGAGGGTTAAATATTGAATCGGGTCAAAATGACCCGAAGGCAACACAAGGGTTAATAAAATGTAATCTACATTTTTGCCTCATCAAAGTTTAGCCACCGTTTGCAGATATAACAGCCAAATTATATATATCCCAAGATTAATGAGTGACCTGCAGTGACTTGTAGACTGAGGACGGTCAGCATCAGATAACAGAGTTGTCCTGTGTTGTCGTCTGAGTTAAGTAGTAACTTCTCATGAATGATTTGCTTATCGGTCCGTGTCACGGTTCAAAGATTAACCGGCCACTGCTACATCTGTCCTGCTCACAAGGTTTCATCACTTTTCTGACTCGTATCTGGTCTCTAAACACAGAACCATCTTCCTCTTTTAGATTTTCACTTTGTGTGACCAGAGAAACGGAGAAACCATGTCTTCACCAAATGTGAGTGACGTCGCTGTGAGCAAAGAAACGTGGGATTCGCACAACAAGATGCTGCTGGAGCCGCTCGCCATTGGCGACTCTGAGGTTAGTGGAGTGATGATTCAGTGAGATCAAGTTATAGGACAGTCTGGTGATCATTCACATTGTTATTGTCCGCTGAGCGGTACAAAATTTGTGTGTATTAGGTGTTCTCCATCATAAAGAAAGAGAAGCACAGGCAGACGTTCGGTCTGGAGCTGATAGCGTCGGAAAACTTTGCCAGCAGAGCCGTGCTGGAGGCGCTGGGCTCCTGCATGAACAACAAATACTCTGAGGGATATCCCGGTCAGAGGTAATCTCTGACTACGTCCTTTAAGTGGTGCATTCTGCTTTCTCCTCCCAATTTGAATAGCGGATAAGCATTGCAGTAACAATCCGTGTGATCCGGTGCGTTCAGGTACTACGGAGGTACGGAGCATGTGGATGAGCTAGAGAGGCTCTGCCAGAAGAGGGCGCTAGAGGCCTACGGTCTGGACCCGGAGAGATGGGCCGTCAACGTGCAGCCGTACTCAGGTATCAAATGGTGATCAGTAGTTATACCTTTAAACTTCCCTCTCAGTTTCTTTTTCCATTTGTTGAGCTTCTGTCCGTGCTTCCTCCGTCAGGTTCACCTGCTAACTTTGCCGTCTACACTGCCGTCGTGGAGCCCCATGGAAGGATCATGGGGCTGGACCTTCCTGACGGAGGTCACCTGACACACGGCTTCATGACGGAGAAGAAGAAAATCTCCGCCACGTCCATCTTCTTTGAGTCCATGCCGTACAAGGTACAAAACCATCACGTAGTACTCGACACACACCCAGCCGCCGTGGGATGAAAGCTCTTATTGTAGAGGAAGTAGTAATGTAGTCACGGCCGAGTTAAAACATGATTATCCATTATTTTATGCTTCAAAGCACATTGTATAAAAACTAAATGAAGAAAATGTATGATTTTTAAAGTGGGCAAAATATGAAACCTAAAACAATAAAAAAATATATATTCAAAGTGATTTTAGGTTGTTAAGTTTAATTAAATACAGGCCTTTATAAACATCTGTATGTTCTGTTCATCAGGTGTTTTGGTGTCTTCAATAACTCATGCTCTTCTGTTTCAGGTGAATCCAGAGACCGGCTACATCGAGTATGACCGACTGCAAGAAAACGCTCGGCTGTTCCACCCCAGACTCATCATTGCAGGTACTTCTGCTGCTCGTCTTACTTCCACACACTGAAGGAAATCAATGAAACGAGGAGCGGATTCTTCAAACGACACCTGTGCATCTCTTTCTTCACCAGGTATGAGCTGCTATTCCCGTAACCTCGACTACGGCCGCCTGAAGCAGATCGCCGATGAGAACGGCGCGTACCTGATGGGCGACATGGCTCACATCAGCGGGTTGGTGGCTGCCGGAGTGGTGCCCTCACCCTTTGAGTACTGTGACATCGTTACCACGACAACGCACAAGACGCTGCGTGGCTGCCGCGCCGGACTCATCTTCTGCAGGAAAGGTAGAGAAGGAAAACGACGCTTCAAAACAAACCTCTTGTCTCTTTAGTGTCTTCTCTATGTATATGGACTTTTTTTCCCTTTTCTTTAGTGTCCAGCTTTTCATTTCTCTGCCCTCCGCTTTCTATTCCCCTTCTCCAGGCGTGCGTAGTGTCGACGCCAAGGGGAAGGAAACTCTGTACAACTTGGAGTCCTCGATCAACCAGGCTGTGTTTCCAGGGCTGCAGGGAGGACCACACAACCACGCCATTGCAGGTCATAATCTTTCTCCCCTTTTTAGATTTGTCTCCCTCTCGACTGTCATTCTATCACGTGAGCATCCGGCTCATTTTGGGGCCGTGTTTGTCCCCTGGCAGGTGTTGCTGTCACTCTCAAGCAAGCCATGACGTCAGAGTTCAAGGCCTACCAGGTGCAGGTTCTCGCTAACTGCAAATCTCTGTACAGCGCGCTCATCGACCACGGCTACAAGATCGTCACCGGTGAGTTGAACCGTATCTACAGTATCGGATGCTAATGTACGGAGGGAAAAAAGCTTTTATGTCCTCTTTCATTTACATGGTTTAATGTTGATAAAACACTTTAAAACCCTCCGTGTTAGCGCCTGTCTCTTTAAGCCCTCGGCTGCATTTGAAGTTTCTTTAAGGATCGACTGATTGTGTTCACACTAATAATCTTTTACGTTTTTCATAATTACAAGATCATGCTCTTATATATGTTTTCTTCTAATAACATGATGCTAATGTGAAAATATATTAGAAAACTTTGTTAAATTTGTAACGAGTGCCGTACTCTTCTTCACATTAACTTTAACACTCGTAAATCCCTGTTGAATCTTTTTATGTAGTATATGATATGATGACCCACCATGCTTCATGTCTTTGTTTAAACTTACCGGTCTATGAAACGGGGTCCGTAACAGATTTGTGAAAGCAGTTGATAACTTCATCGTCTTTAACAAGCTTCTTCTCTTCCTGTGTAGGCGGCTCTGACAACCATCTGATCTTGCTTGACCTTCGCACCAAAGGGACCGATGGAGGACGAGCGGAGAAGGTTTTGGAAGCCTGTGCCATTGCTTGTAATAAGAACACCTGTCCAGGTAGAGTGTGTGTCTGTGTGTGTGTTTTTGAACTGATAATTATACATGCAGCTTTTGGTTGGCCCTCGTGAGAGAGCACTCTTGAAGAAAAGAAGTCCAGCCTTAGTTTCTGTGAATGTTTCCATACGTTGATGTGTCATGGCTCTCGTAGGGGATAAGAGTGCTCTGCGGCCCAGCGGTCTGCGGTTTGGCTCTCCGGCTCTGACCTCCAGAGGCATGATGGAGGACGATTTCAAGAAGGTGGCCGAGTTCATTCACAGAGGTAATCTTTTAATTGCCCTATATTTATATAATTTTTTGGGGGAAATCGACGAGATCGAAGATTGTGCACGTGGTCCTCTCTCTCTCTCTTTTATACTTCTACCTCTCTCTCCCTCTTTCCTTCTTTTGCTAAAGTCAGATCTGGATGGCGTGAAAAGTTTTTTAACTGTCCAATCTTAAAATGGCAAATTTCAAAGTTTTCTTTTTTTCTTTACATGAAAACTAAAGGGCAGAGGTCAACTCAAACTTGATTTTAAAAGAGAGAATTATCCAGTCACTAACTCTTAAATATCTGTGGTGCCTATTGTTAATAGTAGCTCAAGATTTCACCTGAAGAAGTTCACTCAGAAGTTTGAATCTGAAACATTTTGGCGGCTCTTTGTTCTCACTTGAAACGTTGAGGAGATGTGAATTAGTTCCCGTTCTGATTCAGCTCTCCGGTTAGCTCCCACTCCGTGGCTCAGTCCACTGAGGCCGTCGTAGTGCGTAGAACTATCCACTAGAAACAAAGAAAAAACTAAACGGGATCTCCCATGAATGAAGTTGCAACCTACAAGCCCCGCCCCCGCTCTCCTTCCTCTTGCAGGCATTGAGCTGACCTTGGAGGTGCAGAGGAGCCTGGATCCCAAGGCCAATCTGAAGGAGTTCGTCCAGGCGCTCGCCAAGGGTGAGAAGTTCCAGCAGCAGGTGTCAGAAATCCGGGCCGAGGTGGAGGCTTTCGCCGGCCAGTTCCCCATGCCGGGCCTCCCCGAGCTGTAGAGGCCTGGAAGGAGGATGATGATGATGATTTGAAAAAACATGCAAAATTATTCTGGTGTGTTATTTTTTGTTATTTGTTTTAAGTGGACATGTGTAACTGTCACAGCTCAAATCAAGATATTTCTTAATTACTTCACTGCAGTTCGGTTTCAGATTAGAACCGATTTTTCTTAACAGAAACAGATCTATTGGCAGACTGTATCGTCCTCAAATTCTCCAGTGCTTGTTTTTAGTTCTCCACTGTTGCTTTGGCCTCCAAATGTTATTACATTTATATTAAATTTATTACATTTAAGCTTTAATCCCAAAAATATTATTGTATATAATGTACAATGTAGAATTTTTTTATCCACTGCAGATTTAAGCACCAAACATGTATATTCCTTTCACACTTGAGTCTTATACTGTATACGTATACAATTTGAAACATTAAAAAAACTCAATTGTTGCATTTAATTAAAGAATCCATAATAAATGAAACATATATTGTGTATTGTCTTTAGATTGAACTGAAACTGGTGAATAATGCACTAACTGTACAAAGCCTGTACTTTGAGCTCGATCAGCTCACAATGAAAATATAGAGTCCACCAAATTCACTGTTTTAATGTGCTGTGTCAGCATGCTGACATTTGCTAATTGGCACCAAGCGCAGCTGAGGCTGATGAAATGTTAATAGTTTGACAGACGTGTGGTATTCTGGGACCAGTTGAAGTCCTGGTGGTATCGCTTGAGTAAAAGGTTATGGGATTACTAAAGTTAATACAATCGGAGGCAATCCATCCGGTGGAAGAGGAGAAGCAGCTCTACCATGACATGGATATGCTGAGGTATGTTTTGTCAAAAATCAATAACATAATTATCACATTGGCTTCCACTAAAAAAAAATATAAATTTGATCATATATTGACTTTCTAATTTTGGTTTCTTCTGCTCCTGGGAAATTCGAGAACATCAGTCTGCGTCCCGAGACTCCCGACTGTTGGGATGTGGGACGTCTCATCTAGCAGAATGTGGGATGGACGGGATTGTCCCATGATGACCGGGTCAGTGGCTGCATGTGGACGTCTCCTTCATGGAGTGGATACTTCAGGGCACCTCAAGAGAAGAACGCTAGAAAAGAACTAAGAACTAAATAATGGTCATATAAGATCACATCTGTAAATAATAAAGTAATTATTGTAGGTCAAATTAAGATAATAATAATCTGCCAGGACACAAACGGCCTCTGTAAACCATCTGAAGTGCCTTCCTAAATCCTAAATCTACCTGCAACCGCTTCCATCCACCCACACACCTAACTTCAGCCTTGAGATGATGAACCCCTCTCCACTTCCAGCTTCTATCCCTCCGCTGCCTCTGCCAGGAGTTTGTCCTGCCCCATCCTCCAGCAATATTATCTCTCAGCCGCTGTGAGATTTAAACTCTGCCTCCACCTCCAGCCAATGACATTGGCCGCCTACACCCGGAACCTCCACCCACAGCCTCCACAAGTAATCTACGACCGTTTCCAACGACCTACTCCGACCCAACACCAACAGATTCTGCAAGACAGTTTCCCCCTGAGCCTCCACCCACATCTTAATCCAGCAAGCGCCACCTGCAAACAGCTGTCCCGTTACACTCCTTCTTTTACAGACGGCTGCAGCTCGACATGCAGCCTCTTCCAGCGACCTGCACCTCGGCCTCCAACAGCAGGGAGCAGAGATGGACTCATAGCAGTGTAACAAGAGCATCACTGGGCTGGTATATTAAAGCTGCCGTTCTGTTTACATCATGTGTACAAAATCTCTTTCTTCTCACAGGTATTTCCTAACGTTGACTGATGATAAACCACAAAGAGCTCTTCTTCCTCCCTGTCCGAACTAGGTAGTGTTGACCAGGCTGAAGTATAGCAGTATGATATATTTGGTATTGTCTCGGTGTCTAGTTATGCATTTTCAGTTCATCTGAGTATTAATGCATGTTAGAAATGATCACGCCTGTCGAAGCCATTTAGTGAAAACATATATAGAGTAATAGAACATCTTAGAATAATATCTGAGGGGGAAATCTTTTTTTTATGAGAGGAAAGATGGGATATTTAGTGGAGGTTTGGTAGAGCGTGTTTCTTTAATAAAAGACATTTTCTTTGTGGTTTTGTCAAGACTCTGCTGGACTTCACAGACTATGTACCAGAGATGCTTATTCCTCCTCAACTTGCTGCACATTCACCATCAACTCCTGCTGCTCCTCTCCCCAACTGAGAGCGCCTCTCCCAGTCTCAGTTCCACCACAACAGTTTTACCAAACCAGATTAATGGAAGTTAGAAGGATGCAAAGACGCTCCACCTTAGAGCCTTATGGCCTTACATTTCTGACCATGCCTCCTAAAAGATATGCAGTAGCTTGCTCTATTACGGTGTGCGTAAAGGCCTTTGGACTGTTGCTTATTAAAGCCCATCATTCTATACAGTCATTGGATCGGTCATTCGTTACGCAATGAAATAAATATATAAAATTCGTATCTTAACGTACAAAGCCTTGATTGGTGATGCACCATCATATCTTAAGGAGCTTGTAGTACCATATTGCCCCACTAGAGAGCTGCGCTCACTAAATGCGGGACTACTTGTAGTTCCTAGAGTCTTAAAAAGTATGATGGGAGCCAGAGCCTTTAGTTATCAAGCTCCTCTTTTATGGAACCAGCTTCCACCTTCAGTCCGGGAGGCAGACACAGTCACCGTTTAAGAGTAGACTGAAGACTTTCCTCTTTGACAGAGCTTATAGTTCGGGCTGAATCAGGTTCACCTGGTCCAGCCCCTTGATATGCTGCTATAGGCTTATAGCTGCTGGGGGACGTTTAGGATACACTGAGCACCTATCTCCTCTTGTCTCCCTCCTTGTGGATGAATTTTCATCTCTCTATTGCACATTACTGACTCTGCTTTCTTCCCGGAGTCCTTTTGACTTCACGTCTCATCGGGTCCGATCAGGCAGATAGATCCTATCTGCCTGATGGATCATCGAGGTCTGAATCGTGGAATTCCTGCTACCAACTATACGCCACTGCCCTGTTGAGACTCCGCCCACTGTTGAGACTCCGCCCACTCTTTACCTCCATCTGCCTGATGGATCGTGGAGGTCTCCATCATGGAATATGCCTACTATACGAACTATTCATACACTCTGTCACATTCATTGAATGTATTTTAACTCTAAATCTGTCCTTCTGTACACATTACATCTATTGCATCTGTCCATCCTGGAGAGGGATCCTCCTCTGTTGCTCTCCTGAAGGTTTCTTCCCTTTTTCCCCCCTGAAGGGCATTGTTGTCGACCCTCCACCCCCCACCTCCCCTGGACCTGTTCTCTTCCTCTCTCCTCGAGGAGTCCATCATGACCATGACCACGACCCCCGCCACACATAGCTTTTTTTTTTCGGCGGTCGCTCTCATCCGGACGACCCCCGGGGACTGACTGACCCCCCCCAGGACCACCCTCTTCTTCCACCTTCCTCCTTCTCCTCTTCTCCTTCTTCTCCTCCTCCTCCCTCCTCCTCCTCCTCCTCCTCCCTCCCTCCTTGATTGTTGTGTGTTGTGTGTCAAAAATGTTGCACCTTCCCAAAAAAAATTTTGTTTGTTTGTGAAAACATTCATTCTTTGGCAATAAACCTGTTTCTGATTCTGATTCTGATTCTGATTCTGATTCTGATTTGGGAGTTTTTTCTGATCCGATGTGAGGTTTTGGGGCAGGGATGTCTATGTGTACAGATTGTAAAGCACTCTGAGACAAATTCGTAATTTGTGAAATTGGGCTATACAAATAAACTGAATTGAATACATTCATATTTGAGAATGACATTCTATTTAATCCAAATAACTTGAATACCTCATATTATTTGGTGAAATTAAGCAGGAACGCTATCTGAAATGCTTTCATCTGCAAAGTTGCAGCATTAATGGTGCAGAAGGGTTCTTCTGGATATGATAAAAGTAATTTGTTATCTTGAGAAAACTACACTTTGTTCTCTTCTGATGTTAATAAATCATGACAAAACCACCTGTTATTTGCCATATCTCATAAATCCCAGAGATGAGTGGATCAAATGAAAAATGTCTTATTGCAACCAAAATATAAACTATGAAAAACCCTTGCATAATGATTGGTGAGTTAGTTAATTTGTGAATGTAACTTTATTCAAAATTTTCAACAGAACTCAAAGTCAAAAAAACTATTAAATCCAAGCATATAGCGGATGTATAGACTGTATATTAACAACATGTGTTCCTTTCCCTGTCACCTTATAACCATGTCACCATACATTTCTTCTTTGGTGCAATTATTATCTCTCTACCAGTTTATTTTCGTCAGTGTGCAAAAGGTTTACAGTTAACGGATAATTAAGTATAGACTTTCAAATATAACTAAATATATATGTAAAGAACATGACACAATTAATCTAAATATGAATAACGAATGTAGATTTATTTTGGTTTAAATCCGTTAGCTCTGAGGGGAATAACGTTAAAGGGTGTACAAGCAGACTTTTTAGAATTGTTTTAATGTAATAAATTCTTTTTAATGTTCATTTCTCCCTTACGTATTATTGATAACAAAGACCACCACCGTGCGGTGTGGGTGTACCAAAGCACTCGGTGATCGATTAGTTGGGCCTTAATCCATGAGGTCAGAGGTCAGTCTTCGCGCTTTCCATCCATCCACCGTTGAGAACCAACTGGTTGAGAACGAAGAGCAGTTTGTAACGAAAACAAAGTCAGAGACCGACTCATGTTAGAGTGTTTCTCATTAAGAAAACAGCCGTACGACGCGACGAAGAGCAGCAGCTTTGTGTGGTTCCGCACGAGGAAGCTCACTGATTGTTGTTCTCTTATTGGTTAGCCGAGCTAGCCCCGTTAGCCACTTTAGCTGGCTACCGAGCTCCGCCGCAAGCTAGCTTGAGCTAAACTAGCTCGATCTCTTCGACCAGAGCGCGACCGACTACCGCAGACATGCAGGACATGCTGGCCAACGTGGACCACCTCAAGTTTGACTTGGAGCTGGCGATGCAGCAGCAGCTCGGGGCGCAGTCGCTGCCCTTCCCCGGCATGGACAGTAAGTGCTCGGATGCTAGCTGGTGCTTAGCCGCAGTGGGTAAACGTTCAGAGTTAACGGTGGTAACGGAGAGGAGCTAACGGCGGGTGACCGCAGACACCCTGGCCGGTGGCGGACGCTCCGGAGCAGCGCGGTGCCCCCTCGGTGTGTTCATGTCGTAATGCCCTGTGTCCCTCCCTGCAGAGTCCGGGTCGGCTGTGTGCGAGTTCTTCATGAGAGCAGCGTGTCAGAAAGGTGAGCTAAAAGCACACGATAGATGCATTATAAACATGGTGCTCCAAACTGAAGGAGGCAGAGTTATGCTGGCTTTTTGTCTTTAAGTACCGGTTAAGCTTAAAAAACAACACATCTTACATTTCCCTTAATGCAGTTCGACAATTTTAGATAAATAGAAGTACTGCTAGTGTTCACATGTTAAGATCACATCCACCGTTCACAGATATTAATGGTTAATGTATTACCATTTGAGAAATGCATGACATACAAACAAAACAAAAACGGTAGTAAATTCCTGTGCATTTAAAAAAAATTGCATCAGGAATGAAAACCGCAGCAAAACATTTATCAGGGCATTATGGCTGACATTTTCACATTAATAATTCAACATCAGGGAAACAGTGTCCATCAATGTAGGTTTGAGTCGTGATTTGACTTTCAGTGGAATCTCATTGTGGTAATATGATCATATTGTTTTGTTTATTAAGACAATATGATGAGAACATATGATCATGAGAATACCAATAGAGCCCAGAGGAGTGAACATAAAAGATACAAATGTAAGATGACAGTGCAGTAGACTAAATACCTGCTGCTCTAAGATCCATGGACAGGGTGTATTCTAATACAATATTTTGAGACAAACCCAGCGTAATTTTTTTTGCTCAAATTGTCCCATTTTAGTAAATAATGATTGGTGGGTATTTGGCATTCTTTAGAGCCTGTTGGTAGACTGACTTTACAGGTTTGAGTGTTGTGAATTCGTAAAGTTGTACCGCCGTTTGTATTGTGTTTTATTTCATTCTGCCTCCAGGTGGGATGTGTCCGTTCCGTCACATCAGTGGAGAGAAGACGGTGGTGTGTAAGCACTGGCTCAGAGGTCTGTGTAAGAAGGGAGACCAGTGCGAGTTCCTCCACGAATACGACATGACCAAGATGCCTGAATGCTACTTCTACTCCAAGTTTGGTGGGTGGACTCAATGTTTCATAAAATCACACCAGATGAGCCCAGTGACTGTTTGCATTGTGACCCCAGTTGTTAAATTACCTGGAGTGGATTTGGCCCCGCTTTAATTTGTGTTAAAATCCTGCAGGTGAGTGCAGCAACAAGGAATGTCCGTTCCTGCACATTGATCCAGAGTCCAAGATCAAAGACTGTCCCTGGTATGACCGAGGCTTCTGCAAACACGGTACGTCCTGCTCACACAGTCTTTCCAACGCAGGTTTGAATGTCTTAATCGGTAGCAAAACGGCCTCGTTAACTTCTGTTGGGACTTTTATCCACCTTCCTGTCACAGGTCCTGACTGCAGACACAGACACACAAGGAGGGTGATCTGTATGAACTACCTGGTGGGCTTCTGTGCAGAAGGAAAATCCTGTAAATTCATGCAGTACGTGACTGTAACCCTTTAAAAAAAAATCCTACATTATAGAAATGAGTTTTATTTGCAGGTCAAATGAAATGCACCACTTATGACTTGTTGTTTTTTTGCATTTGCTTATTTTTTGGATGAATTCTGTTAAGTTAGCAATACAATTTAAATTATTGGAGCTGTCCCCTGAATGTTATGTAGATTAACAGCGAGATGTTCCTCCACAGCCCTCGTTTTGAATTGCCTATGGGAGCTTCTGAACAGCCTCCTCTACAACAGCAAATGCAGAACCAGACGAAGGTGAGAGGAAACGTATACAAGAACTGAAATATACACACACACACTTGCTGAAGTCTCTGCCTCAGTGCTCTGCTCCATGTTATTTACCTGCTAAATTCCTACGATTTCTCATTGTTCCTGCTGCAGCCTCTTCCGATGCTCGGTCGCTCGTCGCTCTCTCTTATCCAGCTGACCAACTCCAGTATGCGGCCGCAGAACCACATGCATATGGCTCCTCCTCAGCAGAACAACATGTCTGGCAACAGAGGGCCTCGGCCACTGGACCAGGTCACCTGTTACAAGGTGAGTCTTGTGCACATTTGCCTGCTAGAGTGCACCTGTGTTTAATATCACCACGAGGCACCCGTCTCCCACTGTAGTCGTAATGCCTTTTTAAAGCAGGTTGGACATTCGGGTCTTGTTTTCTTCGCTTTCTTGACCAGAGTTTGATGAGAGGATCAATACCACGACTGTGTCGTCTCAGTAAATATGAAGCTACGGCCAGCAGCCTTTTTAATACTTTTACAAATATATTTTCACGCATGGAGCGTTGCGGTTTCTAACTTCGACAGTCAGAACAAAATAAGTTAAAGAAAATAATACTTTTAAGCCAAAGAAAAATCATAACTCAATGTCAAAAACAAATTATAGTTTTTACATGTTTTTTTCTTCTTCAGAAATTACAATTTGATAATGCCGATTCTTTGATCTTGAGAGGTTTTTGTTACCGTTGGGCCGTTTCTAGCCTTTGTGCTAAGCGGCTGCTGGTTCCAGCCAAATATCTACTGTGCCTACACGAGGGCCATTGATCATTTCTGAAAACAAAACCAATACTATTTAAAAGAAAATCTGTTTTGCGATCGCCAGCATTTTTCTGCTTTTATTAAGGAACCATCAATAGCATTTATGTTTTGTCTTCCCTGTGTCTGCAGTGTGGTGAGAAGGGCCACTATGCCAACAAATGCACTAAAGGCCATCTCGCCTTCTTGAGTGGACAATAACCGTCCACCTTGAGGACCATGTGGAGTCACCCCTTTGCTCCACAGGTTGAACTGAAAGACTTTGACTGCTACGTGTGAGTTTATACAGACACGGGCAGAAGGAAAAATAAACATACTTCTATTTGTTGTGGGTACGTGGAAGTAAAAAAGATCGTGGAAGAAAAAGACGAGGTCACAATCGGTGTGGCTGTGGTCGAATGACTTGTGCGTGTAAGTCTTGGTGGTTTTGTACTGTATAGCACACTGAATATTTAATCACACCCAGGGTCCAACAGTGGTGTAGTCCTGTAACATGTTCCAGCATCTTTACAGGATATATACACGTGTTTCCTTGGGTCATGTGACTGCATCAGTGACACCAGACCGGACTTTCTATTCTGCTACTTCTAGTAAAATCCGTGTAAATGAAAATTAAAAAATAGATGTGGGAATGTAAATTCATGCCGTTTCTACTCTACTGCAATTAATCAGAGCCCAAATCCTCAGTGCAGAGGTTTTAGTTAAAATCAGACATTTTAAATCCTGGGAATGTGTTTTTTTTTTACCAGGTTGCCCTTTGTTATTAAAGCTCTCAAAACCAAGAATTGCAAAGTTGTATTGGAAGTCTGAACAGTTCCATAATGTGTAGTGTTTTTCCAATAATGTGTACAGTGTTTCTCCAATAAATGTCTTTGTTACAGATCTACCTGTTATTCTTATGTTTACGCAACAATGAGGTACCTCCACTCATAGCCCACATTAACAAACTCACACACCAAAACATAATATCCATCAATAAATCTTAGTATTGTTTATTGGTCACAACAATCACATTCAATAGAGCTGAGTAGAAAGAACAGGTGGACCGAAGGTTACAGCTCCACCCCTCAAAGCTGCTGAAGCTTAGTGGTACTTCCTCCAGCGATCGTGTTCTAGAAGAGAAGACGGGGCGGGGAAAGGGACATTAAATCAAAGTGAAATAAATGTAAATATTGGAGAAGTGGCACTAATGTAAAAAGGAAGCATATTATAAACAGGAAGTTTGTGCATGTCTTACTGAGGTGTTCGAAATCAAACAAGTAGCTCAACGCCACGTAGCCAACCAGCACCATAGCGACACCGCCAATGCCTCCCTTCTTCACATTGATGTACTTGTTGTAGTATCTATCGTGGCCTGGAAGAGAAACAAACCGCATTAACCACAGCTGAAGACATCTGGATGTGTACGCCCTTCTAGAAACCCTCACGAATGTCACTAATTTAAACCATTTAAAGGTTCTCACTGAGGGGACTTGACCCCAGTGCTCTGGATGAAATCATGTTTTAAAAATAAAATACTGATTTCATTGAACATCGTTGACGCCACTTTTTTCAGATAGTTCCTGCCTTGATAAAAACGTTTCGGCGTTGTCGTCTCACCCCTGCGGACGGCTGAGATGACGCCGTTGGGAGTGAAGTCGCGACCTCCAAGCCAGGACCCCAGCTCGCCGAGCTTCACGTCCATCAGCCGCTTCTCAATCACGGGAACTGGTCACAGAGGGAGACGGTGTGAGGACAGTGAACGCACCATGCCGCGGCTCTGCTACCGTAACTCCAGCTGTCCATCTCGGGCTAACTTTTGACACTTCATATCGGTTACTTTGAACAATGGACTCTTGGCCCAACGTTGAAAACTCCGCTGTTAATCAAAAGCACCGCCTTTATGGTTTAATTTAGGCTCACTTGTTTTTAGGATATTATCAGATATGAGACGTAAAGTTAACGTCCAGCGGTTTGCAGGCTACCGTGCGAGCTAGCCACTGTGACACAACTTTTAAACACGCAAAGACAACGTAATCATGACGGATCCGGACGAACTGAAAGTCAAATCTAAAGCTTTCGATCATCGGGCACCTCGGTTAAATGTCCGAAAGCGACTGACAGCTTCTATCTAACGGAGAACCCGGCAATGACACGCAAAGTCCTTGAGGTGACTTAACGGCTTCACTGCGGCCTTCAGTCGGACAACAGCCGTAAAGACGGTTAGTAAACGGTCCGTTGGTCAACTAAACACGCAGCGTCTGTGAAACGTACAATAAACCAACAAGAAAGCACACAAAACAGAACAAATTGTGTTATTTTGACATAGGACACGCTATGTTACCTGGTCTGTCCGCCATCTTGACTGGTGCGAAGAGCTGGCCGCGGGGAATGATGGGTAATGGTGAGCGAAGTGCATTATGGGAGATTATCTAGTGCGTACTTCTGGCCACTAGAGGGCAGCAGAGCGAACATAACCAGAAGCCTCAAACTGAGCGAATGCGTCCAGAAATAAAAGGCACAATCACGAATGACAACAAACTGCCGGTACGTGTATTTAAAATCCATTCGGACAAGACATTTATCTTTTATTACAAAACATGTATTTGAAGACGTAAAATGAATATCTTATCTTA
This sequence comes from Pseudoliparis swirei, assembly GCF_029220125.1. Taxonomy (NCBI): domain Eukaryota; kingdom Metazoa; phylum Chordata; class Actinopteri; order Perciformes; family Liparidae; genus Pseudoliparis; species Pseudoliparis swirei. Next base: position 17,713,201 of record NC_079410.1, on the reverse strand, counting down.
TCTTAAAGGGGAGTTATTCAGGTACACCTGCTAAAAGGCAGAGAAGGGGGAACCAGCTGCTACAAGGTTGTTGTTCCGCAGCCTGCTGGTGTTCCTGTGGGTGCTGTGACCCTAATGAGGCCCACAGAGGAAGAAGGCTGTAAAGAGATCAAGGTAAGGATTTAGTGAATCCAGGTACGAAAATACTTGAGTTTCCCTTAAAAGCAAAGTACGTTTTGCATTTAAGCATTACAATATGTTCAAAGTAACACTATCATTTCAGAATACCTTGACCCAGCTACCTGTAGGTTTCTCTATTCCGATTCCTCAGTTTTCTGTATAAACCTCTCCTTTAAAAAAATATGATAGATATAATAAATTTTTTAAATAGTGACGTTAAGGGTTAACATATGGTCTCTTGAAAATCTATCAAGGGAATTAGTTTTTTTTCAATAGAGATGAATCAATGAGCAGCCAGTAGCACTGATGCACACAATGTACCTGAAGATATAGTGAACATCTTATTGAGGCCAGTGTTTGTGTGTGTGAGGGTCAGAGACGGTGATGTGGTAGTTCAGGTCCCTTCTCAACAAGCCCACCGATCAATACCGCCCACTCTACACTGATCTCTCTCTTTCTTTCTCTCTTTCTCTCTCTCCCTTGTGGTTTTAGCCTTCATCCCAAACTGGGACTCATATATGTTTGAATGTGCCTTATGAAAACAAAAAAATTATTCTGTCTACATTACACACATGCCTCTAATCCAAACTGAGAAGCCAGCACTCGCCCCCAGAGATGGCAGATTCCCAAATGCATCTATTGAATACACACACACACACACACACACACACACACACACACACACACACACACACACACACACACACAGTGTGTTGAGATAGACACGAGCGCCCACGTTTCATTTGGACTTTAAAGGTTGAGACAACACTGTCATATAAACTCATTTAGAGTCCAGAATTGACCCTGTGGTCCGGGCTCACCTGCATGTTCATTGGTTTAGTGTGTTTGTTATTGCACTGCCTAGGGCCTCGCTGCACTTCAGAGGAGTGTGTACCAGCTACACACACACACACACACACACATACACACACACACACACACACACACACACAGCACTAGGGAACGGATGATTTTATTCCACCTCAAGGGACATGTGCCCTCGAGGTCTGCCACTGAGACAGCTCTTTGAAGCTGATGGAGAGATATGGAGGGACATATAATAAGAGATAGCGGGAGGGAGGGTGAAGAATAGACAGACCGTGAGAGAGAGAGAAAGAGAGAGGAGACAGGGATGAAAGAGGATGAGGTCAGAATAAAAAGATGAACACTGTGAGTACAAAAAGGGTGAAGTGGCAACAGGAAGGGAATGATGGAGGGGGATGAAGGAAAGAAGAGAGGAGGGGACTGAGTCCATGTCTCTCTCTGCACACGGCTCTCTAAAAAACACATGACCTTTAAACAGCGAGTCTCCCAGTCGCTCCTTGTTCATGCATCCTTCATGCTCCACTTCCTCCTCCATTCCATTTGTTCGACTTCCCATTGTGTTTCCTCTCAAATCGACACTCCTCTGCTCTCTCCTCTCCCCATCTGTAACTCTCTCACCTCTGCCACCCCCCTCGTCTCTCTCCATCACATCGATTTCTCTCCTCTATACTCCTGCTCTTTCGCCCCTCGGTGTCTCTCTTGTCTTTCTCTTAACCCCGCTCCTTGTCACGGATGCCATCTCTTCCTCCTCTTACTGACGTGTGTTTCCCGTCTCCTCCCCTCTCTCCCGGTTGAGAGCTCTCGGGTGGAAAGAGACAAACCGATGGACGGGCAGGCGGGAGGAGGAGGAGTGGGTTGTGGGAAATGGATTCATCCGCCCTCCCATTACTACAATAATCTCATTAGAGATATGGAGATCACCGGGGAGCTGCTGAAAGGAGCTCGCTGGCCTGATGAGGGTCCCAGAGGAGCCCATGTGTGTGTTGAGAGAGAGAGAGAGAGACATGAATAAACAGAGAGGGAAAGAGGATACTACATGTGGAGAAAGACTCCACAGGGACCACTTCATTCAGACACTAAATCAAACTTTCCCATCCACATTCCCTCACACACTTAAATGTAATGGCCGCTAATGTCCCGCTGACAAATCAGAGCTGCACTTCTGCTGCATACCAAACAGGCCGGCAGCACACTTCAAAGTTCGCCTGAATCTGGTCGTGGAAGTTATTTGTCAAGCATTTATAGAAAGATAAAGGAGGTCTACTTATTGTCACTTCAAAGTGCTCGGCGCTTCATAAACCTTCCCACCGCTTCAAGCTGTCGATGAGCTGTGATGCTCCACGTTGACCTTCTTTCTACTTTTAAAGAAATACTTTGACGTGTATTTCTTATTTGCTTTCTTTTTGAGAAGAGAGCACTGCTACACCACGAGCCAGCAGGTGCTTAGCGTAGCCTAGCTTAGCGCAGCCTAGCTTAGCATGCAGAGTGGAAGAAGGAGCTATCATAGCTCGGTCCAATAAGCTAACACTGACATATCATACGCTGTTTTAAGTTGCTATGACGATTCCAACATGTCCCCTTCATGCTGTTGTTCTCCACCGCCTCCTGAGGGGGTTACCTGTCTGTTTAGCAGCTAAATGCTGCTGTGTTCATGCAGCTTGTCGCTAATGTTCGTGTAACGAACAGACTTCATCGCTTATCGTCAGTCGGACGAACAGCTACTGTACAAATACTGTGCCTTGCTCAAGGGCATCTCAGTGGAGCTAGAGCTTCTGTCACTGCAGACTGCATTTACTTTGTGGAGCATTGAGCGAGAACAGAGGAGATATCAAGATTTAACCGAGCCCAAAAGGGGCTAATAGAGCCATTTTAATAGCTTCTTCTTCTTCTTCTTGTTCTTGTTTTCCATTTAATTAATTAGGCAATTTCCCGTCTAGTTTAAAACATGCTCATGAGCATAAATAAAGCGTTTATAACAGTAGCCTATAGTTTCCTTTCCTCCTGGTTAAAGAGAAACAGAGATATTCTCTCTGATGACGACGGCTCTGCAGCGGGCTTCATGTTCTCTTCCCCGGTGGAACCTCTGAGTGATCTGCCCTCTTATCTCACCCTGTGGCTAATAGTTCTGAACGTCGTTGTTATTGCACTGAGAGTTTTATGGCTCCATAAAACAGAACTGGACTGTAGTCAAAGACCTGGACGCAGCAGCTTGTTATATAAAGCCAGGAGCGGTGAGCTTTTCTATGAATCTATTTCTCTTTCAAATGCAAAAATATTTCCAAGATCTCATTTCCTAATCTTGACAAAGCACCTCGATTGCTTTATAATTCCTGAGTAATGACTTTGCTCCTCTAGCGTCATCATACGGTCAAACATTCAAATATTTGACATGCAAAACTAATCACTCCCTCATAATTCCCATCAGCCTCCTCTGCACCGTGTGGTCACTGCTCATTAGCACCATATTGACCCTGGTTCATATGACACTAAAGATCAGCATGTTAACTCTGTCCTGGGAGCTCGTTGTCAGACCAGCAGCTTGAAGCTCCTGCAGCCTCACAGAGAGACGCTGAGGCCGGGAGCCTCCTGCGCTCACTCCGTAACACGCTTCTGAGTCCACTGGAGTGTGTGACAGTGGTGTGTGTGTGATATTGTTGTGCATGTGACAGTGTTGTGTGTGTGACAGTGGTGTGTGTGGGACAGTGGTGTGTGTGTGTGACAGTATTGTGTGTGTGACAGTGGTGTGTGTGGGACAGTGTTGTGTGTTTGACAGTGTTGTGTATGTGGTGTGGAAGGTGAAGGAGGCGTGGCCTTAGGCCTCTGCAGCAGATCAGACAGATTGGTCCAATTGCTTTACTGCGAACACACTGCAGCTGAGGACAGAGAGAAACACAATTACAGCACACAAACAACACACACACACACACACACACGCACACACATAATACAAATATGCACAGGGAGCTGGTTGTTACATAGCAACCTGTAATAAACAACCGGTGTGTGATGGAAAGAGAGAGCGAGAGAGAGAGAGAGAGAGAGAGAGAGAGAGAGAGAGAGAGAGAGAGAGAGAGAGCATAGGGACGTGAGACTGAGAGCTGTAAAAGTTTGAACTAACTGAGAGAGAAAACACATGCAGACAAACAAAAGCACACATGGAGAGAAACATCACGAGTCAATTAATGAGACAACAGGTCCTGATGCAGCTTGATGCTCAGCAGAGCTCCTTCTGGAAGAGTCTTCAACAGGTTGGATCCTTCCTGTCACTAAACTCAAAAAAACGATTCAAGCCCTTCTTAGAGGTGACACATTTAAATCTTGTTTGATACATTTAAATAAATCAATTACAAAACGAAGATATTTATTTTGAATGGGTGTAACACAAAATGTATGAATACTTTCATTTATTAGATTTATTTAGGTTACACTCAAAAACGATTCAAGCCCTTCTTCGAGGTGACACATTTAAATATTGTTTGATACATTTAAATAAATCAATTACAAAAATAGATATTTATATTTAATGGGTGGAACACAAAATGTATGAATTCTTTCATTTATTGGATTTATTTAGGTTAGATGGTGTGCATATCAACTCAAAATAAATGTGTTTCATTGAGGACTACCCTTTGCGTATGCACCAGCTGAAAATCAGTTGTTTACAAGGTGAAGACACTTTCAGGGCTGAACGGTGGTGTAGAGGCTAGCACCGTCGCCTCAAAGCCAGAGGTCTGTGGGTTCAATTCCCAGTCAGGGCTTTCCTTCTGTGTGGAGTTTGCATATTTTCTGAGCTCCTTGTCTCACTCTCAGCTTCCCCCACATTTAAAAATAAATATTCCTTCTATACTCTGGGAATAATATGGCAACGGTCCTCATCGGGTCTCATCTTCTGACAGTCGATTCCAGCCCCCGGTGCTTCATGCCAAATGATTGACATCTATTTTTCTCCTCGTCACGTCTCAGTAGAGACTCAATAGCATCGACAGACTCTCTCTCTCTCTTTTTCTCGGACTCGTTCTCCTTTCAGGTGGACCTCGTTCTCGCCTCTCGAGTTTCATTTCCCTCCAAATCAATCGCACGCCGACCGAGGAGCTGCCGCTCTTTCGCCAGAGGGGAAACCCTGCAGTCTGTTGCAGTCTGTTGTAGCTTTCTCTCTTCCTCCCTCCCTCTCTTCCCTCGGTCTCCCCATCTACAAGGAACTCATTTCTCTCTGCTTCTCTTTCCTCAGACTCTGCAGCTGTTCTTCTCTCGGTCTCCATCCATGTTATCTCTGTATCTTCCTCTCCCCTTCAGCTGTCTACATCCCTCGATCCCTCTCCCTCTGCTTTTACATGTCTCTTTCCTTTCATCCTTCTTCTTCTACCACATCATTCCCTCCTTCTCCTCCTCTTCTGCCCGTTTCTCTCTTCTCGTCCTCTCACTGTGAGATAGGATTAAGGCCCCATCTGTCTCCTTCCTTTGATTTTCTTGTAATTTTTGGGGGTCTCTGCTCTCATTTTCTTGTCATCATTTCTCTAATTTGCCTACATGCCCGCCTCTCTCTCCTCCTTTCTTCATCTCCCTCTCCAGCGGCGAGGGGAGGCGGCGGCGGGCGCTCGTACTATCAGTATGCAGAGTCATGGCGCCGTGGTTCTGCCGTCACGGACTGAACCGGCAGCTAAATTTTAGACGCTGTGGAGCCTCAGCATCTTTACCGGGCTGGATGGAGGGATGGATGAGCGGAATAAGGGGGATGTGCACACACACGCACACGCACACACACAGACCCACACACACACACACACACACACACACACAGATAGAGACAACTGTGAGATAGTGTAAGCGAGAGAATAGTGGATATACATGATGTATAAATCAGTACAAAAAGATACATACACATGCAGCAATCCAACACACACACAAACACACACACACACACACACACACACACACACACAGAGAGAGATAGAGACGACTGGAGATAGTGTTAGAGAGTGAATAGTGGATATTACATGATGTGTGAATCAGTAAAAAAGAAATGCATACACAAGGCAGCAGTCCAACACACACACATACACACATACACACACACATAAACACAAACACACATATACACACACACACACACACACACACACAGAGAGATAGAGACGACTGGAGATAGTGTTAGAGAGTGAATAGTGGATATTACATGATGTGTAAATCAGTATAAAAAGAATGCATACACAAGGCAGCAGTCCAACACACACACACACACACGCACATGTGGACATTTACATTGAAACACACACGCAGACTTATATAAATAAATAAATAAATAAATGCATGAATAAAATAAATGAATAATAAATAAAATAATTAAATAAATAAATAAATAAAAATATATAAAAAAAAATATAAAATATAAAATAAATATATATATATATAAATAATGTATATTTATTCATGCATTTATTTATTTATTTATTTATACTTAAGTCATTTTGAGTCCTCCATAGTATGGAGGACTTATAGTCAACACACAAACGCAAAAAAAGTTGTGTAACTTCTTTCTTTCTCTACAGATTGCTGCGAGCTAAAACAACATGACAAACAATTAAAATTAGCATAATTGGTAATTGCTTAGAGAGAGAGAGAGAGAAAAAGAGAGAGAGAGAGAAAGAGAGAGAGCTAGACTGGCAGGACAGACAGACTTTGGCAAACCAACGATAGCGCAGACAGACAGGTGAGAGGCAGACAGGTGGACAAACAGCCAGCTGAAGAGATAAGCAGGCAGACAACCAGAAAACGACATCCTCTTGATCCGGAAGGATTTTAGCAGATTAAATTCATCTCAGGAATGAGTTTCTGGACCAGCGTCAAAGCGCCTGCTGCGCCCCACGATGTGTGTGTTGGTCTCATGGAGGACGCTTTGCCTTTAAACCACATTAGTGTTGTTCAGTGAGTCGTTTCTGATGCAGTCAGCATTTCTAAGTGTTTTTCTTCGGCTTTATTGCTGCAGGTTTGTATCTTGTGTCGTCACTGTTACTGTTCAGTGTGATTGTATTTCCTTGGATAGCATGTGGAACTGGAATGAGAATCAGAATCAGAATCAGAAACAGGTTTATCAGCAAGCAAACAATTTTTTTTTTTGGTTGGTGGTTTGAACATTGTTTGACATGAAACAATAACAACAAAACAAGACAAAAAGACAAAAATAAATAATGTGTTTGTGTTTGGGGTGTCAAGTGGTGTGTGTAGTTTTTAGTGTTAAAGTGATAAAGTGTGTGGAGGAGGGAAGAAAGGAGAGGGAGAGGGAGAGGAGAGGGAGGAGGGGAGGAGGAGGAGAAGGAGAAGGAGGAGGAAGGAGGAGAGGAAAGTGGAAGAAGAGGTAGTCCTGGGGACAGTCAGTCGGGGTCCATTCATCAGCCATGAGCCCGACCGACGGGAAAAAAAAGCTTTTGTTGTGGGAGGACTTCATGATGGATGGACCCGCAGCCTCCTCCCCGAGGGGAGGGACTCGAACAGGGAGTGTCCAGGGTGGGAGGGGTCGGCGACAATCTTTCTGGCCCGCTTCAGTGATGTATGTGTCATTTCTGTGTTAATATTGATTCGGCATGATTTTGGCCCCATGAATGAGAATTGCTATTTTAATCGTTTACACAGTTGGCTCAGCAGCTCTTTGTGTGAAGGTTTCTTGTGGAGTTTTCACTTTTCGCCGGTGACACAACAAAATGCAAAAGAAGACGACCGCGAGATTTAACAACAAGATGGAAACAACGATTTAAAAGATTTCTAAATAGCAGGCGTTGCAAATGTTTTTCGAAGAAGGAAATGCATTCGACCCATTTGTTAAGAGCTCAAAGATTTAATGTAAACGTTCTTCACATGGCAGGTTTAAATCATGCTTTTTATTTTGGAATTATTTTACAGAAAACGCAGTCGGTGAGTTAACATTTAAATTCTCTCGCTAACTCAACCAGCACAACTTGCAAAACTACACCTTGAAAATAAATATTTGAACTATTGCACATTTAAAACCCTAAAATAAACAACATTATGAACAAAACCTACTGCCATGCACACATAGTGACAGGTGTGGGAACAACAACGGAGCTCCCGGAGAGGTAAAGAACTGGAGAGCTTTTTATTATTATCATTGAGCGAAGATGATGCTGATGATGCTGAAGGCTTTTCTTCATGCAGAGAAGTCTTTCACTTTTCTCCTCACTTGATTCTGTAAGAGTTTAATTGACAAACACTACACATATTCAATCAACAGTATTCTATTTTTAATTTTTTTAAAGTGACACGCCCTTTTACAAAATGTTTACAACGATGTTTCTCAACAATCTGTGACGTTACCTGATGGATGAAAGGTCAGGGATCACCAACGTTCATTCATCCTGAGGGGACATCACCCCATCCAGTAGGTTGTGATGGTTCAGCCACAGCAGGCGGAGAGCGTGGTGTTAACAGGTTCAATATGTTTGAGGCTGTCATTTTTAGTCGCTGTCATATTTTTGGTTCTAAATCTGCTGTGATGGCTTTCTAATAGTACGTTGATGCTCGTTAAGGAATACCATTTTGTCTTTTGCTTCTCTGTATTATTCTTTTGCGTTCTTATAAATTTATCTATTGGGCCAATTCAATTCAATTCATTTCAATTCAGTTTATTTTATATAGCCCAATATCACAAATTACGAATTTGCCTCAGAGGAGTTTACAATCTGAACACATACGACATCCCTGACCTTTGACCTCACATCGGATCAGGGAAAACTCCCAAGAGATAGAAAAAAAACTTTCACGGGGAAAAAAAGGGAAGAAACCTTCAGGAGAGCAACAGAGGAGGATCCCTCTCCAGAATGGACAGAAGAATAGATGTCATGTGACCAGAAGGAATCATTACAGAGTTACAACACATTCAATGAGTAGGACAGAGTGTATGGATAGTTGGTAGTAGGCATGGACCATGATCCAGACCTCCATGATCCATCAGGCAGATGGAAGTAGAGAGGAGGAGTGGGCGGGGCATCAGCAGGGCCATGACATCCGACCCAGCCAGGTCCAATGGACCCAATGAGACGTGGAGTCACAAGGACTCCGGAGAGGAAGCAGAGTTAATAATGTGGAATGGAGAGATGAAAAGTCATCCATGAACCCAAAGCATTTCATATTTACTCTGTGGGTCACGACAGATATCACAGGATGTAATTTAGCTTTGTGCAATATGTGCCGTCAGGATTCTGATGAAATCAGAAATAGAAACCCGAGGATATCAAAGTGAATATTTGTTTCTATGTAATTCAATTCAATTCAATTCAGTTTATTTGTATAGCCCAATTTCACAAATTACAAATTTGTCTCGGAGTGCTTTACAATCTGTACACATAGACATCCCTGCCCCAAAACCTCACATCGGACCAGGAAAAACTCCCAAATAACCCTTCAGGGGGGAAAAAAAGGGAAGAAACCTTCAGGAGAGCAACAGAGGAGGATCCCTCTCCAGGATGGACAGAACAATAGATGTCATGTGTACAGAAGGACAGATTTAGAGTTTAAATACATTCAATGAATGTGACAGAGTGTATGAATAGTTCATGGTAGGCATATTCCACGATGGAGACCTCCACGATCCATCAGGCAGATGGAGGTAGAGAGGAGGAGTGGGCGGAGTCTCAACAGGGCAGTGGCGTCGTCGGTAGCAGGAATTCCACGACCCAGACCTCGATGATCCATCAGGCAGATAGGATCTATGCCGTCTCATAGGGTCCGATGACCCCATGAGACGTGAAGTCAAAAGGACTCCGGGGAGAAAGCAGAGTTAGTAACGTGTGATTGAGAGATGAAAATTCATCCTTAAGGAGAGAAAAAAGAGGAGATAGGTGCTCAGTGCATCCTAAACGTCCCCCGGCAGCTATAAGCCTATAGCAGCATATCAAGGGGCTGGACCAGGTGAACCTGATTCAGCCCTAACTATAAGCTCTGTCAAAGAGGAAGGTCTTAAGTCGACTCTTAAACGAGGTGACTGTGTCTGCCTCCCGGACTGAAGGTGGAAGCTGGTTCCATAAAAGAGGAGCTTGATAACTAAAGGCTCTGGCTCCCATTCTACTTTTTAAAACTCTAGGAACTACAAGTAGTCCCGCATTTAGCAGTGGTGTATAAAGTACCCAAAAGTCATACTTGAGTAAAAGTAAAGATACTTGACTGGAAAATTACTCAAGTAAAAGTAAAAGTCACCTATGAGAATACTACTTGAGTAAAAGTATTAAAGTATCTGATTTTTTTTGTACTTAAGTATCAAAAGTAATTTTCTGATATTAAATGTAATTAAGTATTGAAAGTAAAAGTAAAAGTAAATGCTGTTAATAAAAAAAACAAAGGGTCCGAATTTTGAGAATTATGAAGTTTATTTGTTTGGGTGCTGTGGCCGCCATGAACAAGGAGTATGAGCTAGGATGAACTTAGCAATATATGAATACTATGAAATTACTAAAATATAAAAACACGATTAACACAGAAAAAAGCAGAACCAAAAGTAACAACCAGAATCATCACTTTAAAGTGAAAAATGTCTTGTTCATCTTCAAAAGAAGTTGATTTTCAAAATGGACAGATTTCAGTGTCGCTCTTCTGGGGCTGAAGACGAGTCCTGCGATGCTGAAGAGCCATTCACATGGTGCAGGTAGAGTGTGTCGAGCTTCACAGGCCCTGGTGCAGGTAGAGTGTGTCTAGCTTCACAGGCCCTGGTGCAGGTAGAGTGTGTCTAGCTTCACAGGCCCTGATGCAGGTAGAGTGTGTCTAGCTTCACAGGCCCTGATGGTGCAGGTAGAGTGTGTCTAGCTTCACAGACAGCAGCACACAGTTGGGAAGCATTTCAGCAAGTCAACGTGATCCACGTCTCCATCCAGCTGTTTGCTGCTGTCATGCGCTTGAGATGACGAAGAAGAAGTCCTCTTCATCAGATGAACTGGACCTGGTGGCATCACATAGCTGCAGGAGGTTCTTCCATGTGCTGCTTGATGTAGTCCATTCCTGAAATAAAGTGAGAGTATTACAGACATGATAGAATTAATAACACTTCCTAACATGTCATGACCCCAACCTAAAGTTTTGTACAAAATAGTTTGTTTTAATTTGAAGTTTATACATTTAGTTTCATGCACTGTCCGTGCATCCAGAGTTGATTTGTGAATATGTACTTGTATCTCTGTAGTTAAACACAACAACAGTCCCAAATCAATATCGTCGCCATTACTGGACCGTCACTCTTATAATATTAATACAAAAAATTAGAATAATGCTGTAATGATTAGCATTATATTTTAGCTAAGACGACTCAAATCAACAAATTCTCACAACTGTCAACACTTCTTCAGCTCATTAACTCGCTAGAGATCCGTCTATTACACTAACGCTAATTGTCTCATTTAGAATAGAATATACACTTTTATTAATCCCCAAGGGGAAATTAGTTCTCTGCATTTAACCCATCCTTAGTTATTAAGGAGCAGTGGGCTGCGCGAAGCCCCGGAAGCAACTGGGGGTTCAGTGCCTTGCTCAAGGACACTTCGACTTGCAACTAATGAGAGCGGGGATCGAACCCACAACCCTGCGGTTGCAGGACGGCCCTCTTACCCCACTGAGCTAAAGCCGATAGCTAGCGAACGTTAGCCTAACATACAACATGCGTAGGACAATCAGACACCTGTTTCCCCCTCTCCTGCCAAAGATATATCGTACTCCAATCCTGAGGACAACACTGCGAGATATCTTAACAGGTTTATGATGACTAAACATTAACGTTGTGGCTCATGGGATTAATCTTAATTGACCTCAATGTGTTTCCTGAGGTTGGTGAGTTGTTGAAGGCCATATCTCCGTAGCTTTCGGTCGGCATAAGAGGCACTTCATCCGGTAGGAAGGAACTTTCACTCCGACAAAAGAAAAGAGTTCGCCCAAATATGGCCACGGACGTTGATCTTGGTCCCCGTGGTTCGAGGAGCTTCCATTGCTGCTCCACATGAAATGAGTCGTATCTGTAGCCGCTCGCTCACTAGCATCCTGGGCATCACTGGGAATAGAAAACACGCAGCAAGGACCACTGATCCCCAACCTGGTGTTCGTGCTGCGTTCAGGTGCGCTGCGGTGTGTTCCACAACAGTCCCCGATGTTTCTCATGATTATTTTTTTCCGTAGTGACGAGTAACGATACTGTTTCAGGGGAAATGTATCGGAGTAAAAGTACAAGTTTTCATTGAAAAATGTAGTGAAGTAAAAGTAAAAGTAAACAGAAATATAAGTAGTAAAATAAAGTACAGATACCCAAAAAAACTACTTAAGTAAAGTAACGAAGTACTTCTACTTCGTTACTATACACCACTGGCATTTAGTGAGGCAGCTCTCTAGTGGGGCAATATGGTACTACAAGCTCCTTAAGATATGATGGTGCATCACCAATCAAGGCTTTGTAGGTTAAGAGAAGAATTTTAAAAGTGATTCTTGATTTTATGGGTAGCCAGTGCAGAGCAGCTAGTGCAGGAGTGATGTTATCTATTTTCTTAGTTTTAGTAATCTCCTCAAGATCAGCAAATGCTATCATTCACCATAAAATATTTGGTTTACTGACGGGATGAGCCTTCTACATGCAGCGCTGCAGCTGTTGCAGTTCGATGCGCTCTGTGATGTTGAGCCAATTGTTAGTTGCAGGCACGTGCACAGACATTTTGGGGGGCAGGTGCTCAAACCTAAAAAAAGGGCACCCATTGCCAAAAAAAAAATTCGGACAAAGTTGAAGCATAACACCAATGATGCTGTCCTCGACCTGCGTTTCCTCTGGGCAGGATTAGACCGCTAACTTACATTTTCTTTATGAATAAAGATGAATTATTATATAGCAACAGTACAAGCGTTCTGATTGGATAATGGGTCGTCATGCCAGCCACGTATTGCCCTCCTCGCTGGTCTGATACAGATCCGTATTGCCCTCTGACCTCATTTTCAAAATGAACGATATTGATCGTCATCAACAGCCAAGAAGAAATTCAGAAGCAGCGAAAATGTGTTATTGAAAGTGATGAAGAGGAGAAACTATAGTTTGGATCACTTGTGTTGTTACATTACTGTAAATTAAATCTATTTTAGCTGAGCTGTGTTGTTCGTTTTCTATAAGATTGATCGTTGTAAGACTGGAACAGACAAAACAAAGAGATAACACATAAAACAATTATGCACAAGGATAGCATGACACCGAGAGCTTGCATAGTTAGAATAGTTTAGCTGCTATTTTCTGGCTGTGAATTCTCGTGACATTTATAAACATACTTTCAAATATGTCTAAACAGCATTAATACAACACAAAAAAGATGATCTCTCTCTCTCTATCACTCAAACATGACATCAGTAAACAGCTGCAAGGCTTTGAAATCATGGATTTCTGAGTTTTTGTTTGTTTATTTGTTTTAGGAAACGTCGACCAGTTGTGACGTCATGTTTTCAGCAGCGCTAATGTTGTGGTTGATTTATCACAAAACAACGTTGTGAGCGCCGTGGAGCACGTCGGGGCGAAATTCTCACAAGAACTCAAATAAATGCCCCGTCGGATATCAAATCACATTTGGGGGGAGTTTATGACAGAGAGAGTAACTTTTATTCTTAAATACTGATGAATGAAAAAAAAGTGTCTCCAGCAAAAAGGGCACTTTTCTCATCCAGGGCAAAAGGGCTGGTGCTTGAGCACCACTAGGGCTCTATCTGTGCACGTGCCTGGTTAGTTGTATAATTTATTTTGGCTTTTACAGTCAAAACATCTCCCTGTGTCCTCAGCACGGGGCCTCTAACAATATATATTAAAAAACCCACGAGCAATAGATCCTGGGTCTGTTGTACTGCACACCTAAAAAGACACAGCAGTATAATTAGCTAATTCCCACCTGGCTCTGTTCCTACAGTGGGGGGGGGGGGTGGGGCAATATGGCAGAGCCCCTGCCAATAATAAAGCATTAGCATATTGACTCCTAAAACTGTCAATCACACAGAGGCTCCAGTGCCAGAATTGTGTGGGCCTGTGTGTGTGTGTGTGTGTGTGTGTGTGTGTGTGTGTGTGCCTGTGTGTCTGCATGAATGTGACTTTCCCTCTATTTTTCCTCTTCTTTAATAACCACAGTTTTTCTTAAGTGCTTTGGCAACACATGTAAACATCGTGCCAATAAAGCCAAATAAAAAATTAATGAAAGACAAAAAGGAGACAAAGAGCACAATGTTCATATTGTTCCTGAGGGATTTACTGTAGTCGCTCACTGCAACAATAATGTGTCTTTAACGCGATCTCATCACATCTCTTTGTTGTTGTTGTTGTTGTTGTTGTTTGATCTCCTCTGTCATTTATTATTCACTTGACTTCTGCCCTTAGATGTTGTGAAGAGAGGCTTCCTGTTGCATCGGGTACATTATAGCTTCTGAAGTTGTAATAGTCTGTATTATAATAAATAAATATAAGTCATGCATACATTTCCTCCATGGAAATGTTCTTTAATTAAACATGCAAAGGCAAAAAACACATTATGAAAAAGCGTTTCGGTTGTTTTAATTTTTTACTCTGAACAGATCGTTTGAAGAGACTGATTGCAAAAGACGAACAGCCAGAGGCAACATCCTCCTCCTCCTTCCCTCCCTCCCTCCCCGCTCCTCCCTCGCTCTCCTCATCCATCCACGCGTCCTTCTCCTCCGCTGCGTCCGGAGCGCTTGTAGGCAGGAGGCACCGGGGTCCGCTCCCTTTTCTGTCTGATGGAGACCGGCTGAGTGAGGAGGGACCAGGTCCGGTGCAGAGACCAAGAGGATCCTCTTGCTGAGGGGGAGGAGGAGGAGGAGGAGCAGGAGCGGGCACGACACAGGGGAGCGAGAGAGGAGGCACCGGGAGGTAAAGGGGCTATTTAATAACCTGTTGTTTGTGTGTTTTGGTTTCCCGTGTGAGGCAGAAACCACTCGGGATATAAAAGCGACATTTAGAGCTCGGAGGACTTGGTTGTGATCGTTTTAATGATGGAAAAGAAGAAGAGGAATAACTGGGAGAGCCTCCCTGCGTCGTTTGTTTTGCTCAATTAAGATCCCGATTTCAATTTCTCTCACGCGCCCTTATAGGAGCTGACGAGCAAAACGTGCGCGCGAGCTTAATTGATTTGTTAATGGATTCAACACTGATGTGTTTCCCAGGTGGGTTTTTAGATTGTCTGATTTCGGTGTCAAATTAAGTGATTTTTGCTCACTCTGGATGCTCATGCTATCATCATGTATGTAAACAATACAAACTGCACAATGCAATTCAATTATTTTAATTCAAAGGAGGTAGAGGCTGAGAGCGCCGCCTTAAGGCTGCGAAGAGAACTGCAGAGGGCTGTGTAGACGCACGTGAATTGGCATCATTATGAGATAAAAAATACATTTAAAAAACACACGTTCCCAGTAAGCTGCCAGTGTGTTGGTCCAGGAGCCTCTGTTTACGCCTCCTGTAGTTCTTCTGCCTCCACGCTGGAGGATGAAGCCACATTTCAGAGCTGAGGGCCTCCTGACACCATCTGCTCCGCCAGCTGCTTTCAGCATCTCCTCAAAGCAAAGCGAGCTGCTTCCTCTCTGTAGACTGTCGCAGGCCGTCAGGTGAGCGGGCTGGGGGTGTGGCGACAGAGCTGAATTGTGCGGATGTCCTCCAGCGTTTGTGTAACCACACAGGTGTGCACATAGTGTGCTTTGTGTGCTTTGTGTGTGCTTTGTGTGTGTGTGTGTGTGTGTGTGTGTGTGTGTGTGTGTGTGGAACAATGTCAATACCCATTTATGTTGATGCAGGTTGTAACAATAACAGGTCCCCGAGGACCCGAGTGGGTGGAAGCAGGTTACTGTTGCTTTTATTGCTTTTATAGTCCTTCAGTCATGTTTATGGTGAAGATGTTGTGTGATAGAGCTTTATGTTTAATCAATTAAACAATTTATTGATAATCAGAAAGTTTTATTCTGAAACCATCTTGATATTTGATTCCCGTAAATAGAATATTTGGGGTTTTGGACTGTTGATTGACAGAACAAGCGATGTAGAGATGTCAACCTGTATTGGGCATGCATATCGCAGGATATTCAGATGTTTTATTGATCAAACAATCGATCAATTAATAAAGCAACTGTTCTCCAGGTTGATTGATAATGACAGCAATCAGCTGCAGCCGTATTGTATGCAGATGAATGTGATAAACATCAACAGTCCTCTACACCTGTAAGAAGTATTTTGGATTTTAATTGCTTACTTTACTTTGCTAAAATAAGAAGTTTTGTGTCAGCTGATTTATTTAAACTACTTAGTTGTTGATGTTCTGGCTTTTATTCTTTTAACTACACAACTCTTAGTCGGGCAAATAACTTGGCTCGTGACAATTTAGCCCATACTGATGTTTTGGGGTTGCTTATTGTGTCTGAATTATAGTACACAATATATATATATATATATTTATATTAAAGAAAAAAGAGAAGAACAGCAAATCCTCCCATTGGAGGATCTTGGCCCCGTCGATGTTTGGTGCTTTTCTTTAATTGGTCTTCAACATGGTGGTCGCTGTGGTTCATTTACTGTTGTCTCTCCTCCACATTGTTATGATGCTGAATGCAGAGATGCAATTTATCCTTGTCTGTCATCCCGTGATGCATCCACCGATTCTCTCATTTAATATGCCACACACACACACACACACACACACACTTGACTGTTGTCTCTTTTAACAAGGCACTGACAGTGTTTGTATTTTTATTTTCATCCCGCCTCCTCTTTTACATTTGAATTCTGTCTCCCGCTGCAGATCCTCCGGCATCTGAAGGTCTCCTGCTTTTCTACTTCTACGCTCTCCTGCCTCTCCTCCAGGGTGTCGATTGTGTTTGACATGTACGCTCCCAAGAGAGTGTAGCTCGTAGTATCGAGAGGATAGTCTAGTGTGTGTGTGTGTGTGTGTGTGTGTGTACGTGTGCGTGTGTGGAGTCTACTTGAAGCACCAAGATGGGCTCGGTAGGAGCGGAGCGCCGCAGGCCAACACCGGTCCAGATGCCCGAGGAGAGGGATGTGTGGAGGGAGGGAGGACAAGCTGGATGGAGGGAGGGAGGAAGGGAAGGAGGAAGGGAGGGCTGGAGGGAGGGCCGAGAAAGCGGCGTGGTGCAGAGCTACAGCTTCGACTCGTACCAGCTGGAGGAGGAGGAGATCGGTAAAGACGCCCCGGAGCGAGGAGTGCTGGCGCTGTCCGAGCCCGGTGAGGGAGTGTTCATTCCACCTATTTCTGTGTGTGTGTGTGTGTGTAGCTGGTACACACTCCATTTCTTTTAGACCAACAAACTTCTCTGTCTCACAACCTGCTGAGTGGAGCACCACTGGTACATTATAATATGTAAGTGTGTATACCAGTGTTGGACAGGATATCATGTGACAGTTATACTATCCACATTTAGTGGGTCCCTCAAAAACTCCAGGGAATTAAGTGAAATAATGTTGATGTTAGAAGTTAATTGTTGTCTGCAAATAACAGAGACAGAGTCTGATTACACACTGTCCTATTTTTAATTTTTATTTATTTATTTATTTGAACAGGGACCGTACACATCAATCAACCCAGCGGTAAATGTGTCAGTCTAAAGCTAAATTTCAACTGTAGTCCTTGTGGCCAGATATAACAAGCCATCACTAATGGAGAAAATGGTTATCACAAGAACATCATAAAAACTAGAATGGGCACTCAGTAGAGCACATACCTTCGCATATCACAAGATTGGGCATTGAATTATGAACATTTTGGCATTAGTTGCATGCCAATTGGACACAAATGTATCGTGCTATGGTAAAAAAAATGTTGACCTTTCCATGACCTTGACCTTGACCTTTGACCCGATTGATCCCAAAATCTAATCAACTGGTCCCCGGATAATAAACAATCATCCCACCAAATTCCATGCGATTCGGTTCAATACTTTTTGAGTTCTGCGAATAACACGCATACAAATAAATAAATAAATAAATAAATACACGACGATCAAAACATAACCTTCCGCATTTTTCAATGCGAAGGTAATAAACATACTGGTTACGATCAAATATAGGCCTCATAATAAAATCATTCAAATAAATACATTTTAAAAACATCATAAAATCATTAAAAATAAAAAAGGAAAAATAAAAACATCATAAAAAGCAATAAACATTCACCCAGTCACTGAGGAGGGAACCACGAGTCATGCTCCACATCTGATGGCTAACGCGTCAGTTCTTCAGGCCGTGTAAGTCAGCCCGACGTTGCCTCTTCCTAAATGCATCACTCGTATGAGCGCAGGAACGAACGTCCGGCTGCACCTCGGGGGCCGTTCAGCCATCTCTCACAAACGGATCGCCGGGACACTGACATCTTTAAGTTCCATGAACGAAGATGAACATTGAAGCTAACAGTGCTAACTAGCTATGGTTGTAGCAGGTGGAAGCTAGTTAGCCTAGTTAGCTTCAGCTTTTCTGAGTGACCAGGGACAGATAGCTCATAAAAGAAGACCATTTATTATAAAGTCTAATAGCAGTGGGAATGTTCTCCTGAATCAGGAAGGTTCTCCATTATCAGGAATGTTCTCCTGTATCAGGAATGTTTTCCTGTAACAGGAATGTTCTCCCGTATCAGGAATGTTCTCCCGTATCAGGAATGTTCTCCCGTATCAGGAATGTTCTCCCGTATCTGGAATGTTCTCCTGTATCTGGAATGTTCTCCTGTATCTGGAATGTTCTCCTGTATCAGGAATGTTCTCCTGTATCTGTCCCCGGGACAGCGGAGATGAAGCAGTCTGTATATTTTCTCCGATATGGAGAATCATTTCTTCATGTCCTCCTCTCACCACCTGTTCCTGATAGTCCTGTTGCAGCCAATGATGGAGCCTTCCTCACTGGTGTAGTGAGTTGCTTGGTGTGTGTATGTGTGTGTGTGTGTGTGTGTGTGTGTGTGTGTGTGTGTGTGTGTGTGCAGATGATGGTGGAGGCTGAGAGAATAAAAACAGAGAGAGTAAATGTGTAGAAAACAAACAGGAAGCAGCCTGTTCAGAGAACATTGCCGTGTTGCCTGGTTACTCAGGTTGCTCAAAGGGCAGTTAACCAGATCACAAGTGACCGAGGACACGGCCCCCAGCGAGGGCCCACAGCGAGGGCCCACAGCGAGGGCCCCCAGACCGCTCCCTCTCTTCTTTCAGTCTCTTCTCCTTTGCTCCAGTCTGTGGCTGTCAGTCTTAATATCTCAGTGTACACAAGTCTGCCGTCTGTCGTTTCCCTAAAACAACAAAGAGAGAAAGTCAGACTTAAAGACTGAATGAAAAATGTAATCTGTAGTTCTACTGAAGGACTTTCGGAAAAGTAAAGAGGGTTAGAGAAGGGGGGAAAAAGGGGGGGGTAGTTTTTATTTTGGCTAAAGTTGGAGCTGTCTGGCATTTTTGAGGAGAGCAGCAGTTGCCATTTTCTTCCAGCAGTCCTTTGCATTATAGTTCATAGTCACATAAATAGCAACAAAAAGACAAGTTTCACGTGCGCCATGTTTTATAAAGATGGACTTTGCCATATGCCGATGACAGATGAGTGTGACATGGGAGGAGGGTTCAAATAAAACATTAATAACCACAGAGATTCTCATGCTTTTTCATAAAGTCGCCCCCGTTCCCCCAAATCATCTTCACACACTAAATATGTCAAGAAGAGACAAATAAAAGTTGTTCAGCCTGTTGCCTGAGACGTCCGTCACAGGCGGCGCTGCAGGCCTCATTGGATCTTCTGCTCATGAGGTTTGAGTTGGTCTCTCTTCTGTCGGAGCATTGATGTAACTAACTCCACCATTTAAATCAAACCCGTCAGAGCAGCAGACATGGAGAGTCTTTTAGGACCTGTATGTTATATATTTGTTGCCATTGCACATACGGTTATTTAAGTAGGCATTTATTTATAAGAAAATAATGTTTATTATTGAGGAATCGAGGCGTCGCCAGATGAATAGGAAAATAATGTCTCAGTCCCAGGTATCATATTATTAAATTATATTAAACAAAGTGAAATAGGTGGTATCAAATTAATTCATCGGTGGAAACATTGAAAATCCTCAAAATACAGGTTTAGGAAAGTTTAGGGATTAAGAAAGAAAATGATATAAAGAAAATGTACAACTTTAACCATGAAACAGAATCAGCAGCAAAAGTCATTTTTTAATCTGAAGCTACTCAGCTGGTCTCCGGTCTCCAGCTGCTTCATCCTGATTGGCTGTTGGGGATGGAGTGTGTTCGCTCCAGACCCAATTCAGATGCTTTGAAGTCATTTTGATCCCGACTGTTTGAGTGTGATTTCATCCTCTTTTAATTTTCTAACCCTTGACTCCTTTCCTTCCTCCTTTAGACTTTGAGGAGCCGATCCCTGACGACCGTTACCATGGCATCTATTTCGCAATGCTATTGGCCGGCGTGGGTTTCCTGCTTCCCTACAACAGCTTCATCACCGATGTGGACTACCTGCACCACAAGTTTAAAGGTGTAAACCGCATGAATAAAGCCGGGACCTGCACCTTTTAGAGAATGTGTGCGTCCGACAGACACACACACACCCGGAGAGTAACCCAATGTGTGTGTGTGTGTGTGTGTGTCTCAGGGACGCCAATCGTGTTCGACATGAGTCTGACGTACATCCTGGTGGCTCTGCTGGCCGTCATCCTCAACAACGTGCTGGTGGAGCGACTCAGCCTGCACACCAGGATCACTGTGGGTAAGTCGAGCAGGAAGGAGCTCCAGTTGTGAAAGAAATTCTCATTATGGAAACTTTTGCTCTGAATCTGTTATTAATGAACCTCAGGCCTTATCGGAGCAGAATACGTAGAGCAAGAATGGAGAAGACAGTTTAAAGAAGAAGATAAATGAACTACATTTTCCCATGGATTTGATTGATGACATTTTTCAAACTGACTTTGCCCAATTCTGTGAACTCAGTGTTTCAAGAGTGTTGGTATTATTATTACACCTTGCATCATCATCAGTTTTGCTTTTCAGCTTTCAAATATTTTTTGAAAGAGAACTCTCTATTTAAGTAGACCCTTCAGATATGAGCATGCACATTGAGGCGTAATGTGCACCAGGTACTGTATATGGAAGTGTCTGATACTGGAAAGATTTCACTTCGGCTCCAAATTATTCATTAAAAAGCTAATAAAGCAAATATTAAAGAGATTCAGCCGATACCAGAAATGAAAAAAAAACTGTTATTTAAAAATGTATGTCAACCCTCAGAGAAATCTGAAATCATTACACATACGTAATATTGTTTCACAAGTGGAAGAGCAAAGTTTCACCAGCTTAAAATAGCTCTGCCTGCATCCTTGGTGAAATGTCTTTTGATGTTCGTCTGCTGCAGTTAACAAACTCAGGATCGGCCTTCAGGGGGAAGCGATCCTCAGGACGGCCTGTCGAGCCTGTGTTCAGTCATGACCTGTTCTGTGGCGTCCATTCACCTGTCTGTCTGTCTGTCTGTCTGTCTCTTCCTTTGCAGGCTACATATTAGCTCTGGGGCCGCTGATCTTCGTCAGTGTGTTTGATGTCTGGCTCGCCAAGTTCACCACCAGGCAGGCTTATGTCATCAACCTCGTCTCAGTGGGAGTGGTGGCCTTCGGATGTACAGGTATCTGTCTGTCTGTGTGTCTGTGTGTCTGTCTATTTATTTAAATGGTTTATTTAATAAGGGACAGTGCACAGTGTGTGTCTGTCTGTGTGTGTGTGTGTGTCTGTGTGTCTGTGTGTCTGTGTGTCTGTCTGTGTGTGTGTCTGTCTGTGTGTGTGTCTGTGTGTCTGTGTGTCTGTGTGTCTGTCTGTCTGTGTGTCTGTGTGTCTGTGTGCCTGTCTGTCTGTCTGTGTGTCTGTCTGTCTGTCTGTCTGTGTGTCTGTCTGTGTCTCTGTCCATCTGTCTATCTGTGTGTCTGTCTGTCTGTCTGTGTGTCTGTCTGTCTGTGTGTCTGTGTGTCTGTGTGTGTGTCTGTGTGTCTGTCTGTCTGTCTGTGTGTCTGTGTGTCTGTCTGTCCATCTGTCTATCTGTGTGTCTGTCTGTCTGTCTGTGTGTCTGTCTGTGTGTGTGTGCCTGTGTGTGTCTGTCTGTCCATCTGTCTATCTGTGTGTCTGTCTGTCTGTCTGTCTGTGTGTCTGTCCCATGAAACAGGTGTGAGAGTTGCTCTTACAGTTTAGAGAATCATAAGACTGTTTTTGTAAAATAAATATCTCAAGCTATTGAGAATAAAACCCCATAAATAAGGTGATAATGAGTCGATGTTGTTGATGTCCTGCAGTCGACCTCCTGACCTCCTGTACGTCACGTGGAGAGTGATGCCAAACGACAGGTGCTCAGTAAGAGCTGCTGCTAATGACAGGATGACATCATTATGACACGATGATGTCATAATGACATGATGTCATAATGACACGATGACGTCATTATGACACGATGATGTCATAAACTGAGCCGGTCTGTGATCACGGAGGCTTTTGGCCGACAGTCTTTAATTAGCGGCGGTGCGAAGGTCAGAGGGGCTTCAGGAAGTTGTGCCTCTCAATTATTGATGTTGTTTCACCGTTGCCTGTTTGCACTGATACACACTCCCTGATGCCTCTCCAGTGCAGCAGTCCAGTTTCTATGGTTACATGGGGATGCTGCCCAAGAGGTACACACAGGGGGTGATGACCGGAGAGAGTAAGTCAAACTCACACCGACAAAGCTCTGCGCCTGCACATGCCTGTCCCTGTAATCACCCCCCCCCACTCCCCCGCCCCGCTGTCTCCTCCCAGGCACAGCAGGTGTGATCATCTCACTGTCGCGCATCTTCACCAAGCTGCTGATCGCCGACGAGAAGAGGAACACGCTCATCTTCTTCCTGGTCTCCATCAGCATGGAGATGCTCTGCTTCCTGCTCCACCTGCTCGTCCGCCGCTCTCAATTCGTTCGCTACTACACCAACAGCGCCCAGGGCAAAGGGCCGGTCAAAGGTCGCGACCCGCACGACAACGGGACCGGATACCGAGTCCACCACGACGTCACCGCAGAGGACGTACGATTTGTAAGTGTGTGTGTGGACGGTGTGTTCTCTCTACTGTGTGTGTGTGTGTGTGTGTAGTCGTGTGAGGAGCTCTGTGCTGCTCTGTCAGATTATATCTCGTTAACATTCGCCACACCTCCTCCTGACTCTGGTGACTTTTCCTCTCGCGCCACCACGAGGCTCACGTTTATGTTTTTTAATCACTTCACATTAGATCAGATTTTCTCATTAAAGTTTAATCGACATAATCTTTCATAAATGTTGCAACAGCAAGAGAGCGAGAGAAAGGCCTCTAAACTGTGATGTCATGCCACTCCCATTTCCTTGTTGATTTCTGCGAGTAGTGTGTGTGTGTGTGTGTGTGTGTGTGAGTGTGTGTGTGTGTGTGTGTGTGTGTGTGTGTGTTTTGTGTGTGTGTGCAGGGATGGAGGGCTGAGTGGGTTTTAAAACGCTGTATCATTTATTTAAGCTGCGCTGCACTTAGAAAGATAAATATTGAGAGCGGAAGAGATTTTGGGGTTATTAGGGATGAAAGTGGTGATGTGGAAAAAAATATGAGGAACGATGCCATTTTAGAGAGAAAGGGAAAAGCGAAGGCCTCTTGTGAAGAGAAAGAAAATGAGTCACGACACCGAGAGGAAAACGGTCGAGGCAAAGAGATGAGACTCAACGGAGGGAAAGAAAGAAATTAGTGAGATATGAAACAAGTGGTGAATCCACTTTGTATTCATGCTTGAAGCAGCACTTTGGCGCCTGAGGATGTGGAGCTGATATTCCACATCACACTGTGTGTGTGTGTGTGTGAGTGTGTGTGTGTGTGGGGTGGGGGTTCAGAGCCTTCAAAGGAAGACACATCACCTCAGGCTGTCATCTTTTCATGTGTGCTTGTTACGTCCGCATATTACAAGTGTGTGAAGGACGCCCCCCTGTATGTGTGTGTGTGTGTGTGTGTGTGTGTGTGTGTGTCATTTTCTGCATCTGGGGGCTGATCCAGGCAGCTCTTTGTTCTGGTTGCCGGGGGATACTGAGCGCTCTATGTTAAAGTATAATCAAGGAGAGTGGTGCCTTCTGGCCAGTCCCTTCAATCGTGTGTGTGTGTGTGTGTGTCTTTGTGTGTGTGTGTGTGTTTGTGTGTGTGATGTGCTTAGAATAAGATCTGTGATTAGAAGGATGTACTGGATAAAGAGGACACATGTGTTTATAGACTGTGTGTTTGTTGTGTGTATGTAGACTATGTGTGCGTGTGTGAGTGTGTGTGTGTGTGTGTGTGTGTGTGTGTGTGTGTGTGTGTTTGTGTCTAAAGCTTATTTGCAGTCCAATCTGCAGAGTCTCCATTATCATTACGTCAACCCGCAGCCACTCACAGTGATCATCTCTAATACTCAATGCCATAAAAAGATGATGTCATGCAGTCAGTCTGACCGAAAAGAAACCCGGAAAATATTAAATTAACGGAACCACAAAATGTGTATTTACGGTGTGACGGCTACCTCTAGTGTTTTTCTTAAAGAACTGTTGATGTCCTTCATAAAGCTTCGTCCTTTTTTGGGGGGAAATGAGAAACAAAGTGAGGATGTGTACCCAAGTAATTTGATAATTAATCATAAAAGGGCTCATGTGTTTTCTATTTCAGTTTGTAATTAAATGGTCGATGTAATCTCGATGACTGAGCTCAAATGTGTATCTGCCTGTTGGGTTTTTTTAAACACTGAGGAATTATTCTGCGTGTGTGTCTCTTCAGGGAAACGGTGGCACAGCACCGACCCCGACGGAGGAAGTGGTTGAGGACTTTGAGGGCGGGACGTACGTCAGATTCGATGCCCCGAAAGCCAAGATAAGGAGGAGCTGGCCTGGCGTCCGCGGTACTTCCCTCTTTAAATCACTGCTCCGTTACCTTCTGACTCCGAGAGATGGACTTTACATTTAAGTGCATCCCCCGGTGATTCATGGGAAGAGGGGAATAGTCTTAAAGATTACGCTGTTCAAGTGAGATCTTTTAAATATCATCCTTTGTGTGTGTGTGTGTGTAACCAGACATGATCTTGCGTCGTTACGTGGTGGCCCGTGTGATCTGGACCTACATGCTGTCGATAGCAGTGACCTACAGCATCACCTTGTGTCTGTTTCCCGGGCTGGAGTCAGAAATACGAAACCACACCTTGGGAGAGTGGTTCCCCATCCTCATCATGGCCACCTTCAACATGTCGGACTTTGTTGGCAAGGTGGGGTACAATATTCAGTCACATGTCAATATTATGTCACACGTAACACACACTATGTCAAGAGTGTGTTACTGTTTCATTCCAATCTCTTTTTAATTATCTCCATTATTTATTTAGCTATGGAAGAAAATGTATTTTTAATGACAGTTTAGAACATATTTTTATAGATCTGTGTTTTCTGGGCTAAAGTGCCTGGTAAGTCATCTGAAAGGCAGAGAGAGATATTTCAGAGACGATGTTAAAGCAACTGCAATCAATATGTTCATATGAGCAATGGATCACAAAGAAACAGTCAAATTAAATAATCAATATAAAGAAGCCATACTAGATTTGATTTATAAAATAATGATGACAAGTTTAATGAGACTTCGACAGCAGTTTTTCCTGATAAACAGCTTCACAGTTTAACCCTTGTGTTGCCTTCGGGTCAATTTGACCCGATTCAATGTTTAATATCGGTGTTCTTTCGGGAGTCAACAAACAAACATAAAGTACCTCACACTTAAACTTGGAAAACAATATTAATTCTAATAATTTTCTGGAGATTTTAATAGCTGGGGTCATATTGACCTCAAGGGTAAAATATGTTAGTAAATATAAAGGTAATAGGAGGGTTAAACATTGAATCGGGTCATATTGACCCGAAGGCGACAGGAGGGTGTAATATTTAATCGGGTCAAATTGACCCGAAGGCAACACAAGGGTTAAAGAGCAAATAGGAGGCTTCAGGAGTTTCATTAAGAGGTGGTCTTTGAATCAAACTGACACTGTAAAATATTAAATATGAAAAATCCCCAGGGAAAATATGCCCTTGCCCTAAAATACACTTGATCGACTCGGATACCAGCATTTATAAAAGCAATCCCCACGATGTCACACCTCTTGAGATTGTGGGATTGAATTGTCGGCCTCCGCCCGGCTGCACAACTACAGCAGAGAAGAGACGAAGGCCCTCTGTGACACTGGGACTGACCTTGAGAAAACAGAGTCGCTCCATTTATTAAAGCTTAAAGTAAGAATGGAAAAGAAATCTGGTTTATTTTGGGATAATTGCACTTAGCTCAAAGGCTTTATCCGAATATTAAGAAATGAAACCTTATCTGGTGTCCTTAAGTCCTAATTTTATCTTTTGAAAGTGAACTTTATTCTGATTGCACACTTTGACTTTGTCTTCATAAAAAATTTAGCATTTTGTTGAAAGTGGGGGGAAAAAGATAAGACGGGAGAAGATAACTTTAATCAAGGTAGCTAAGAGGTAAAAAGAAAAAAATCCTGATTAGAAAAAGCAAAGAACAGTGGAAAAAAACGAGTGACCTATTGTGCTCTCTTGAACGTGCCCCAAGCAGCTCGTGAACACATGTCTAAGTGAGCTACTTCAGGACAACTCATTATGTATCATTTCAAACTAATTTAACTGTAATGTCTGGAGAGAAGACCCTAACCCTCAGCCTCACTGGAACTCTTCCTCAGATTCTTGCAGCGCTGCCATACGACTGGTCCGGAGGCCGCCTGCTCTTCTTCTCCTGCCTGAGGGTGGTCTTCATCCCTCTGTTTGTCATGTGCGTGTACCCGGCCAGCGCGCCCACCCTGTCCCATCCCGCCTGGCCCTGCCTCTTCTCCCTCCTCATGGGAGTCACTAACGGCTACTTCGGGTCCGTGCCGATGATCCAGGCTGCGGGAAAAGTGTCGCACGAGCAGCGGGAGTTGGCCGGTGAGTAAAACTACGGGATGGTTTCATAATGTCAACATGCAGAGTTTGTAAAGGTTACATTACATCACATGTCATTTAGCTGACGCTTACTATCATGTTACATTCATACACCGTAAACACAGGGGGCAGTTCAGGGTTAAGTGTCTTGCTCAAGGACACATCGACCAGGGCGGGGATTGAACCGCCAACCCCCTGATTGAAAGACGGACCTGCTAACAACTGACCCACAGTCGAGTAGGTTATCGTAGTTATGTTGATTTTTATTCTTCTTTCAGTCTAATATCAGAGAGAAACGGCTACAAAAACAATAACACATCAAACTCTAAATGGATTAGTTGATTGAAAGGACAATTATTTCAAATAATCATTCAAGATATTTATCAAGCAAAAGAGGTTCCAGCTTTTCAGATGCTTCGCTGCTTCCTTCTGCAAACTGAGCTGCAAGCTGAGCGTCTTTGTGTTTGGGACGGACAAACAAAACTCTTTGTGATGCGTCTGTCGACTCGGTGCGAGAGGAACGCCTCCCAGAGCCTCTGCTAACGTGCTAGTCCTGTTTCCAGTCTTTATGCTAAGCTAAACTGATTGGCTGCTAGCTGTAGCTTCATATTTAGCATTCACACATGTGAGTAATATCAATCTTCTCATGCATCCCTCAAATAGAAAGAAAATGTGCATATTTTCCAAAATATCAAGTTTAAAAACAACCATGTACCCAGATCATGTTGTATGCTAGCTTAAAACGTGTTACCGTACCGCTACAACGAATTGCAAAATGTGCTGTCGTTCGTATGTAGCCTACTGAAGTAGCATGCTAGCACGCTAAAATAAGCAAGTGAACATTATACCTGCTAAACATCAGCATGTTGTTGTTGTTGTTGTATATGCACATTAGCAAGCTGACATTACCATTTAGCTAAAAAAAGCAGCGATGCTAATGTAGCTGTAGTCTGTTAATCTTGATTCTTATGATCTTAAATGCAGATCACTGTGCCAAGGGTATCAGCTCTTTATAACGTGATTATTACTTGACCTCTTTCTTTACAAGACGTGTATACAAAAAATCCAATAGGCCATGAATATGAGACACAAGTGTACAATCCCTCCTCAGTGTTGTGGCATTTTGCCGGTAAACACCGGTGTGCGTGCTCAGTGCTCGTGCCCCGTCTGCAGAGGCTCGTGCTGCGACTGTAAACCCTCTTTGTCCCTCCAGGGAACACCATGGCGGTCTCCTACATGAGCGGCCTGATGGTGGGCTCCGCCGTGGCGTACGCAGCTTACAGCTTCGCGGCTCCGGGACCAGGAACACACATCGCCACGCTCAACATGCACCCACACGCCAACGCCACCGGGTACTGAATATCACACAATCACGGATGTAAACACACATACACGCACACAACATTTACAAACACAAGACCCTGGCCGGGAGGAGCAGCGTAGGGAGAGGTGGACTCGAATCCAGCCGCGGTGGACCAAAAGACTCGCGGCAAAGAACTCTTGAAAGGTTCATGTTCATACTCTGAGAGACGTATTCTCCTTTGTCCAGGCCATGCTTCACTGTGACTTACTGGAGACAGAAAGTGGAATAAGATACAAAAAGAATGGAGGACATTATGTTAAACAGTAAAAACGTAGCACATTCCTCCACATTGGTTCACTGACCTTCAAATGTTACGGCTCTGCTGTGGTGAGGAGCTGGACGTCTGTCCACAGAAGCCCTTAAAGTGTCTCACAGTGAAACTATTGTCTGCTTGTGTGTGCGAGCCGACTGGCTGACATTTGTTCAGTGTAAAGTCAAGCGGTCGTTCACCGCAGGGAGCCAACGGCTCTCAGTTTTGGAGGAAACTGTGTGTCACGGGTCACATTGGATGCATTTCACATTGTTGGTATTCAAAGTGGAGAGGAGATGCCACTGTGGGGTTTAGCCGTCGTTTCAGCTGTTTCCGAATCATAATCTTTGACAACCTTTGAGCACATTATTTAAACGCCACAACAAAGAGACTCAAAGGCTCAATTCAATTCACCGTGAAACAGGAGCAACTGCAGTGTGACCTGTTTGCGAGTATAATGGAATATATAGAATTATGAGACGGAAATCCAGTCGCCCCAAATCCCATCAGATATGTTTAAGTACGAGTTCAAGAGTCTTCGGAAATATTCTAATCATTTACAGGAAGAGCAACGATTGGATATAAAATTCTCCCACACTATTTTTGACATTTTAACACAGAAATAGAACCAAGAAAATCTGTTTTTATTTTAATTGTACTTCCTTATAAGGAATTACAGTTTTCTAATGACAGACAAAATACGGTCAAAACTTGGTTGTCTCTGAGTTGTTAAGATATTTAAATAGTAAAAATAATTGTTGATGCATCAACTGGATGAAAAGCATCAGTTGCATTTACTTTCAATGATGAAGAACATTATTCTCATCAGCCGTATAAGTATATAAATAAATGGAAAAAACTAATAAGAATGTTAAACCTATATGGATTTATTATGATTATGTGCATTTGCAGCTTCTCAGTTCGTTTTAAGAGAAGAAGAAACTGAATGACTTCCTGTCTGTTTCCTCTGGGTTCCACATCTCTTCTCGTATCATCTGATGAGTGGAAAGAGAACAGATGTTGGCATCAATGTACCAGATAGCTGCGTCTTACAGTTGTGGTTTAAACAAATGGTTTGTGTCCCCTCTGTGTCCCTCTGAACGTTGTCTGTGTGTAACATTCATTTAATGATGTGGGATAATCTGGGAAAAACATATACGTGCCAAAACGTCTGCTTGTTTCTGATCAGTGTTAGAACCCGAGAAACGAGAGAATGTAATTATGTGATCAGGATGAAAGTTGTAAATATATAGAATGAAATGCTCTCAACGCGTATAAGAGCTCTTATTTTTTTCATATAAACTAGAAAAAGATCAGATGCATATTTTCCTGTAGCTTTATTTAGCAGAGGCGATCTGGAGAACTCTGGTTTCCTTTGTTTTTCAGCTTCTCTCCCAACATCTGCTGTTGGGTTTGATACATGTTCCCGTGATAAGTGGATCTCTGCAGAGTCCAGGCTTTATACATTATGAAGAAAACAGGCCTCAGTGTAGCGCACTACATTATGTAGGAGACGGCTGCCTCTGTCAGAGCCGCTTGAGGAGCGGTCGACTCCATGTGGGAGCTCACCTCATTATGTACGTCCCACTGGGCCGACGGTGGCACGTTGCCCGAGGCATTTCTCCTCCCAGAGCTGTTGGGTTTGAATGTGTTTTTAGTTATTTTTGGTCAGATGTGTCGTTAAAGGACATGAAAAGTCTCTTTCCTTCCCTCTCTCTCTCCCTCTGGTAGAAACCGTAGGGACATTCAAGAGAAGGGGGAGCCCATCTTTCAAAGCGTTGCACCTTGAACTCACATTTCTTTCAACCATTTAAGCTCATTTAAAGGAAAGGTTTGACATTTTTTGGAAATACACTTTCTTGAGGCGAGTTAGACGAGCCGATTGATGCCGCTCTCTATTGTACTGCCACCAGCAGCTGGTGCAGCAGAGAAAATGACTGGCACCGTCCAAAGGGAACAACATCTGACTTCCAGCAGCTCTTATTTAACGTCATGGATCTCATCTTTTTAATCAGTGGAAACTATTTATTTTTTAAATGATAATTTTACATATTACTCTTGTTCGATTCAGCATATAAAACATAAAAAGAGTAAAACGCCACATTGTTTTAGTGATTACTACCAGTTAGGTAATATAAGAGGACAGATGTTTATTCGATATGCTAAGCTAAGCTAAGCTAACCGACTACTGGCTCCAGATTTATTTACTGCACCCACATGAGAGCCGTATCACTCTCTGAGAGAAAGGGAACAAGTGTGTGTGTGTGTGTGTGTGTGTGTGTGTGTGTGTGTGTGTGTGTGTGTGTGTGTGTGTGTCCCAAAAGGAGAAAATATTCCTTCAAGATTCCTAATTGGCCGATTATTTTATTGCCGTTTGCTTAGTGACATTATTTGTAAATGTAAAATCAGTAAAAAAGTAAGATATTCTAAATAAATGACCTTACCATGAAACAAGTTAACCTTTATTTAATTTTTTTATCAGCATAATCTGCCAGAGAAATGAACAAGTTAAGCTGAACTGGAGAAACTAACTCCGAACATGAAATGAGTCCCTTTATGACGCTTCAGAATCATATTAATTATGTAAAAAAGACACTTGACACTGACCCCCAAGTCTGAGGAGGGGGTAGATGAAGAGGTCAAATTGCAGGTATGTACATGTATGATGTTAAGATATGTTTGACATTAGCTGACACTCTTGTCCAGAGTGACTTGTGACGAGTTTAACAGTGTAGAGAAAAGTTTAGCCAACCACATGTAGATATGAGATGAAAGAAGAGACAGGAAGGAACATCTGGAGAGCAAGTAGAGTAAACTATAGCAGAAAGTAAAGATATGTAAAGATACTCATGATGGGGTAAAGGTCACTTCACGGCATTCAAGCTCTGTGCAGACAGAACCAGATTGCATACAAACGCTGTATATATATATATATATATATATATATATATATATACACTACCATTCAAAAGTTTGGGGTCACTTAGAAATGTCTTTATTTTTCAAAGAAAAGCACTGTTTTTTCAATAAAGATAACATTAATCAAAAATACACACTATACATTGTTAATGTGGTAAATGACTATTCTAGGTGGAAACGTCTGGTTTCTAATGAAATATCTCCATAGGTGAATAGAGGCCCATTTCCAGCAACTATCACTCCAGTGTTCTAATGGTACATTGTGTTTGTTAATCGCCTTAGAAGACTAATGTCTGATTAGAAAACCCTTGTGCAATTATGTTAGCACAGCTGAAAACAGTTATGCTGGTGATAGAAACTATACAACTGGCCTTCCTTTGAGCTTGAAGTTTGAAGAACAAAATTAATACTTCAAATATTAATCATTATTTCTAACCTTGTCAATGTCTTGACTATATTTTCTATTCAATTTTCAATTAATTTGATAAATAAAAGTGAGTTTTTATGGAAGACACAAAATTGTCTGGATGACCCCAAACTTTTGAACGGTAGTGTATATATAATATATATATACATATATACATATATATATACATATATATACATACATACATATACATACATATATGTATATATATAAATATATATGTATGTATGTATATGTATATATATATATACATATACATATATATATATATATCTACTGTTACATCAGGAATTTTGCAGATTCAATTTGTGAAAAAGAAGAGTGGCAGATCTGTAAAAGTTTAATAGTGATCCTTTCTAGATTCTGGATTACTATTAACATTTTTGCAATTCTGCCTTTTTTTGGGTACTAATTTCGATTTTTGCAACAATGATCCACGAACAGAGCTGCCTTGTTCCAGGAGCAGGACAATTATCTTTGGCTCGATATCTCAGTAGAAGTTCTAAAGGTTAACTGGGATTGGAGCAAATTGTGGCCTTTCAGCTCTTGATGTTTGACTCCTCAACACATTATATTGATTGCTTAAATCAAAATGTGACTATTATCTCCCAGAACCTTTTCTTCCTAATGTCATGTGATTCTCAGCAGTCTGTGTGTGCCCATGCAGCATTGTGCCATTGTCAGAGCTTAAACACGTTGTTTACTTCTGTGTTGTTTGCTATTTACGCTGTTGTGTTTTTATATGGAAACAGGAAACAGCTGTGAGCAGATCTGCACCTCTCTCTCTCTCTCTGTGTCTTTCTCTCTCTCTCTCTCTCTGTGTCTCTGTGTCTCTCTGTCTCTCTCTCTCTCAAATAAAGCCAATACCATAAACGTTTGATAGTCGTATTCCTTAAGAGTGATCTGGGTTGGAGTTAAATGAAACACAAGTGGTAGTTTGATCACTTGTCAGCGCTGAATGCTTTTGTGCTGTGATGAATACGATAAATAAGAGTTCACCTAAGACAAATCAAAGTTGTACTAACTGCTTGTTTTCAAAGAACATCACCAAGGAGAGCAGGGCGAGGACTTTGGGGATAGGCCTAAATGGACACAAGAGAACATTTGTAACACACGTCAGAGGTTGTGTGTTCTGTCTTTGTGTATCAGAGCCAAAAAAATGAAAGAAGGAAGTTCAGCAAATTGTGGCCTTTCAGCTCTTGATGTTTGACTCCTCAACACATTATATTGATTGCTTAAATCAAAATGTGACTATTATCTCCCAGAACCTTTTCTTCCTAATGTCATGTGATTCTCAGCAGTCTGTGTGTGCCCATGCAGCATTGTGCCATTGTCAGAGTTTAAACACGTTGTTTACTTCTGTGTTGTTTGCTATTTACGCTGTTGTGTTTTTATATGGAAACAGGAAACAGCTGTGAGCAGATCTGCACCTCTCTCTCTCTGTGTCTTTCTCTGTCTCTCTGTGTCTCTGTGTCTCTCTGTCTCGCTCTCTCTCTCTCTCTCAAATAAAGCCAATACCATAAACGTTTGATAGTCGTATTCCTTAAGAGTGATCTGGGTTGGAGTTAAATGAAACACAAGTGGTGGTTTGATCACTTGTCAGCGCTGAATGCTTTTGTGCTGTGATGAATACGATAAATAAGAGTTCACCCTGCGGGGGTAAGACAAATCAAAGTTGTACTAACTGCTTGTTTCCAGCAGAGAGAGCTGTAGCTCAAAGAACATCACCAAGGAGAGCAGGGCGAGGACTTTGGGGATAGGCCTAAATGGACACAAGAGAACATTTGTAACACACGTCAGAGGTTGTGTGTTCTGTCTTTGTGTATCAGAGCCAAAAAAATGAAAGAAGGAAGTTCTCGAAGTAGAAAATTCTCACTTTGTTTTGTGACTGACCTTCCTGTAGCAGCGTCTCTCGGTTATAGAGTTCAAAGTGTGTCTCTGTGTGCGCATCAACAACCTATCTGGGTGTTGGTCTGCGTGCATCAGCGCCTGTGTGCCTGTGCGTGTGTATTTGTGAGTGTGTGTGTGTGAGTGTGTGTGAGTGTGTGTGCTAATTTTGGATGTAGCTGCAGGGAAAGAGAGTCTCTTGTGTGTGACAGAGCAACTGATCATTACTCATTCTGCTCCACATACTGTTGAGAGGAGGAGGAGGAGGAGGAGGAGGATGGAGGAGTTCGAGGAAGGAAGTGGAAGGGTAGAGGTCTGGTAATCTGCTCTCAGATTTAACGGAGCTATTTAAAGGTCAATAAATGCTCTTGAAATGGATTGTAATGTCTCGGTATGAAAATGATAAAACTATAACACCTTCACTGTTGTTGCTCTTTTTGTGCCTCTGGCTCTCACCGCTTCCTCTCAGTCATTGGTTCAGACGTGTCTGTCTGCCTGTGCATCATCTGTTTTTGCAAGAATCTTGGGTTGAATTGCCAATTTGTGCAATTAACAGCAAATTTAATTTATTCAATCAAATTCATGCAGAGCAGTGTCAATCTTCAACTGAGGGGAAACTATGAATATTCATATATATTCATATATTTATATATAGGCAGATGCCCAATCCCATTGTCACAGAAGTAGGTACCTTAGTGTTTCCTAAAAACAGTCATACAAACGTAATTGTATTAAAATTATTACTTTATTAAGTAATAACAAAATTAATTGAAATTAAAAAAAACATTCATAAGTGCAAACTGCAACAGTTTCATTTCCTTCCATAAACCCAGGTTGGTGTTCATTGTGTAGACGGTTGCAGGTGCACGACGACTGAAGAGGCTTCAGCTTTGTCCCAAAAGAAAAGGGGAAATACAGAAATAGAGGCGCCGCCCCCTCTTCATGGGTCACAGGTTCTCAATCTTTACATTGGTTTTAAGGATATTGTTGTTAACTCTCTGTTGTGTTGCTTGTTAAGGTGGTTTTATTCTCCCTCTTCCTCTTCTCTAGATATGCGGCAAAATTAATGTTATACAACCTGAGACAACATCTCTGTGGTGTGTTTGATGTCGTTGAATATTGAAAGAAAACAACATTTTAAATTCAAACTTAAACTATAATTTATTTTCTGACTTTTAATGAGATACTCTTTTTCTGACTTCTTTGACTTACTAAACTATTACTTTTCTATTAATTAATTCATTTATGATGACTTGCTGATGCCTTTATATGGTGAACTTTACTAAAGCTTTTCTATGACTTTTTATGACTTTTATATATACATATTTTTCTTCTTTTATTAGAATATTGATATAAAGTTCTTTATTTTCTGTAATGCAATTAAAAAAACAAAAATGTATTCAGATTCTTACATCACATCATGAGCCTGATCATATTTTTAGCCTTTTTTTTTTTTTTAATATTGCTGATTATGGCACAGCAAAAACTCTAAAATAAAATCTCATACAAAAAATCTGAATATTAAAAAGTTAGTTAAAGATTTATAACAGCAAACAAAAAAAAACAAACATTGGAAAATGTCAGGTGTTTTGTTAATTAGACTATTCAAATGATTTGTTTTTGTAACTACTAGCATACTTTTTCATGATATTCTATTATAATATTTAGAAATAGGATATTTTTAAGCTGTAAAAGCTGTAAGCTGCAATATTAAAAGAATAAAGTTTGCAAATATTTCAGTTTGATTTGTATGAATCCAGAATGCATGATTTTTTTTTTTTTTAATTATTACACAAAATAAAGAGAGGATGTACAATATTCTAATCTTTTTTTTAAAGTCCTGTATATACTCTGACTTTTTAATGTCTTTTTTATTAGTTTTCTATCACTTTTTCTCCCAACTATTCTATGGCTTTGTTATGACTTTTTATGACATACTAAACATTGACTTTCTTATTACTTTTTTTGCTGTATTGTATTATGAATTGCAGCTCGCTCCGGCTCCTGTTCAGCCCTCCACTGGTCCTTAGTGGTCCCAAGTCCCCCTTGGCAGTGGTCCAGTGGGGTCCCCATGTGGTTTCCTGGCTGAATTCCAGTTGCCAGAGTCCGGTACAGAGTTCGTGAACCTGGCGTAGCGTCTTCTGCTGCGAGTCTTCGCAGGAACGATGGACTTGGTGTACAGGCCTGACTCGGTGTAAAAGGGAATTAAAATGGTAAACATATATATATATACATATATGTACACACACATATAAGTATATATTTATATATACATTCATACATACATATATATGCACATACATAAGTACATATATACATATGTGGCACCCTGGACATTTTAAGGGCAAATATTTTTATCAGAATTGTTATTGTATTGTAGTGTGTTAGTACCTTGCCCCATCATCCTTATTTTCTTGTTATTATCATTTTAAACGCTTTGTGTTAACTCAAAACTCACCTGCTTTCACCTGAAGTTGCTGCAGGGCGATACTCGTGTTCGCCAGTAGGGGCAGTAGCGGGTTTTCCATGACTGGCGCCGTCATTCTAGTCTTAACAAACAAGTTAGACCAGCATATCACAGACAGTGACCAGCTATTAATGTGAGTCTGTCTTGTGTTTACAGGTGAGAAACATTCACAAGCGCCATATATATATTAAAGTTATGTTCGCTCGCTTCGGCGGTGATACATTTTGATAGTTATTAAGTGTGTAGTAGTTAAAGAGAAGACAGTTAATTATTATAGCGCCGTTCAGCTAGCGGATGCTAATCGCGAGCTCGCGTTTTAGCACCATTGTGGCATCAGTAACCTGCCTGAGAATTACATTGTTCCATGAAAGACTAGATAGTTCCATGTTGTGTCCCGTGACGGACATAACCAGTAGTATGTACACACATAAGTACTTGTATACATACACTACATGCACATACATATAAACAGGTTTCCTGGTGGAAGTCACGTGTCAGTGCCTTGATCTCCGTGGCCTTGTCCGTCACCATGGAAACAGTCACATGACATGTCTGCGCTTTGGTTCTGTGCTGTGACGTCGCTCGTGAGTCGTGACGTCACGGAGCACCGAACCAGAGTCTGTAAGTAGAAGTGATTTCCAGCAAAGCAGCAGAGGGTTTTGTGGATCCCACAAGATTCTGAACCGCCCACACGGGGGGAGCGATTCATCAATCGCCTCCCTCCCCAACGGGTCGGGACGGTTTGGCGAGAGTCACCTTGTGTGACTACTCCTACACCCCATCCCGGGGTGGTTTGGTTTCTCTGGGATACACAAATGGGATGGGGCCCCTTTTAGCCCTAACCCTTGTTTAACCCCTTAGTTTAGTTTAGTTTAGCAAAATATACAACAATCAGAATTCAACAAAAGGGTCGAGGCTGAAGCTATCTAGCTTAGTTATAAGTGCCCTAACCTATGATTTCTCAAACAACTTATTTCAAAGAACCACATATATATATTAAGTGTGTAGTAGTTAAAGAGAAGACAGTTAATTAACTGCGGTCAGCTCAGCTGACACTCGGATCTCCGTGGTCAAATCAGCCGACATCCGTTTTTCAAAATAAGATGTCGACAAATCATGTGTTACTTAAAAACCCTTTGGCGCTCCAGATCTGGGTCGTTTTAATGCGTTTACCGTGAACATCAGTATATAGGTGCGCACAAATGTAAGTGTCGGCTGATAAGATCCGAGAAGGGTGGGAAGGCGATTCTCTGATGCATCTGAGAATCGCCAAGGTCAATCGATAAAAGAGGAACAA
Source organism: Pseudoliparis swirei (assembly GCF_029220125.1). Lineage (NCBI taxonomy): Eukaryota > Metazoa > Chordata > Actinopteri > Perciformes > Liparidae > Pseudoliparis > Pseudoliparis swirei. Next base: position 17,675,619 of record NC_079410.1, on the reverse strand, counting down.
AAAGGGAATTCATTTCTTACATAAAGAAATGAAAAAAGTGTTCAAGTGCGTTGTCTTTTTGAATGCTTTTTCAAAGGAATGCACATCTAAAAGGCCTTTTCTATTCCTTTTTAATCGTGGATGTATTCAAAAATGCATTTCAGAAGTATTAATACAAGACGGTGTGGAAGGGATGCCGCCGCTCACACAAGGTGGTGTATAGCACCTCTCAACGGTGGCTTGTGTGTGTGTGTGTGTGTGTGTGTGTGTGTGTGTGTGTGTGTGTGTGTGTGTGTGTGTGTGTGTGTGTGTGTGTGTGTGTGTGTGTGTGTGTGTGTGTGTGTGTGTGTGTGTGTGTGTGTGTGTGTGTGTGTGTGTGTGTGTGTGTGTGTGTGTGTGTTCCCAGAGACCAGGTGAATACTGCCTGATGTGGGTGTCTGGACCTCATCTCCTTTGCTGCAGTCATAGGAACATTCATTTTCCAGAAGTAAGTTCAGCCGCTTGAGGGTTTTAACTGTCGAGTCATTATCGTGAGTTTTTACGCAGACGCTCGATGTTCCTCCATCTTTCTGCAGGTGTTTGGAGAGAAGAGAGAAGACTGGTCTTTTTTCTTTGGGTGTGTGCCTCTCCCACATGCGTCGCACACACCAGTAATTACAACTCTTTAGCGTTTACCTCTCCGTCTGGAGCACATCGTTAGAGCAACAGCTCGTACAGATTCACACGGTTCACTTGTGTTTCTGTGTGAGCGTGTCTTCTCTGAGCTAACGGGTCACACTCCTCCAGTAGTTCCTCTTTCTGCAAGAGGGAGTGCTTCTGTTTGTTTCTGGGACCCTCTAGAGACAGATGGCCGCCTCCTCCTCCTCCTCTGTTCTTTTTTTGAAGGTTCTGGTGCTGGTTTGCTCCAGTAGCTTGCGCTGGCTTCTAAACTGACCTCTCTTGTCTCCCGGCCTTCTTTTGTCTTTTTGTTGTCCTTCCTCTCCTCTCCTCTCCCCGATGTGCATGCTCTTCTCCTCCTCTGCTGCATTCTGGCCTCTTCTCTCAGCTATCACGTGATCAGGTAACTGGGTCACTTCTTCCAACCCAAAGTCTTCTCTCCTTTCTGTCTTTCTCCATCCTCCATCCTCCATCCTCTTGTCCAAGCATTCTTTTGACTCCTCTCTCGTTTTTCCATTTTTCCTCTATGTTTTTGTTTGTTTGTTGCCGTCTTTATTACATACATATATATATCTATATATATATAGATATATATATAGAACATACTATACTATGACTTTAATTCAACATAAAGCATTTCGTGAATTACTACAATTGTACAAACTATGACACTGAGATGTCGTTTCTTTAAAGGTCAGCCCCGTCTCCGTGAAGCTAGATTTCATTCAAAACTGCATTGGGAATTAAGTTGTGTAGAAATATATTCTTCAGTGCACGACATGAAAGCAAATCAATGTCATAATCCACGAGCACAAATGAGATCAAAGCGCTTGTGTCGAGGTCCCACGCATGAAAATCAAACAGCATAACTTTAACTTTAGTTCTGACACATCACAGACGAGTCTGAGGAAGTCCTTGTAGCCTGGGTGACGTGTCTGGGTACGCTGTCCTTGTATAGCTCCAACCTAACAAGTACTTTTGCTTTGTTTGAATTTTGTTGTGATTTTAAGCCAAACCATGATGTTTTATGTATTTAACATAACCAAGTAGTGGTGTTGCCTAAACCTAAAGTATTGTTGATTTATATTTTATTTACTTTGTCAACGTATTTCAAACTTTCTAAAACTGTCACTTCAATCCAGAAGGAAATATGCATCCCTTAAAAACATAATTGATATGCAGTTAAGTTAAATAGGAACGACTTTTTGTGGAAGACAAGGTCGCAAAATGTATTCACCCAAAGAGTAGCGGAGGGGGCCCACCCCTCCATCTCATTCACACTGTACCTGCTGTCTGGATACCTGCAACCGCAGTCGAGCGCATTAGCCTGCAATAGCCATCGGGGGACAACAGAGGAGTAAACAGACTCAGACGATGTGGAGCTGAAGGAAAGACGAGGAGAAAGAAAGAAGAGAAACTCTTCAGGGCTCCAGACTAACTTTTCAAGAAAATTTAAAGCACTTTTCCTGGGTCAAAATGGAGTGTTGGTGGTCCCAAAAAATTTTTTCTTGGCATTGGTGGCGCACAACTATTCATGCAGTCGAGCTGGTAGTGCGTGATCCTATTGGCAGCTCTGCCGTGATCTGGCCGTGGATGGTGACACCACCCTGATGAAACATACTATTGAGAACATATTCGCTTTATGAAACCTGATGAACACAGTTGTTTTGTTTTTCAAGCATGAACTTTTTTTTTGCCTTAAGTGCAGGCGGGATTTGTCATGGCTCGGGAAAAAGCCCAGTGGCCTTAAAAAATCTCTGCACACTAAACCTGACACACTATAATAAACACAAAAGTTTTTCCCATCATTTTAATGTATTACTGATAAATAATTTGACAATATACAATCTTATTCCTGTTGCAAAACATCTTCATGAACATTCACAATTCAGAACTCTTCAGAATTCACTGTATTGAGTTTAACATATTTTGGAAAAGGAGAGAGAAGCATGTGCATGTTGCACTTGATGTAGCCAATCATGTATTTGTTGGTTTGCGATCATCGTTGGATCCAGGTTTTCACCGCCGATCACCGGTCGATCATCGTATCTGCGATCACGATCATCACCGATCACCGCCGATCACAATCGCCGATCACCGATAAATCGTAATACCGATCACCGATCATACCGATCAGTAATCGCGATCACCGATATCTGCCGATCCGAATCATAAATCCCCCGATCCGAATCATGATTCCAATCACCCGATCACGGTGTTGAGCATTCTTATCTGATTTAAGCATAATTTTATTGTGGGGGACTATATAACATTAAAAGCAAAGCAACTCAAAAATTAAGTAGTTCATTTCTTTAAAAAATTAACTGAAAACTTTGAAAAAATTCTAATTGATTGAAAATGTCCCAATGAGATACATTAAAAATGATCAGATGTATCATCATGCATGTCATCATTCTGGAACTGGAACTCTTGACCTTTTTCTAAATATACAGATTTTCTTATAATTTTTCTTACCAACTCTTTTTATAAAACTCTTTTTTTTTACAGTAAATTTATTTTTAAGCTAATTAGAAAACACTTATAAGATACAACATCAGTTCATTGTTTACTTTTATATGTTCGTGTTTATATGTTCGTGTCGTGATTGATTTTTCGATATTTTGATAAACGGATGTTGTTCACTTTCCACTTCCACTAAAAGTGCAAAACCGGATGTTCCCTAAAGTCCTTAAATCCAAAACCTAACGTTATCTCAGATCAGATCGAATGCGTTGACCGTGAACATCGGTAGGGGGGGGCGAGTGAGTTGAGGAGTTGACCCAGAGATTCAACTTCAACGGGAGGGGGGACTCCGCCGCTCGGTGGGGAGGATCCTCGTGGACCTCTCAGCCTCACCTCGCCTGCGGTGCCTCTTTTCACACAGTAGCCCCCACCTCACAGGCCGCCCTTCTTCTTCTTTGGTTTCTTCTTTCTTCTTCAACTTCTTCTTCTTCTAATGTCGGTCAACAGTCCAGTCGTTCGAGGCTGCTAACTACTAGCTTAACTGAAGTGTAGAAGCGGGGAACAAACACAAAAACAACAAAATAAAAAAAAAAAAAAAGAAAATTTATTTACTTCGTCGCGCGTATGGTTGATGAAAAATTTACTCGCACTGTGTCTAATTTTAGGCGCAAAATGCGACCATTTGGTCGCAGTCTGGAGCCCTGCTCTTCTTCTGGAACAAACTGCCTTTAAACGGTTTGAACGCCCCCTCACTTAGATACCTGGCTCCTGGGGAACTGGTGTGTATATGAGCAACCCCCCACAAACACACACAGTGTGCATGGAAGAGCTGTGAAGTAAAGACAGGAGGTAGGTAGGTGTGTGTGTGTGTGTGTGTGTAAACAGTAATATGAGTTGAACCACTCACATGTATTGTACACACTTGCGTCTCAGCTCCCTGTGCACCCCCCCCCCCCCCCTGTGTTTAAGCTGCAATGAAACCAGAGCCAATAGAAAGTCTCGGTTCATGTGACGGTGGCCAATCAGAAGACAACTAGCTGACACACCCACAACAGTGTGTGTAGTGTACTGCTGAGAGTGTGTGTGTGTGTGTGTGTGTGTGTGTGTGTGTGTGTGTGTGTGTGTGTGTGTGTGTGTGTGCGTGTGTGTGTGTGTGCGTGTGCGTGTGCGTGGCTCCCTGCAGGTTCTGGTGTTATGCTGATGTTGGTCCTTTGAGGGAACCCGAAGCGACCGACCCCCTGACTGCTGCTCTCCCAGTGAAACAGGAACACACACTCGGTTCATGTCAGCAAATATTTGGTTACACATGGCCACACAGGAATTCAAAAGACACTCACACACCCTTGCCAGCTCTTTGAGGGCAGACTCATGAACGGTCAGCGGTGAAAAATCAGTGTCCCGCGGTCAGCTCTGCATAGGAAGCTGAACTTTCCTCCATTTTATCACAAGCAGCAGCTTCATTACTGGCAAAATGGAGCCTGGTGGAGCCTTGTGTTGATTAAAGGACACACGCACACACAGAGACACACACGCGCGCGCACACACACACAGAGACACGCGCGCACGCACACAGAGACAGACAGAGACGCGCGCGCGCGCACACACACAAGCCAGTTGAGAGGTGCTATACACCACCTTGTGTGAGCGGCGGCATCCTTCCCACAGACTTGTATTAATACTTCTGAAATGCATTTTTGAATACATCCACGATTAAAAAGGAATAGAAAAGGCCTTTTAGATGTGCATTCCTTTGAAAAAGCATTCAAAAAGACAACGCACTTGAACACTTTTTTCATTTCTTTATGTAAGAAATGAATTCCCTTTTTGTTCCTCTTTTATCGATTGACCTTGGCGATTCTCAGATGCATCAGAGAATCGCCTTCCCACCCTTCTCGGATCTTATCAGCCGACACTTACATTTGTGCGCACCTATATACTGATGTTCACGGTAAACGCATTAAAACGACCCAGATCTGGAGCGCCAAAGGGTTTTTAAGTAACACATGATTTGTCGACATCTTATTTTGAAAAACGGATGTCGGCTGATTTGACCACGGAGATCCGAGTGTCAGCTGAGCTGACCGCAGTTAATTAACTGTCTTCTCTTTAACTACTACACACTTAATATATATATGTGGTTCTTTGAAATAAGTTGTTTGAGAAATCATAGGTTAGGGCACTTATAACTAAGCTAGATAGCTTCAGCCTCGACCCTTTTGTTGAATTCTGATTGTTGTATATTTTGCTAAACTAAGGGGTTAAACAAGGGTTAGGGCTAAAAGGGGCCCCATCCCATTTGTGTATCCCAGAGAAACCAAACCACCCCGGGATGGGGTGTAGGAGTAGTCACACAAGGTGACTCTCGCCAAACCGTCCCGACCCGTTGGGGAGGGAGGCGATTGAAGAATCGCTCCCCCCGTGTGGGCGGTTCAGAATCCTGTGGGATCCACAAAACCCTCTGCTGCTTTGCTGGAAATCACTTCTACTTACAGACTCTGGTTCGGTGCTCCGTGACGTCACGACTCACGAGCGACGTCACAGCACAGAACCAAAGCGCAGACATGTCATGTGACTGTTTCCATGGTGACGGACAAGGCCACGGAGATCAAGGCACTGACACGTGACTTCCACCAGGAAACCTGTTTATATGTATGTGCATGTAGTGTATGTATATAAGTACTTATATGTGTACATACTGTTTATGTCCGTCACGGGACACAACATGGAACTATCTAGTCTTTCATGGAACAATGTAATTCTCAAGCAGGTTACTGATGCCACAATGGTGCTAAAACGCGAGCTCGCGATTAGCACACACACACAGAGACACACACAGAGACACAAAAACACAGACACACGCACAGACACACACACAAAGAGACACGCAGACACACGCACACACACACACACAGAGAGACAGACACACGCACAGACACACACACATCGTTTCTCCTGTAGAAGGGGAGGTTTCAGTTCATCGTGCTACTTTAACAGTTACAGTTGTATTTAATAATATAATAATAATATATATCATATCACACTTCTCATTGTACTGTAATAATCAAAGATGGAAAACCTTTCCTTCAATGTATGTTTGTGAAGATATAAGTAAAACTGCAGGTGTGAGTCCCATAACCAGTCAAAGTATTTTAGAAGTTTAAAAACACGACTGATATAAAACAAGACGTTCAGGAGAGAAGTGATGAAGTGTGTGTGTGTGTGTGTGTTCATAACACTCAGGACACCAGCAGGTACAGTTCCATCTGTTTATTGATTAACTATAAAATATCGAGTTACTAAAACAATTCAAAAGAAACACTGATAGACGTGGTTGCTCTCGGTAAAAAGAAGAAAATAAAGAAACACACACACATACAGTATAGGGTGACGCAATATATCTGCTCTCAGATTTGTCTGATTATTGATCAGATTTTTATGTTATCTTTTTGCATTTTTACAAGATTAGACATGTGTACAAAGTATATTCTGATATCTTTTGCTCCACTCGACTGTGAAGGACCATTTACAAAACATAGATCATTCTATTTATTTTCAAAATAATATTTTTCTTTTCTGTAACAGGACAATAACGACACCGAAGGAACAGCAGACGAAGAACCAGCCTCCAGTCCACCTCTCTCTCTCTCTCTCCCTCCCTCCCTCCCATTCTCTCTCTCTCTCTCTAGCAGCTAGCTCCCAGTGCCTGTCAGCAGTATTGCTTGAGAGACGTGGACGATTGTTCAGAGAAGGGAAAAACAAAACAAATGACGGAAACATGCACAAAAAAAGTAATTTAAAAAAGCTGACAAAATAAATCACAGCAAAAACAAACATTTCAAAGTCAAGCCAACGTAAAAACAGACGTTGATAATCTTTCTTTGTTGCTAAATCAGGCTCTAAAACCTAAGACAGCAAATGAAAATGAAGGCTAAGTGGGCAATAAGTGTGTGTGTGTGTGTGTGTGTGTGAGTGTGTGTGTGTGAGTTGGACCCTGTTTGAAGGCCTAAGGCTGTGGATGGACATAGGGGGGTGAATAGAGATTGGAAGGCAATAACACACACACACACACAAAAGGGTTACACAGGTGTAGGTGTGTGTGTGTTAATACGAGAGGATAAAAGTCTGATTGTTATCTCACACACACACACACACACACACACAAAAAGTGCTTAAGCAGCTCCGGGGGTAAACAAACATTCAGAACCGGCGCGTGAACCTCCGCTCTGCAAACACCGGGTCGGCCCGCGTGTCGTCACGCTCCCACGGCCCAGGTACCAGCCGGAGAGCCCTTTGGGTCGACCGTCACTCAGAACCGTTGAACTTTTGTCTCGGCCCGAGGAGGAGGCGGGGCTTAGCAGATTCTTCTGTCAATCAGTCAATCGGGTGATCAAAGTGAAGCATCACGTAGAGTCGGTACCTTGTGAAACACGTTCAATACAAGCAGCACATCTTCCATCGACTCCTGACCCCCTGCTGACATTATACTGTTATACTATTATAATACTCTTATACTGTTATACTAATCTACTAATATACTTCTTTATCGGAAACACGTCACGTGAACAACAACGTCAGCATCTCGGCCGCCTCAGAGTTAATATGTGATTTAGACGATAATAAAATCAGACAACATATCTCCAAAGAGTATAAAATATTAAACCTATTGAATATCAACAAGACAATCTTCAATCTCTGCAGCGAAGCAGAGAGAGGGCAACGTGGTAAGAAACACAAGAAAATCAACACGATAATCACAGATATGTCACGTATATATATATATATATATACTATGGATGTATATGTCCATCTAGATATACAGTGTTCTATATACTGCATATGGATCTGATACAAACTTTATACACAATAGTGGAACGAAGTGGGTTAAAAGCTCAGGAACGGATTTAAATTATAAATCCCAGACGAAAGGCATTTCTGGGGGGCGACACCGATCCGATTACCGTGACGATGGGAGGAGCAGAAGGGGGGGGGGCGGAGCTAAGCGAGATTTGGGCGAATCATCATCATCATCGTAAGGCCGCCCCACGACCTAAACGAGGCATGAAGACTCCTCTTCAAAGACGAGGGGAAACACAGCAGGAGCCAAACGAAGAGAAACTAAACGGACTCCGACGGGTCATTTCGAGGTCGGAGACCCGGCAGCCGAGAAGAAGGGGCGGAGCCAGGAGAGTTCAAACGGAATCATGCTCGTGACGTAATCAGGATGCAGCTTGGAACCGTCGAGGTCTCCCCATCATGTTGCTCAGCCAAAACAAATGGTCAAAATACCAGAAACAGCTGGTTTCGTAGTGTTTAGATGTTCTCAGGGTGGATTCTCACGGGAAGTGCTTCAGGACAAGACTCCCTCCTCCCTTCTCCCTTTCCTTCTCTCTCTCTCTCCCTTTAGGCCCGAGTCTCTGAGGGAGGTGTTCGTAGCGCGCGTTGGGATTGTCGAGGGGTCAAATTAAAGGAGCGTAGACCTCTTTAAGTGTGAAGTGCTCTCCGTTGGACGGCGATGGAAGGAGTCTCTACTTCTATCTCTCTGTGCGTCTCTCCGTCCGTCTGCTGCTGCTCTGTAGATACATTTAGACGACTGCAACATCACCACGGCAACATCACAATCACAACGTCCTCCTCCTCCTCCTCCTCCTCCTCCTCCTCCTCATTAAAGCTTCTCGACTGTTAACCTCTTTAGAAAAAAGTACTCTGACATAAATCTATTACATGAAAATAAAACACTCATATTTCCCTCTATAGAACCGCGTGCTACGCGGAGGATATTTACATGCGTCTGTGCGTTTGGGAGGATATTTACATGTGAAGGGAGACTGAAATGCTCGTGTGTGTGTGTGTGTGTGTGTGTCGAGCAGAGCTGCGCCGATGGAGTCCGTGTGTGCAAAGGTCAAAGGTCTCCGGGGAATCCTTGTAATACTGTCTGGAGCGCCTCCAGCCTCTGAGCTCGGAGCGGTTTGAAGTGTGTCGCGGCGTCGGGAGTGTTGCTTTGAGGAGATCCGTCATGAGTGAAGGTCAGTGATTAGACTTTGGGGGTCGGGGGGGTCGCTCCTCGGGCGTCCCGCTCAGCAGATGATGGGGACGCCGTCGGTGTTGAAGATCATGCCGGTGGTGGGTTCGTAGGTGCCAGCCAGGTAGTAGAGGTCCTCGCTGTCGGCGTAGCGCCGCGTGTGGGTCATCTGCTCGTACTCCTCCACGCTGACCACCAGGCACTTGTGGCTGACCGTCTGCACGTCGTTCTCGTCGCTGTGGGACGACTGGTAGAGGGCGCGCTGCGGGAGACACGGGGCACGGCTCACACGCGTGACCAACGACACGGAGCGGGGCTCACACGCGTGACCAACGACACGGAGCGGGGCTCACACGCGTGACCAACGACACGGAGCGGGGCTCACACGCGTGACCAACGACACGGGGCACGGCTCACACGCGTGACCAACGACACGGAGCGGGGCTCACACGCGTGACCAACGGAGTCACGGGACTTTGAACCACATTTACATGACGGTATACTCATATAGCTTAAATGACACAAATGAATGAGAGACAATAGTTTGATTAAAATAATAAACATTTATATAAAACTGGGGAAATTAACGTATGAATATAACTATTTTTTTCACGGCTTTTCCAAAATTTGTGGGATCACAATTTTTTCAAGGACTTTCAGGCCTGGAAAATATTTATTTTTAAATGCCATGACTTTTCCATGTTTTCCATGAAAAGAATAAACATTTATATAAAACTATGTAAATTAACATATGAATATAACTAATTTTTTCACAACTTTTCCAAAACTTTTGGGATTACATTTTTTAAGGACTTTTTCAGGCCTGGAAAAGAACAATTTTTATTTTCCATGACTTGTCCAGGTTTTCCATGACCGTACGAACCCTGAGAATTTCATCCTCTACACAACCGGACAGCTCACTGCAGTCGACCCCACAGCAGAGGACGCGGAAACAATCCCACGCTACAGTGACCCAGCGTGACCCCCGGTGCTCGCTCACCTCCATGAAGTCTTTCCTCTGGATGGACGAGTGCAGCGCGGCCGGGAGAGACTGACCACACATCTGGTCCCAGTTCTGGAGGACAGAACACGGAAAACCAACTTCAGTCCGACATGCGTTTCTTTTTCTCGACGGCGAGCCGACTGAATCACAGATTAAATACCAATGAAGTCACGATGGACCTCATCGTGATGATCTATTCATGATATTGAATAGAAAGATATTGAATAGAAATAGATATTGTAGAAAGTCTCTACATCTTCCGCCGGAGACTGAAAACACACCTTTTCCGACTATATCTGGATTAAAACACAGATTTGCACTTCAGTGGCACTTAAATAGCTCTTATTATGGTACTTTTGTAGTTCGACTATGTTGAGGAAATGTTACTTTCTGTATTCTTGTTGTTCTTAGTTTATACTCTAGGTTGAAATGCACTTATTGTAAGTTGCTTTGGATAAAAGCGTCTGCTAAATGACATGTAATATTGTAACCGTGAAGTATTGAAATGAGGAAACGAGAGAAATCAAGGAGGAAGGTTCCATTAGTTACGAGATTTAACTAATTAAAATCTCACAACTTACATTTCATGAAATTCTAATTGTCCCAAAGCTCTTATTATTTTTAGTATTATTATTAGGAAACTAAATCATCTTTCACCGAATGACGAGTCACTATCCTCAGGTTGTACATCGAGTTGTGTGACGACGACGTTGAAGTAATTTCTAAAACAGGTTTTTAAACTCAGAGTGACGACATTCTACGAATATTCTTGTAATTGTTCAGAAGTCAAAGGCCCCGGGGCCCCGTACCTTCTTGTCGATGAGTTTCTTCCCGGGGTTGGTCTCCTCGGGGTGGTAGAACCAGTTGACCCGGACCACCATGTTGCTGCCCCAGGACTCCCACATGCTCTGGATGCGGCCGATGAAGGGCAGGTTGGGCCGGCCGGCCGACAGGAACACGGCGCAGTCGCCGACGCGGATCATCTCCCGGCCGCGCACGATGGCCTTATAGAAGAGCTTCTTGGCCTTGCCCTTCATGCCGCGTCTCTGAAGGGGGGGGGGGAGAAGAGGATGGGTCACAAGGTGAAAGGAGGGGGGTGTTCAGACTCGTCGACCCTCGAGGGACTCCTCTCCTCACCTGGGTGGGTTTTCCAAACCACTTCCAGAGCTGTCGGGCAGGAAGGAAAGCAGAGATCTTGGGCCGGTTCTCCACACTCGGCAGCCTCTGGCGCTTGGCCAGCTCCTTGGTGGTGGGCAGGTGGACGCCCTCCCGCCGCTTGGGCCTCCCCACCTTCCCCTCCTCGCCACTGGGCTTCGGCTTGGGGGGGCGGCCCCTCTGCCCCGAGCCCTTCCCCGTCGCCGGCTTAGCGGGTTTGGCGGGCGGAGTCGGAGAGGTCGAAGGGGAGGACGACTGTGAGGGAGGAGACAGCTCTTCCTCCTGCACTTTCACCTCCACTTCCTGCTTCAGCTCTTCTTCTTCTTCCTCCTCCTCCTCCTCTTCTTCCTCCTCCTCTTCTTCCCTGATCTCTTCTTTGGGTTTCTCCTGTACCGGAGGTGGGCTGACGGGGCCTGCTGGAGGCGTAGCGGTCCTCTCTTCATCGGAGCTGCAGGAAGAGTCATCGGAGGAGGAAGAGGACGACGAACAGGACGACGATGAAGACGATGAGGAGGAACCGGAGCAGGACGACGAGGAGCAACTCGAGGTGCATTTCTTCTTCTTCTTCTTCAACTTGCCTTTCTCGCCTTCTTCCTCCGACTCCGAGCTGCTGCTACTCTGAGATTCATCTTTAATCTTTCTCTCCTCTCTTTTCTCCACCTCCTTCTTCTCCTCTTTTCTACCCTTCTCCTCCCTTGTGTCCATCTCCTCTCCTCTGCCAGCACTCCCCCGACTCTCCGCCTTCTCCTTGGCCAGCATCGGTGGGGCTTTGTAGGCGGAGTCTTTCTCTTGCGGGCCGGACTCTCTCTCCGGGGCTTTCGGCCGAGCATTCAGCAGTTTCTGATTGGCTGTCGCCGTGGCGATGGGGGCGTGGTCTCCTCTGACGCCTCGACCCTCGAGCAACATCAGAGCCTTGGTCTTCTTGGTCTTGGGGGAGGTGACGCCTTCATGGTCGAGCTTCACGAGGGGCTCTGCAGACAGGGACTTGCGTCTCACCGCTGAGCCCACGTCACTTTGCCCCGAGCTGGGCTTGGGCCAGGAGGCGGAGCTCGGTCTGGAGGCGGAGCTGGGTCTGGAGGCGGAGCTGGGCCTGGAGGCGGAGCTGGGCCTGGAGGACAGCTGGTCGGACGGCATCTTCAATTTGGGTCTAGGGGCAGATGATGATGATGACAATGACGGTAATGATGACGAAGGTCTAGGAGTCAGTGAAGAGCCCGGTTTGCCTGTTGACAGCCTGGAGGCGGGTCCAGGTACGAGTCCAGAGCTGTGGCCGGGTCTGGAGCCGCTGTGATGGTCCGAGGAGGGTTTGGTTTTGGGTGAAGCCGAAGTGGGTCTGGACGTGGACGAAGCACTGGGCTTGGGGGCGGTAGACGACGGCGCCATCGTGGGTCTGGACATCGGCCTGTTGGCAGTGGGACTGGCGCCGCTGCTCTCCCGCTCTCTGCGCTGGCTGTTGTACGAGCTGAGGTTGGGTTCGCTGTACAGATCCACAGTCAGGACCTTTCCATAGGTGGAGGGGTAGAGCGAGGGAGGGAGAGCACGGGCTGGTTTAGGAGCAGGAGGCGGGGCTGAGCCGGCCTTCCTGGGCCCCGGGTTGGGAAGGGAGGGGCTGCTCGCCGGAGGCGTGGTGGAGCTTTTGCGCTCCGGTTTCGTCTGGGTCGATCCCATCGATGGCCGAGAGGCCGGCCGGGGCTTCTCCTGCGCGGAGGAGGTCCTGTCCTGGGGCGGCTTGGCTGGAGCCGGGGGTCTCTCCGGGGGCTGGGCGGAGGAAGATGGAGGATCCGCTTTTTTGGCGATCAAAGAGGTCTCTGAAAAATAAGAAGAGAAAGACAAAGAGGTTTAAGGACTCCGTTTGTTCGGGCCGGATGTAAACGCGTTCACATCGGTCTGCTGACATGTTCACGGAGCGGCTTCAGAGTGTCCGTGGTCTCACATGCCACCAGACGACGGACGAGCTCCGACTCCGACTGGAAAACATCGCATTTAAGGACTGCTCCCCCAGTAGAAAGGAGGCGGAGTCAGCAACATAAAAAGCGTCAAACTTATTTTCACCGTGAGCCACATCAGCATCATGGCTGCCTCTTAAAGGGCCGGTTGTAACTGAAAAAATATTAACGTATAAACTACTTCCGAACATATTATTAAATAACTCTGGCATCTAACTTTGCATTTCATTATTGTTTATTTGAGTGGAGAAATATTGTACATAAGAAATTTCCTCTAATATCTATAACATAAATCCATTTAATTTGAAACCTTCAAAATAAAAGCACAGGATATTTTTCTTAAATTTTCTTAAAGAAAAGGTGATCACATGTCTTCCAAGACGTCAGGGGCCACATAAAAAATGTGGCGGGCCGAATTTAGCCCGCGGGCCTCGTGTTTGACACCTGTGATGGAGAGTAATCGACCCCGAGCTTCACAGACCAGCAACCGAGCTGCGTGAGCTAATTCGAAACTCGTGGCCATATACGAGATGTTTGATGAAATATCTCTCTGAGCCTTGAGCTATTTTAAATAGATGAATCAAGACTAAAAAGATAAAAACCTTTTGGGGGATTTTTACCCTTTTAACGGTCTCTATGATAAATACGGACGGCGACAAACTGCATGTATCTCACTAATTATCCTCCTCTGCCAATTACAGCTCAACAATAACAATAACATTTGTTTCTGAAAACATTTGGAGAGAAATAGGCGACACGGGAACATAATCTGGATTCAGTTACAGCAAATGTGACAAAGAGTCGGTCATCCTTTAAACCCAGAGAATAAACGCCGCTGTTCCAGGATAAGCACCGAGGCAAACGATGTGAAAGTCATCTCTTATTTTAATACGCTGTGCCGACGAAAGCAGACGTGATGGCAGCACTTAATGCACAACTCACGAGGTTCATCTTAAGCGCCACCTCCGTGACGCGTCGCTCCCAGAGGAAACATAACCTCCTATTTCATCGATAGTTGTCACACGTTTGACGCGTTCGGTCCATCGTTTCTGTGAAACTCATCGTGATATTATCCATTAGTGGGGTAAGTAGCGAGTCGTGGGTTGGTAGCAACAAATATAAAGATGACACTAAAATAGCATAACGCCTCATATCCTACTCAATCCATCAGCTCCAGAGGAAGCTCTCTGATTGGCTCACCCGGTTTGGCTTTGGGTTTGCGGCCGGGCTTCCCTTTGATCTTCGGGCCGCTCTCCTCCGGCTTGGTTCCCGGCTCTTTGCCCTCTTTGCTGCATTTGCGAACGCGCCTCCTGGAGCAGCTCGCCACGAGCAACGCGGGGGACGGCTCGGCGCCTGCACAGCAGCAGCAACAAGAGGGAGAGAGAGAGAGAGAGAGAGAGAGAGAGAGAGAGAGAGAGAGAGAGAGAGAGAGAGCGAGAGAGAGAGAGAGAGCGCCGGGCGTCACGGATGTGCTCTCACCACGCCTGCTGCACAGTGGTGCTGTAACAGTAGCCATGCCTCAAGCACGCTGCCGTCACCTGCTGACCTCCGGAGCCGAGAGGATTGGATATGTTTACGTTTCGCAGAATGAAACATCGACATATTAGAAGCACCTCGCTTTTAAAAAAGGAAATATTTATATTCACGGCAGCTTCTGATATGCAAAAAACAGAAGAGGCAATTTGACGCCGTTTTGTGCTCCACGTCATTTCTCTCTTTTAGGAAGATCTGTTTTCATCATTGTATTTGTACACACACACACTTTAAATCTAATACTTCATCATCACTCTGTGTGTGTGTGTGTGTGTGTGTGTGTGTGTGTGTGTGTGTGCGCGCGTGCTCACAGTGGATCTGGTAGTCCGGCGGCAGCAGTCTGATGTGGGAGAGGGGGATGCGGCCCGTGTCCCCGTCGTCAAACTCCACCGTGATGAGATCGTCATTCTCGTCGATATCGGCACTTCCTGTTTCCGGGCCGGGGAAAAGAAAAGAAAACCCAAAGTGAGCGAAGGCCATTTGATTGAGACGCTTTTCAGAGACAGAAGAACCTGTTGCAGCGTGAAACCGGGTCACACCCAGTCACTTAGTCCTCAGTGCTCAGAGTTCACTGAATACAAAGCACCCGACTAATCACGTCCCCATTACCATGCGGGGATATTTAAAGTCATAAACTGTGCCGAGTTATACTCTGCACAGATCTCTTTGTATTTGTTTGTGCTCACAGCTGCAATTAAAGTGCCAGTGTGATGAGACGGTGCGTCTCGCTGTGTGAGTGACGGGCGTACCGCTGACGACGCTGCCCGGGTAGAGGCAGCGGTACTGCTGGCTCCAGTAGGCGGCGATGCGCGTGCCCTCCGGGACGTAGCGCACGGACGGGGGCTTCACGTCGACGATCTGCACACAGACACACCGATCAGGGGCCGCGCGCACGCTACGCCTCCTCTTCCTCACACGGGGGGGGGGGGGGGGGGGCGTCGTGTACTCACGGCCTCCTGCAGCAGTTGCTCCAGGCAGTAGATGTGCGGCCGGTTCCCTCGTTCCCCCTCCACCACCACGCTGTAACTGCAGGGAGGAAACGGGATCGGGTCAGTGAGGGGTCAGGGAGGAAAGGAGCCGGAGCGTTTAGGAACAGTCTCAAGAGGAAGATCAGCCGTCTGGGGTCTCTCTGGACTCAACTTTGAACCGGATCCAGTCGCCTTCGGTGCGTCGTCTTTCTCCCCGCTACCCGCCGCGTCTCACGGCGCCCGGAGCGCGACTAAGACCCGAACTCCCCTGGAGTATTAATCCCGTCTGAACAGGGGTTTAGTCTGTTTGTTTTCTTTTAATTAAGCCACTCCGGATTTGAGCGATTTGAATGAGATCCAATCCTCATGTTTTTATGTTTATCTGCGTGCTATACGCCTCTATGACGTGTCTAATCAGAACTAAAAACTACACCTCTAAGTTCGCCCTACTTCTAGTGTTCCTGCTCTCTGAGGACTCAACTTGTGAATACGCTGAGTCGGCGTGGTTTGCACCTGCAGACGCCAGCGACATGCTCTCCTTTACTTTAAAGGTCTGGGACCGAGGACGCGAATAAGGACAAGAAGCGGAGCGCCCCGATTGATCGGCCGCTCGGAATAGTGCAAACAGATGTGGGCGTTCCCACGATCCACCTCCGTCACGGGGCGGAGGTCTTGTTGAAGGCGTGCTCACATGTCAGGGGAGTGGACGGTGTTCACGTGTCCCGCGTACAGGAGCTGGTCGTCCATCGGGATCAAAACTCGGAGTCCGTCCACCAGGGAGTCCTTATCCAACACACACTGCACCGGAGCTACACACACACACACACACACACACACCTCCGTTAGCCGTCGTGCCTGCAGGGCGGTGGCGGGTTGTGTTTTTTGGCGAGTACTCACCCGGCGCGGAGGACTTCTCCGATACGCCGCCGCAGGGCGGGGCCAGCTCGTCCTCGCTGAAGCTGCTGTCCTGGTTGGGCTCGAAGTCTTCGTCCGCCGCCATGCTCGCCATCAGCCGGCTGACGGCGCCTCTGGAGGGCTGCAGACACACACCGCAGAGACACACAACGAAGAGACACACACCGCAGACACAACACAGAGACACACCGCAGAGACACACACCGCAGAGACACACACCGCAGACACAACAGAGACACACCGCAGAGACACACACCGCAGACACAACACAGAGACACACCGCAGAGACACACAACGAAGAGACACACAACGAAGAGACACACAACACAGAGACACAACACAGAGACACACAACGCTTTTATGAATACAGTTGGGATATCTGACCTCTACATGTCATAAATGGAAAACAACAATATGATCACCAGAGATTTTTATGGAATAAAGCTAATAAACAAAAGTTACTTAATATTCTTCTTAAATATTTAACACTTGAACTGATTTGTGACTAAATCTCCTGTGAAGCACTAAATATCCAAGAAAATATCCACGTGTCCCGGGACAGACGACGTCGTCTGTTTTCAGATTGAAAAGACACATTTGTATTTAATTAAACATCCGACTGTGGAATGCACCGGAGAGTTTCTCTACGCTGCTCCTGTGGATTCATTTTAACTGTCTGAAGTGAAGCGGGAACAGTGTGTGTTCAGCAGCACTTATGCTGCTTAACACACACTCTTTTCTCTGCCGCTCCGCCACCACACACACACGCACACACACACACACACGCACAAACACACACACACACGCTCAGCGGCCTTTAGTTGCTTCCAAAACAAACTCTCGTTGTGGCTGCTGGCAGACGGAGAGTAACGCAACACTTTGGAAGAAATCACACGTTGCAAGAGGTTTACTTCTTTCTTTTTTTCTTCTATTTCTCACCAGCAGAACAACACCAGCTAGAGGTAACAACACAAGCTAGAGGTAACAACACCAGCTAGAGGTAACAACACAAGCTAGAGGTAACAACACAAGCTAGAGGTAACAACACCAGCTAGAGGTAACAACACAAGCTAGAGGTAACAACACCAGCTAGAGGTAACAACACCAGCTAGAGGTAACAACACAAGCTAGAGGTAACAACACAAGCTAGAGGTAACAACACAAGCTAGAGGTAACAACACAAGCTAGAGGTAACAACACCAGCTAGAGGTAACAACACAAGCTAGAGGTAACAACACCAGCTAGAGGTAACTACACAAGCTAGAGGTAACACCAGCTAGAGGTAACAACACAAGCTAGAGGTAACAACACAAGCTAGAGGTAACAACACCAGCTAGAGGTAACAACACCAGCTAGAGGTAACAACACAAGCTAGAGGTAACAACACCAGCTAGAGGTAACTACACAAGCTAGAGGTAACAACACAAGCTGGAGGTAACAACACCAGCTGGAGGTAACAACACCAGCTAGAGGTAACAACACCAGCTAGAGGTAACAACACCAGCTAGAGGTAACAACACAAGCTAGAGGTAACAACACCAGCTAGAGGTAACAACACAAGCTAGAGGTAACAACACCAGCTAGAGGTAACAACACAAGCTAGAGGTAACAACACAAGCTAGAGGTAACAACACCAGCTAGAGGTAACTACACAAGCTAGAGGTAACAACACAAGCTAGAGGTAACAACACAAGCTAGAGGTAACAACACCAGCTGGAGGTAACAACACCAGCTAGAGGTAACAACACCAGCTAGAGGTAACAACACCAGCTAGAGGTAACAACACAAGCTAGAGGTAACAACACCAGCTAGAGGTAACAACACAAGCTAGAGGTAACAACACCAGCTAGAGGTAACAACACAAGCTAGAGGTAACAACACAAGCTAGAGGTAACAACACAAGCTAGAGGTAACAACACCAGCTAGAGGTAACAACACAAGCTAGAGGTAACAACACCAGCTAGAGGTAACAACACAAGCTAGAGGTAACAACACAAGCTAGAGGTAACTACACAAGCTAGAGGTAACAACACAAGCTAGAGGTAACAACACAAGCTAGAGGTAACTACACAAGCTAGAGGTAACAACACAAGCTAGAGGTAACAACACCAGCTAGAGGTAACAACACCAGCTAGAGGTAACAACACAAGCTAGAGGTAACAACACCAGCTAGAGGTAACAACACAAGCTAGAGGTAACAACACCAGCTAGAGGTAACTACACAAGCTAGAGGTAACAACACCAGCTAGAGGTAACAACACCAGCTAGAGGTAACAACACCAGCTAGAGGTAACAACACCAGCTAGAGGTAACAACACAAGCTAGGTAACAACACCAGCTAGAGGTAACAACACCAGCTAGAGGTAACAACACCAGCTAGAGGTAACAACACAAGCTAGAGGTAACAACACCAGCTAGAGGTAACAACACCAGCTAGAGGTAACAACACCAGCTAGAGGTAACAACACAAGCTAGAGGTAACAACACCAGCTAGAGGTAACAACACCAGCTAGAGGTAACAACACAAGCTAGAGGTAACAACACCAGCTAGAGGTAACAACACAAGCTAGAGGTAACAACACCAGCTAGAGGTAACAACACAAGCTAGAGGTAACAACACAAGCTAGAGGTAACAACACAAGCTAGAGGTAACAACACCAGCTAGAGGTAACAACACAAGCTAGAGGTAACAACACAAGCTGGAGGTAACAACACCAGCTGGAGGTAACAACACCAGCTGGAGGTAACAACACCAGCTAGGTAACACAAGCTAGAGGTAACAACACCAGCTGGGGTAACAACACAAGCTAGAGGTAACAACACCAGCTAGAGGTAACAACACAAGCTAGAGGTAACTACACAAGCTAGAGGTAACAACACCAGCTAGAGGTAACAACACAAGCTAGAGGTAACAACACCAGCTAGAGGTAACAACACCAGCTAGAGGTAACAACACCAGCTAGAGGTAACTACACAAGCTAGAGGTAACAACACAAGCTAGAGGTAACAACACCAGCTAGAGGTAACAACACCAGCTAGAGGTAACAACACAAGCTAGAGGTAACAACACAAGCTAGAGGTAACAACACAAGCTAGAGGTAACAACACCAGCTAGAGGTAACAACACAAGCTAGAGGTAACTACACAAGCTAGAGGTAACAACACAAGCTAGAGGTAACAACACCAGCTAGAGGTAACAACACCAGCTAGAGGTAACTACACAAGCTAGAGGTAAGCAATGTGTCTTTGATTGAAAATGTGACCAGCTGATGGTTTACCAAAAAAATGTCTGATGATGAAATAAACCCCAAACAACTGAGAGATTGTGGAGTTACAGTAATACTTCTGGGATATCTGGATTTTCCCAGCTGCTCCTGAACGCATCATCTCACTCTTCCGGTAAGCTTTGGTTGCCAGCTCAACAGCGAGCATGACTTCTTCTTCTCTCCCTCCCGCTCCCTCTTGCTCAGTGTGTCTCATGTATAGTTATCCCCCTGCCTCCCTTAATGATAACGATACATGCAACAAGTGTAGTTTATTTGCTAGGTTGGAGGCAGGTCTAAGTGGGTTAGATGCACGGCTCCGCGCTATCGAAGCTCAGACAGCTATGCTAGTTAGCCGCCCTCTCCCGTAGTCGGTAGCGGAGCTACAGTCAGCTGTTAGCTGTGCCCGGTAACCGTGCAGCCGGATGGTTGGGTAACTGTTCGCAGGAGTCGTAAGTCTACACAGAAGCCCGCTGTGCACCAACCACTTCACGTTTCGAACCAGTTTTCCCTGCTCAGCGACACACCCGCTGAGGAACACACCCTGGTTATCGGGAGCTCTATAGTCAGGAGCGTGAAAATAGCCAAGCCACGGACCAGAGTCGTGTGCCTCCCGGGGACCAGAGCGGGCGGCGTGGAGTCTTGTTTGAAGCTGCTGGCTAAGGATAAGCGGAGATACAGTCAGATTGTAATACACGCGGTGGTAATGACGCCGAGCCCGCCGCTCGAACTCACTAAAATTAATGTGGAATCGGTGTGCTTATGCCAAGGCGTTGTCGGACACCGTAATTTTCTCTGGCCCTCTCCCAAATTTGCAGACAGACGAATTGTATGGCGAATGTCGTCTTTCAACCTGGCTGTCGGTGGTGCCCAGCGAATAATGTGGGCTACGAGACAACTGGAAGACTTTCTGGGAAAACCTGATCTGATGAGGAGAGACGGCATTCATCCCACGTTGGACGGAGCGTCTCATTTCTGCGAATATGACCAAGTTGATCACCGGACTTAATCTATGACAACCCAGGGTTCAGATCAGGAACCGGAGCAGAGTTGTGGTTAACACCCTTCTCTGCTCTTCCATTCGAGCAGTTACCCACCCTTGACTTTAGAGTAGAGACTGTGTCTGTCCACGGCCACTTCAATTAAATAAATCAAAAGTAAGCAGAAGAGTCGTACACAATAACCTTATACAAGTTAACACAATTATTTCAGCAGTGCAACAAAATAGGTCTATTAAATGTGGTCTCCTAAATATTCGATCTCTGTCATCTAAAGCTGTGTTACTGAATGATTTAATATCAGATAATCACATTGATTTATGTTGCCTAACTGAAACCTGGCTGAGCCATGAAGAATATGTCTGCCTGAATGAATCGACTCCTCCAAGTCATATTAATACTCACATTCCTCGAGGCAATCGTCGAGGAGGTGGAGTAGCAGCCATCTTTGAATCGAGCCTATTAATTAATCCTCAACCAAAATTACACTACACCTCATTTGAAAGCCTTGTTCTTAGTCTTTCACATCCAACCTGGAAAACACTACAGCCAATTCGATTTGTGATTCTGTACCGGCCACCAGGTCCATATTCAGAGTTTATATCTGAATTCTCAGAATTTATATCAAGTTTGGTTCTTAAAACCGATAAAGTTATTATTGTTGGAGATTTTCAGAATCAGAATCAGAATCAGAAACAGGTTTATTGCCAAAGAATGAATGTTTTCACAAACAAACGAGGAATTTTTTTTGGTGGAAGGTGCAACATTTGGACATGACAAACAACAATCAACGCAAGGAGGGAGGAGGAGGAAGAGGAAGGAGGTGGAAGAAGAGGTGGTAGTCCTGGGGGTGACAGTCAGTCAGTCCCGGGGTCCATTGATGAGCCCGACCGCCGTCGGGAAAAAGCTATTGGTGTGGCGGGAGGTCGTGGTCATGATGGACCGCAGCCTCCTCCCGAGGAGGGACTCGAACAGGAGTGTCCAGGGTGGGAGGGGTCGACAATCTTTCTGGCCCGCTTCAGTGACCTGGAAGTGAACAGGACCTGGAGGAAGGCAGATTGCAGCCGATAACCCTCTCGGCCGGCGGATGATGCTCTGCAGCCTGCGCTTGTCTTTGGCTGTGGCTGCAGGGTGCCAGACGGTGATGGAGGAGCAGATGATGGACTCAACGATGGCCGTGTAGAACTGTACCATCATCTTCCCTGGCAGGTTGAATTTCCTCAGCTGCCTCAGGAAGAACATCCTCTGCTGGGCCTTCTTGGAGATGGAGCCGATGTTCAGCTCCCACTTGAGGTCCTGGGAGATGATGGAGCCCAGGAAGCGGTAGGACTCCACAGCGTCGGGAGTCACACAGGATGAGAGGCGGGTGGGGCTGCATTCCTCCTGAAATCACAACCATCTCCACTGTCTTCAGAGCGTTGAGCTCCAGGTTGTTCTGGCTGCACCAGGTCACCAGGTGGTCAGTCTCCCACCTGTAGGCGGTCTCGTCCCGCCAGAGATGAGTCCAATGAGGGTGGTGTCATCCGCGAACTTTAGGAGCTTGACGGACTGGTGACTGGAGGTGCAGCTGTTGGTGTACAGGAGAACAGCAGAGGGAGAGAACACAGCCTTGGGGAACCCGTGCTGGTGGTCCGGGAGCCTGAGACGTGTTTCCCCAGCCTCACGTGCTGCTTCCTGTCGGTCAGGAAGTCTGTGATCCACCTGCAGGTGGAGTCGGGCACGTGCAGCTGGGAGAGCTTGTCCTGCAACAGGGACGGGATGATGGAATTGAAGGCAGAGCTGAAGTCCACAAACAGGATCCTGGCGTAGGTTCCTCGGGAGTCCAGATGCTGGAGGATGTAGTGAAGGGCCATGTTGACTGCATCGTCTGCAGACCTGTTGGCTCTGTAGGCGAACTGCAGGGGGTCCAGGAGTGGGTCGGTGATGGTCTTGAGGTGTGACAGGACCAAGGACTTCATGACCACAGAGGTCAGGCGGCGGGGCGGTAGTCATTGAGTCATGTGATCTTGGGTTTTAGGGGGGAGGGGAGGATGGTGGAGGACGGGAAGCAGGCTGGAGCGTGGCATGTCTCCAGGAGGTGTTGAAGATGTCGGTGAACACGGAGACAGCTGGTCCGCACAGTGCTTCAGGGTGGAGGGAGGCGAGTCGGGCCGCTGCTGCTGCGGGGGTTCTGCTTTTTAAACAGCCTGTTGACTGCTCTCTCCAGGATGACGAGGGGCGTCGCTGAGTTGATGGAGGGTGCTCCAGAGGTGTGAGCCCCTGATGGGCTGGGGGAGGGTGGGCTGATGGTCTGTGGCTTGTTGGTGGGGCTGTGGGGGATGGTCTCAGGACTGCTCCATTGTCTTTCAAAGCGGCAGTAGAACTCATTTAGCTCGTCTGCCAGAAGCACATTGTTCATGGAGTGGGGTGATTTGGGCTTGTAGTTGGTGATCTGCCTGAGCCCTCTCCAGACAGAAGCAGAGTCGTTTGCTGAGAGCTGCTGTTGCAGTTTCTCAGAGTACAGTCGTTTAGCATCTCTCACCGCCTTGCTAAACCTGTATTTGGACTCTGTGTACAGGTCCTTGTCCCCACTCCTGAATGCCTGGTCCTTCTGCAGTCTTAGCTTCCTGAGCTCCGCTGTGAACCAGGGTTTGTCGTTGTTATAACTCACCCTGGGGCTGGATGGAATACAGCTGTCCTCACAGAAGCTGATGAGCGAAGTTACAGCCTCTGTGTACTCATCCAGGCTGTTGGTAGCAGTCCTGAAGACATCCCAGTCAGTACAGTCAAAGCACGCCCGTAGATCCTCCAGAGCCTCACTGGTCCACTTCTTGAACTTCCTCACCACAGGTTTGCAGAGCTTTAGTCTCTGCCTGTATGAGGAATCAGATGAACCATGGCGTGGTCAGAGTTTCCCAGTGCAGCTCGAGGGACGGCGTGATAGGCCCTGCTGATTGTTGTGTAGCAGTGGTCCAGAATGCTCTTCTCTCTGGTAGGGCATTTAATTAACTGTCTATATTTAGGAGTTCGTGGCTGAGGTTTCCTTTGTTAAAATCCCAGTACAGTAACTAAAGAGTCCGGGAAGGTCCGCTCCACACGCCGTATCTGTTCAGCGAGTGTCTGTTGTGCCTCGTTCACGTTCCCGGCGGCGCGCATGTAAACTCCGGCCAGGATGAATGAAGCGAACTCACGTGGGAGTAGAAGGGTTTGCAGTGGATGATAAAGATTCCAGGTCCGGTGAACAGTGCTGTAGAATCACCGTTACGTCGTTGCACCAGCCGTTGTTGAGGTAAAAGCAGATTCCTCCACCCTTTTTTACGGAGAGCTCCGAGACCGGTCCGCTCGAACAGCTGGAAGCCAGCGAGCTGGAGCGCAGAGTCTGGTATCGAGCCACTAAGCCATGATTCCGTGAAACACAGAGCGGAGGATGAGGAGAAGTCTCTGTCTCTCCCCACCAGCAGCTGAGTTCGTCCAGTTTGTTGCACAGTGGCGGACGTTGGAGAAATATGCCCGGCAGCGCTATACGAGATCCCGTTTCCGTAGCACGTAAGCGCTCCCGAACGTTTCCCTCTCCGCGGCGTTTCCACGTGGGCGAAGGTGAGCACCTTTACAAAATGTCCAGTAACTCCACAGAAGTTAAAAGCGTTGGAAGTAAATCCGCTGGAGTTGTTCCCCTGATGCTCAGCTCTTCTCTGGTGAAAGAGCTCTGGGAATCCAGAAAACAGTATTTAAAACGAAAACAATAAAAACATCGGCACCAACACACCGGGCGACCTCGCCATCAGATGACCTGTGGATGTGGATGGACCTGTCCATGTGGATGTTGATAATGATTGCCTTAGTGCTGCATTCATCTCCTTGTTGGACTCGATTGGCTTCTGTCAGAGTACAGAAACCCACTCACAGCTTTGGCCACACGCTTGATCTTGTTCTTACTTATGGCGTTGACATTGTCCATTTGAGCGTCTTCCCACAGAATCCTCTTCTGTCAGACCACAACCTCATAACTTTTGAATTTATACTACGGGTGTACTCCGTTAGTCAAAAGTTTCTACACTAGATGTCTAACTGATAGTGCTGTAGCTAAATTTAAAGAAGCGATTCCTTCTGTATTTGATTCGATACCACGTCTCAATATAACAGAGGACTCCTGGTCTAACTTTAGTCCGTCCCAGATTGATCATCTTGTTGACAGTGCCATAGGCTCTCTGAGAATGACACTGGACTCGATAGCCCTCTGAAGAAGAAGACAGTGAGGAAGAGGAGGTTTGCTCCTGGTATAACCCTCAGACCCGCAAACTGAAGCAAGCGTCACGAAAGCTTGAGCATATGGCGTTCAACTAATCTCGAAGAATCCCGCTTAGTTTGGCGAGATAGTCTTAAAACATATAAGAAGGCCCTCCGTAATGCCAGAGCAGCCTGTACTCATCAATAATAGAAAAAATAAAACAACCCCAGGTTTCTCTTCAGCACTGTAGCCAGGCTGACAGAGAGTCACAGCTCTGTGGAGCCGAGCATTCCTATAAACCTTAGTGGTAATGACTTTATGAACTTCTTTAATGAAAAGATTTTAACTATTAGGGACAAGATTAATAATCTCTTGCCCATAACCAGTGCCAATCTGTTCTCAAGTGGAATGGCCTTGAAACCGCTGTATGCCCTGGTGTATATTTGGAGGATTTTCTCCTATCAACCGTGACCAATTATTTTCAACGGTTTCTACTTGAACACGTCTACCTGTCTCTTGGACCCCATCCAGCGAGGCTGCTTAAGGCGTTTGCCTTTAATTGGCGGCTCTCTATTAGATATTATCAATGTGTCTCTGCTAACAGGCCACGTACCACACTCCTTCAAGGTGGCTGTTATTAAACCTCTCCTGAAGAAGCCCACTCTGGATCCAGAGGTATTGGCTAACTACAGACCGATCTCTAACCTCCTTCCTCTCCAAGATCCTTGAGAAAGTGGTCGCAAATCAGTTGTGCGACTTTCTACATCATAATAGTTTATTTGAGAAATTTCAATCAGGATTTAGAAAACACCACAGCCCGAGACGGCACTGGTGAAAATTACAAATGACCTCTTAATGGCAGCAGATAAAGGACTCCTCTCTGTCCTGGTCTTGTTAGACCTTAGTGCTGCATTCGACACCATTGACCATGACATCCTGTTACAGAGACTGGAGCAGTCGATTGGCATTTCAGGCACGGCACTAATTTGGTTTAAATCCTATTTATCAGATCGATCTCAGTTTGTATTTGTAGCGATGGCGCCTCGATAACCACCAACGTTAATCACGGAGTTCCACAAGGTTCTGTGCTTGGACCAATTTTATTTACCTTATACATGCTTCCTTTGGGCAATATTATCAGGAAACACTCCATAAACTTTCATTGTTATGCAGATGACACTCAACTATATTTATCGATAAAACCAGAGGAGAGCAACCAACTCTGTAAAATTCAAGCATGTCTTAAAGACATAAAAACATGGATGACCTGCAACTTCTTGATGTTAAACTCAGACAAAACCGAAGTAATTTTAATCGGCCCTGAGCACCTCAGAGATCAATTATCTGGTGATGTGGATTCTGTAGACGGCATTGCCCTGGCATCCAACACCACTGTAAAGAATCTTGGCGTTATCTTTGATCGGGACTTGTCCTTTAACTCCCACGTAAAGCAAATCTCAAGGACTGCATTCTTTCATCTACGTAATATTTCAAAAATCAGGCACATCTTGTCTCAAAAGATGCAGAAAAATTGGTTCACGCGTTCGTTACTTGAGACTGGATTACTGCAACTCCTTATTAGCAGGCTGCTCTAATAAATCTCTTAGGTCCCTCAGTTGATCCAGAATGCTGCAGCTCGTGTTCTCACTAAAACTAAGAAAAGATCTCATCACTCCTGCACTAGCTGCTCTGCACTGGCTCCCAGTAAAATCAAGAATCACTTTTAAAATTCTTCTCTTAACCTACAAAGCCTTGATTGGTGATGCTCCATCATATCTTAAGGAGCTTGTCGTACCATATTGCCCCACTAGAGAGCTCGCTCACTAAATGCGGGACTACTTGTAGTTCCTAGAGTCTTAAAAGTAGAATGGGAGCCAGAGCCTTTAGTTATCAAGCTCCTCTTTTATGGAACCAGCTTCCAATTTCAGTCCGGGAGGCAGACACAGTCACCTCGTTTAAGAGTAGACTTAAGACCTTCCTCTTTGACAGAGCTTATAGTTAGGGCTGAATCAGGTTTGCCCTGGTCCAGCCCTTGATATGCTGCTATAGGCTTATAGCTGCGGGGGCGTTTAGGATGCACTGAGTACCTATCTCCTCTTTTTCTCTCCTTAAGGATGAATTTTCATCTCTCAATCACACGTTACTAACTCTGCTTTCTCCCAGGATGTTCTTTTGACTTTACGTCTCATGGGGTCATCGGACCCTATGAGACGGCATAAATCCTATCTGCCTGATGGATCGTCTGGGTCGTGGAATTCCTGCTCATGACTACGCCACTGTCCTGTTGAGACTCCGCCACTCCTCCTCCCCACCGCCATCTGCCTGATGGATCGTGGAGGTCTCCATCGTGGAATATGCCTACTATGAACTATTCATACACTCTGTCATATTCATTGAATGTATTTTAACTCTAAATCTGTCCTTCTGTACACATTACATCTATTGCATCTGTCCATCCTAGAGAGGATCCTCCTCTGTTGCTCTCCTCCAGGTTTCTTCCTTTTTCCCCTGAAGGGTT
Source organism: Pseudoliparis swirei (assembly GCF_029220125.1). Lineage (NCBI taxonomy): Eukaryota > Metazoa > Chordata > Actinopteri > Perciformes > Liparidae > Pseudoliparis > Pseudoliparis swirei. The sequence goes on along the minus strand of NC_079410.1, from coordinate 17,647,995 downwards.
ATTTGGGAGTTTTTCCTGGTCCGATGTGAGGTTTTGGGGCAGGGATGTCTATGTGTACAGATTGTAAAGCACTCCGAGACAAATTTGTAATTTGTGAAATTGGGCTATACAAATAAACTGAATTGAATTGAATTGAACAACACCAGCTAGAGGTAACAACACCAGCTAGAGGTAACAACACCAGCTAGAGGTAACAACACCAGCTAGAGGTAACTACACAAGCTAGAGGTAACTACACAAGCTAGAGGTAACAACACCAGCTAGAGGTAACAACACCAGCTAGAGGTAACAACACAAGCTAGAGGTAACAACACCAGCTAGAGGTAACAACACAAGCTAGAGGTAACAACACCAGCTAGAGGTAACAACACAAGCTAGAGGTAACAACACCAGCTAGAGGTAACAACACCAGCTAGAGGTAACAACACCAGCTAGAGGTAACAACACAAGCTAGAGGTAACAACACCAGCTAGAGGTAACAACACAAGCTAGAGGTAACAACACCAGCTAGAGGTAACAACACCAGCTAGAGGTAACAACACCAGCTAGAGGTAACAACACAAGCTAGAGGTAACAACACCAGCTAGAGGTAACAACACAAGCTAGAGGTAACAACACCAGCTAGAGGTAACAACACCAGCTAGAGGTAACAACACCAGCTAGAGGTAACAACACAAGCTAGAGGTAACAACACCAGCTAGAGGTAACAACACAAGCTAGAGGTAACAACACCAGCTAGAGGTAACAACACCAGCTAGAGGTAACAACACCAGCTAGAGGTAACAACACCAGCTAGAGGTAACAACACAAGCTAGAGGTAACAACACAAGCTAGAGGTAACAACACAAGCTAGAGGTAACAACACAAGCTAGAGGTAACAACACCAGCTAGAGGTAACAACACAAGCTAGAGGTAACAACACAAGCTAGAGGTAACAACACAAGCTAGAGGTAACAACACCAGCTAGAGGTAACAACACAAGCTAGAGGTAACAACACCAGCTAGAGGTAACAACACAAGCTAGAGGTAACAACACCAGCTAGAGGTAACAACACAAGCTAGAGGTAACAACACCAGCTAGAGGTAACAACACCAGCTAGAGGTAACAACACCAGCTAGAGGTAACAACACCAGCTAGAGGTAACAACACAAGCTAGAGGTAACAACACCAGCTAGAGGTAACAACACCAGCTAGAGGTAACAACACAAGCTAGAGGTAACAACACCAGCTAGAGGTAACAACACCAGCTAGAGGTAACAACACAAGCTAGAGGTAACAACACAAGCTAGAGGTAACAACACCAGCTAGAGGTAACAACACCAGCTAGAGGTAACAACACAAGCTAGAGGTAACAACACAAGCTAGAGGTAACAACACAAGCTAGAGGTAACAACACCAGCTAGAGGTAACAACACCAGCTAGAGGTAACAACAAGCTAGAGGTAACAACACAAGCTAGAGGTAACAACACAAGCTAGAGGTAACAACACCAGCTAGAGGTAACAACACCAGCTAGAGGTAACAACACAAGCTAGAGGTAACAACACCAGCTAGAGGTAACAACACCAGCTAGAGGTAACAACACAAGCTAGAGGTAACAACACCAGCTAGAGGTAACAACACCAGCTAGAGGTAACAACACAAGCTAGAGGTAACAACACAAGCTAGAGGTAACAACACAAGCTAGAGGTAACAACACAAGCTAGAGGTAACAACACCAGCTAGAGGTAACAACACCAGCTAGAGGTAACAACACCAGCTAGTAGGTAACAACAGCTAGGTAACAACACAAGCTAGAGGTAACAACACCAGCTAGAGGTAACAACACAAGCTAGAGGTAACAACACCAGCTAGAGGTAACAACACCAGCTAGAGGTAACAACACAAGCTAGAGGTAACAACACAAGCTAGAGGTAACAACACCAGCCAGAGGTAACAACACCAGCTAGAGGTAACAACACCAGCTAGAGGTAACAACACAAGCTAGAGGTAACAACACAAGCTAGAGGTAACAACACCAGCTAGAGGTAACAACACCAGCTAGAGGTAACAACACCAGCTAGAGGTAACAACACAAGCTAGAGGTAACAACACAAGCTAGAGGTAACAACACCAGCTAGAGGTAACAACACCAGCTAGAGGTAACAACACCAGCTAGAGGTAACAACACAAGCTAGAGGCAACACCAGCTAGAGGTAACAACACCAGCCAGAGGTACAACACCAGCTAGAGGTAACAACACAAGCTAGAGGTAACAACACCAGCTAGAGGTAACAACACCAGCTAGAGGTAACAACACCAGCTAGAGGTAACAACACCAGCTAGAGGTAACAACACAAGCTAGAGGTAACAACACCAGCTAGAGGTAACAACACCAGCTAGAGGTAACAACACCAGCTAGAGGTAACAACACCAGCTAGAGGTAACAACACAAGCTAGAGGTAACAACACAAGCTAGAGGTAACAACACAAGCTAGAGGTAACAACACCAGCTAGAGGTAACAACACAAGCTAGAGGTAACAACACCAGCTAGAGGTAACAACACCAGCTAGAGGTAACAACACCAGCTAGAGGTAACAACACCAGCTAGAGGTAACAACACCAGCTAGAGGTAACAACACAAGCTAGAGGTAACAACACCAGCTAGAGGTAACAACACCAGCTAGAGGTAACAACACAAGCTAGAGGTAACAACACCAGCCAGAGGTAACAACACCAGCTAGAGGTAACAACACAAGCTAGAGGTAACAACACCAGCTAGAGGTAACAACACCAGCTAGAGGTAACAACACCAGCTAGAGGTAACAACACAAGCTAGAGGTAACAACACCAGCTAGAGGTAACAACACAAGCTAGAGGTAACAACACCAGCTAGAGGTAACAACACCAGCTAGAGGTAACAACACCAGCTAGAGGTAACAACACAAGCTAGAGGTAACAACACCAGCTAGAGGTAACAACACCAGCTAGAGGTAACAACACCAGCTAGAGGTAACAACACCAGCTAGAGGTAACAACACAAGCTAGAGGTAACAACACCAGCTAGAGGTAACAACACCAGCTAGAGGTAACAACACCAGCTAGAGGTAACAACACAAGCTAGAGGTAACAACACAAGCTAGAGGTAACAACACAAGCTAGAGGTAACAACACCAGCTAGAGGTAACAACACAAGCTAGAGGTAACAACACCAGCTAGAGGTAACAACACCAGCTAGAGGTAACAACACAAGCTAGAGGTAACAACACCAGCTAGAGGTAACAACACCAGCTAGAGGTAACAACACCAGCTAGAGGTAACAACACCAGCTAGAGGTAACAACACCAGCTAGAGGTAACAACACCAGCTAGAGGTAACAACACCAGCTAGAGGTAACAACACAAGCTAGAGGTAACAACACCAGCTAGAGGTAACAACACAAGCTAGAGGTAACAACACCAGCTAGAGGTAACAACACAAGCTAGAGGTAACAACACAAGCTAGAGGTAACAACACCAGCTAGAGGTAACAACACCAGCTAGAGGTAACAACACAAGCTAGAGGTAACAACACAAAGGAGGTAACAACACAAGCTAGAGGTAACAACACCAGCTAGAGGTAACAACACCAGCTAGAGGTAACAACACCAGCTAGAGGTAACAACACCAGCTAGAGGTAACAACAACTAGAGGTAACAACACCAGCTAGAGGTAACAACAGCTAGAGGTAACAACACCAGCTAGAGGTAACAACACAAGCTAGAGGTAACAACACCAGCTAGAGGTAACAACACAAGCTAGAGGTAACAACACAAGCTAGAGGTAACAACACAAGCTAGAGGTAACAACACCAGCTAGAGGTAACAACACCAGCTAGAGGTAACAACACCAGCTAGAGGTAACAACACAAGCTAGAGGTAACAACACCAGCTAGAGGTAACAACACAAGCTAGAGGTAACAACACCAGCTAGAGGTAACAACACCAGCTAGAGGTAACAACACCAGCTAGAGGTAACAACACCAGCTAGAGGTAACAACACCAGCTAGAGGTAACAACACCAGCTAGAGGTAACAACACAAGCTAGAGGTAACAACACCAGCTAGAGGTAACAACACAAGCTAGAGGTAACAACACCAGCTAGAGGTAACAACACCAGCTAGAGGTAACAACACCAGCTAGAGGTAACAACACCAGCTAGAGGTAACAACACCAGCTAGAGAGCACTACACAAGCTAGAGGTAACAACACCAGCTAGAGGTAACAACACCAGCTAGAGGTAACAACACAAGCTAGAGGTAACAACACCAGCTAGAGGTAACAACACCAGCTAGAGGTAACAACACCAGCTAGAGGTAACAACACCAGCTAGAGGTAACAACACCAGCTAGAGGTAACAACACAAGCCAGAGGTAACAACACCAGCTAGAGGTAACAACACAAGCTAGAGGTAACAACACCAGCTAGAGGTAACAACACAAGCTAGAGGTAACAACACAAGCTAGAGGTAACAACACCAGCTAGAGGTAACAACACAAGCTAGAGGTAACAACACCAGCTAGAGGTAACAACACCAGCTAGAGGTAACAACACAAGCTAGAGGTAACAACACCAGCTAGAGGTAACAACACCAGCTAGAGGTAACAACACCAGCTAGAGGTAACAACACAAGCTAGAGGTAACAACACCAGCTAGAGGTAACAACACCAGCTAGAGGTAACAACACAGCTAGAGGTAACAACACCAGCTAGAGGTAACAACACCAGCTAGAGGTAACAACACCAGCTAGAGGTAACAACACCAGCTAGAGGTAACAACACCAGCTAGAGGTAACAACACAAGCTAGAGGTAACAACACCAGCTAGAGGTAACAACACAAGCTAGAGGTAACAACACCAGCTAGAGGTAACAACACCAGCTAGAGGTAACAACACAAGCTAGAGGTAACAACACCAGCTAGAGGTAACAACACAAGCTAGAGGTAACAACACAAGCTAGAGGTAACAACACCAGCTAGAGGTAACAACACAAGCTAGAGGTAACAACACCAGCTAGAGGTAACAACACAAGCTAGAGGTAACAACACAAGCTAGAGGTAACAACACCAGCTAGAGGTAACAACACAAGCTAGAGGTAACAACACAAGCTAGAGGTAACAACACCAGCTAGAGGTAACAACACATGTTAGAGGTAACAACACCAGCCAGAGGTAACAACACAGGCTAGAGGTAACAACACCAGCTAGGTAACAACACCAGCCAGAGTAAACACCAACAGAGGTAACAACACCAGCTAGAGGTAACAACACCAGCTAGAGGTAACAACACCAGCTAGAGGTAACAACACCAGCTAGAGGTAACAACACCAGCTAGAGGTAACAACACCAGCTAGAGGTAACAACACCAGCTAGAGGTAACAACACAAGCTAGAGGTAACAACACAAGCTAGAGGTAACAACACCAGCTAGAGGTAACAACACAAGCTAGAGGTAACAACACCAGCTAGAGGTAACAACACCAGCTAGAGGTAACAACACCAGCTAGAGGTAACAACACCAGCTAGAGGTAACAACACCAGCTAGAGGTAACAACACCAGCTAGAGGTAACAACACCAGCTAGAGGTAACAACACCAGCTAGAGGTAACAACACAAGCTAGAGGTAACAACACCAGCTAGAGGTAACAACACCAGCTAGAGGTAACAACACCAGCTAGAGGTAACAACACAAGCTAGAGGTAACAACACCAGCTAGAGGTAACAACACAAGCTAGAGGTAACAACACCAGCTAGAGGTAACAACACAAGCTAGAGGTAACAACACCAGCTAGAGGTAACAACACAAGCTAGAGGTAACAACACAAGCTAGAGGTAACAACACCAGCTAGAGGTAACAACACAAGCTAGAGGTAACAACACCAGCTAGAGGTAACAACACCAGCTAGAGGTAACAACACAAGCTAGAGGTAACAACACAAGCTAGAGGTAACAACACCAGCTAGAGGTAACAACACCAGCTAGAGGTAACAACACAAGCTAGAGGTAACAACACCAGCTAGAGGTAACAACACAAGCTAGAGGTAACAACACCAGCTAGAGGTAACAACACCAGCTAGAGGTAACAACACCAGCTAGAGGTAACAACACAAGCTAGAGGTAACAACACCAGCTAGAGGTAACAACACCAGCTAGAGGTAACAACACAAGCTAGAGGTAACAACACAAGCTAGAGGTAACAACACCAGCTAGAGGTAACAACACCAGCTAGAGGTAACAACACCAGCTAGAGGTAACAACACAAGCTGACAGAGGCACACAAGCTAGAGGTAACAACACTGTTTCACACAAGCTAGAGGTACAACACCAGCTAGAGGTAACACAGCTAGAGGTAACAACACCTAGAGGTAACAACACCAGCTAGAGGTAACAACACAAGCTAGAGGTAACAACACCAGCTAGAGGTAACAACACCAGCTAGAGGTAACAACACAAGCTAGAGGTAACAACACCAGCTAGAGGTAACAACACAAGCGAGGTAACAACACCAGCTAGAGGTAACAACACCAGCTAGAGGTAACAACACCAGCTAGAGGTAACAACACAAGCTAGAGGTAACAACACACAAGCTAGAGGTAACAACACAAGCTAGAGGTAACAACACCAGCTAGAGGTAACAACACAAGCTAGAGGTAACAACACCAGCTAGAGGTAACAACACCAGCTAGAGGTAACAACACCAGCTAGAGGTAACAACACAAGCCAGAGGTAACAACACCAGCTAGAGGTAACAACACCAGCTAGAGGTAACAACACAAGCTAGAGGTAACAACACCAGCTAGAGGTAACAACACCAGCTAGAGGTAACAACACAAGCTAGAGGTAACAACACCAGCTAGAGGTAACAACACCAGCTAGAGGTAACAACACCAGCTAGAGGTAACAACAGCTAGAGAGGTAACAACACCAGCTAGAGGTAACAACACAAGCTAGAGGTAACAACACCAGCTAGAGGTAACAACACCAGCTAGAGGTAACAACACCAGCTAGAGGTAACAACACCAGCTAGAGGTAACAACACAAGCTAGAGGTAACAACACCAGCTAGAGGTAACAACACAAGCAAGAGGTAACAACACAAGCTAGAGGTAACAACACAAGCTAGAGGTAACAACACCAGCTAGAGGTAACAACACAAGCTAGAGGTAACAACACCAGCTAGAGGTAACAACACCAGCTAGAGGTAACAACACAAGCTAGAGGTAACAACACCAGCTAGAGGTAACAACACAAGCTAGAGGTAACAACACCAGCTAGAGGTAACAACACAAGCTAGAGGTAACAACACCAGCTAGAGGTAACAACACCAGCTAGAGGTAACAACACAAGCTAGAGGTAACAACACCAGCTAGAGGTAACAACACAAGCTAGAGGTAACAACACCAGCTAGAGGTAACAACACAAGCTAGAGGTAACAACACCAGCTAGAGGTAACAACACAAGCTAGAGGTAACAACACAAGCTAGAGGTAACAACACCAGCTAGAGGTAACAACACAAGCTAGAGGTAACAACACCAGCTAGAGGTAACAACACAAGCTAGAGGTAACAACACCAGCTAGAGGTAACAACACCAGCTAGAGGTAACAACACAAGCTAGAGGTAACAACACCAGCTAGAGGTAACAACACAAGCTAGAGGTAACAACACAAGCTAGAGGTAACAACACAAGCTAGAGGTAACAACACCAGCTAGAGGTAACAACACCAGCTAGAGGTAACAACACAAGCTAGAGGTAACAACACCAGCTAGAGGTAACAACACCAGCTAGAGGTAACAACACAAGCTAGAGGTAACAACACAAGCTAGAGGTAACAACACCAGCTAGAGGTAACAACACCAGCTAGAGGTAACAACACAAGCTAGAGGTAACAACACAAGCTAGAGGTAACAACACCAGCTAGAGGTAACAACACCAGCTAGAGGTAACAACACCTAGAGGTAACAACACCAGCTAGAGGTAACAACACAAGCTAGAGGTAACAACACCAGCTAGAGGTAACAACACAAGCTAGAGGTAACAACACCAGCTAGAGGTAACAACACAAGCTAGAGGTAACAACACCAGCTAGAGGTAACAACAAGCTAGAGGTAACAACACAAGCTAGAGGTAACAACACCAGCTAGAGGTAACAACACAAGCTAGAGGTAACAACACCAGCTAGAGGTAACACAAGCTAGAGGTAACAACACCAGCTACACAAGCTAGAGGTAACAACACCAGCTAGAGGTAACAACACAAGCTAGAGGTACACAAGAGGTAACAACACCAGCTAGAGGTAACAACACAAGCTAGAGGTAACAACACCAGCTAGAGGTAACAACACCAGCTAGAGGTAACAACACCAGCTTTAGAGGTAACAACACAAGCTAGAGGTAACAACACAAGCTAGAGGTAACAACACCAGCTAGGTAACAACACCAGAGGTAACAACACAAGCTAGAGGTAACAACACAGCTAGAGGTAACAACACAAGCTAGAGGTAACAACACCAGCTAGAGGTAACTACACAAGCTAGAGGTAACAACACCAGCTAGAGGTAACAACACAAGCTAGAGGTAACAACACCAGCTAGAGGTAACAACACCAGCTAGAGGTAACTACACAAGCTAGAGGTAAGCAATGTGTCTTTGATTGAAAATGTGACCAGCTGATGGTTTACCAAAAAAATGTCTGATGATGAAATAAACCCCAAACAACTGAGAGATTGTGGAGTTACAGTAATACTTCTGGGATATCTGGATTTTCCCAGCTGCTCCTGAACGCATCATCTCACTCTTCCGGTAAGCTTTGGTTGCCAGCTCAACAGCGAGCATGACTTCTTCTTCTCTCCCTCCGCCTCCGTGTTGCTCAGTATGTCTCATGTATAGTTATCCCCTGCCTCCTTAATGATAACGATACATGCAACAAGTGTAGTTTATTTGCTAGGTTGGAGGCAGGTCTAAGTGGGTTAGATGCACGGCCCCGCGCTATCGAAGCTCAGACAGTTATGCTAGTTAGCCCGCCCTCTCCCGTAGTCGGCGCGGAGCTACAGTCAGTTGTTAGCCAGTGCCCCGGTAACCGTGCAGCCGGATGGTTGGGTAACTGTTCGCAGGAGTCGTAAGTTCACACAGAAGCCCGCCAGCACCAACCACTTCACGCCAACCAGTTTTCCTGCTCAGCGACACACCCGCTGAGGAACACACCTGGTTATCGGAGCTCTATAGTCAGGAACGGAAAATAGCGGCCACGGACCAGAGTCGTGTGTGCCTCCCGGGGCCAGAGCGGGCGACGTGGAGTCTTGTTTGAAGCTGCTGGCTAAGACAAGCGGAGATACAGTCAGATTGTAATACACGCCGTGGTAATGACGCCGAGCCCGCCGCCGGAACTCACTAAATTAATGTGGAATCGGTGTGCTTATGCCAAGACGTTGTCGGACACCGTAATTTTCTGGCCCTTCCCAAATTTGCAGACAGACTAATTGTATAGCCGAATGTCGCTCTTTCAACCGCTGGCTGTCGAGGTGGTGCCCAGCGAACAATGTGGGCTACGAGACAACTGGAAGACTTTCTGGGAAAACCTGATTCGATGAGGAGAGACGGCTGTCCTCCCACGTTGGACGGAGCGCGCCTCATTTCTGCGAATATGACCAAGTTGATCACCGGACATAATCCATGACCACCCAGGGTTCAGATCAGGAACCGGGAGCAGAGTTAGTTTAACACCCTTCTCTGCTCTTCCATTCGAGCAGTTACCCACCCTTGACTTTAGAGTAGAGACTGTGTCTGTCCCACGGCCACTTCAATTAAATAAATCAAAAGTAAGCAGAAGAGGAGTACACAATAACCTTATACAAGTTAACACAATTATTTCAGCAGTGCAAACAAAATAGGTCTATTAAATGTGGTCTCCTAAATATTCGATCTCTGTCATCTAAAGCTGTGTTACTGAATGATTTAATATCAGATAATCACATTGATTTATGTTGCCTAACTGAAACCTGGCTGAGCCATGAAGAATATGTCTGCCTGAATGAATCGACTCTCCAAGTCATATTAATACTCACATTCTCGAGGCACCGGTCGAGGAGGTGGAGTAGCAGCCATCTTTGAATCGAGCCTATCAACCAAAATTACACTACACCTCATTTGAAAGCCTTGTTCTTAGTCTTTCACATCCAACCTGGAAAACACTACAGCCAATTCGACGGATTCTGTACCGCCACCAGGTCCATATTCAGAGTTTATATCTGAATTCTCAGAATTTATATCAAGTTTGGTTCTTAAAACCGATAAAGTTATTATTGTTGGAGATTTTCAGAATCAGAATCAGAATCAGAAACAGGTTTATTGCCAAAGAATGAATGTTTTCACAAACAAACGAGGAATTTTTTTTGGTGGAAGGTGCAACATTTGGACATGACAAACAACAATCAACGCAAGGAGGGAGGAGGAGTGGGAGGAAGAGGGAGGAGGAGGAAGAGGAAGGAGGTGGAAGAAGAGGTGGTAGTCCTGGGGGTGACAGTCAGTCAGTCCCGGGGTCCATTGATGAGCCCGACCGCCGCCGGGAAAAAGCTATTGGTGTGGCGGGAGGTCGTGGTCATGATGGACCGCAGCCTCCTCCCCGAGGGGAGGGACTCGAACAGGGAGTGTCCAGGGTGGGAGGGGTCAACAATCTTTCTGGCCCGCTCAGTGACCTGGAAGTGAACAGGACCTGGAGGGAAGGCAGATTGCAGCCGATAACCCTCTCGGCCGAGCGGATGATGTGGCTGCAGGGTGCCAGACGGTGATGGAGGAGCAGATGATGGACTCAACGATGGCCGTGTAGAACTGTACCATCATCTTCCCTGGCAGGTTGAATTTCCTCAGCTGCCTCAGGAAGAACATCCTCTGCTGGGCCTTCTTGGAGATGGAGCCGATGTTCAGCTCCCACTTGAGGTCCTGGGAGATGATGGAGCCCAGGAAGCGGTAGGACTCCACAGCCGCCGACGGGGAGTCACACAGGATGAGAGGGCGGGTGGGGCTGCATTCCTCCTGAAATCCACAACCATCTCCACTGTCTTCAGAGCGTTGAGCTCAGGTTGTTCTGGCTGCACCAGGTCACCAGGTGGTCAGTCTCCCACCTGTAGGCGGTCTCGCCCCGCCAGAGATGAGTCCAATGAGGGTGGTGTCATCCGCGAACTTTAGGAGCTTGACGGACTGGTGACTGGAGGTGCAGCTGTTGGTGTACAGGAGAACAGCAGAGGGAGAGAACACAGCCTTGGGGAACCCGTACAGGTGGTCCGGGAGCCTGAGACGTGTTTCCCCAGCCTCACGTGCTGCTTCCTGTCGGTCAGGAAGTCTGTGATCCACCTGCAGGTGGAGTCGGGCACGCAGCTGGGAGAGCTTGTCCTGCAACAGGGACGGGATGATGGAATTGAAGGCAGAGCTGAAGTCCACAAACAGGATCCTGGCGAGGGTTCTCGGGAGTCCAGATGCTGGAGGATGTAGTGAAGGGCCATGTTGACTGCATCGCCTGCAGACCTGTTGGCTCTGTAGGCGAACTGCAGGGGTCCAGGAGTGGGTCGGTGATGGTCTTGAGGTGTGACAGGACCAGCGTTCAAAGGACTTCATGACCACAGAGGTCAGGCGACGGGCCTGTAGTCATTGAGTCCTGTGATCTTGGGTTTTTGGGACGGGATGATGGTGGAGGCCTTGAAGCAGGCTGGAACGTGGCATGTCTCCAGGGAGGTGTTGAAGATGTCGGTGAACACCGGAGACAGCTGGTCCGCACAGTGCTTCAGGGTGGAGGGGGAGACGGAGTCCGGGCCCATGCGCTGCTATGGGGTTCTGCTTTAAACAGCCTGTTGACTGCTCTCTCCAGGATGACGAGGGGCCGCTGAGTTGATGGAGGGTGCTCCAGAGGTGTGAGCCTGATGGGCTGGGGAGGGTGGGCTGATGGTCTGTGGCTTGTTGGTGGGGCTGTGGGGATGGTCTCAGGACTGCTCCATTGTCTTTCAAAGCGGCAGTAGAACCATTTAGCTCGGCTGCCAGAAGCACATTGTTCATGGAGTGGGGTGATTTGGGCTTGTAGTTGGTGATCTGCCTGAGCCCTCTCCAGACAGAAGCAGAGTCGTTTGCTGAGAGCTGCTGTTGCAGTTTCTCAGAGTACAGTCGCTAGCATCTCTCACCGCCTTGCTAAACCTGTATTTGGACTCTGTGTACAGGTCCTTGTCCCCACTCCTGAATGCCTGGTCCTTCTGCAGTCTTAGCTTCCTGAGTCTGCTGTGAACCAGGGTTTGTCGTTGTTATAACTCACCCTGGAGCTGGATGGAATACAGCTGTCCTCACAGAAGCTGATGTGGAAGTTACAGCCTCTGTGTACTCATCCAGGCTGTTGGTAGCAGTCCTGAAGACATCCCAGTCAGTACAGTCAAGCACCCCAGAGATCCTCCAGAGCCTCACTGGTCCACTTCTTGAACTTCTCACCACAGGTTTGCAGAGCTTAGTCTCTGCCTGTATGAGGAATCAGATGAACCATGACGTGGTCAGAGTTTCCCAGTGCAGCTCGAGGGACGGCGTGATAGGCCCTGCTGATTGTTGTGTAGCAGTGGTCCAGAATGCTCTTCTCTCTGGTAGGGCATTTAATTAACTGTCTATATTTAGGAGTTCGGCTGAGGTTTCCTTTGTTAAAATCCCGAGTACAATAACTAAAGAGTCCGGAAGGTCCGCCCACACGCCGTATCTGTTCAGCGAGTGTCTGTTGTGCCTCGTTCACGTTCTACCGCGTCCGCATGTAAACTCCGGCCAGGATGAATGAAGCGAACTCACGGGGAGTAGCAGGGTTTGCACAGGATGATAACAGATTCCAGGGCCCGTGAACAGTGCTGTAGAATCACCGCTACGTCGTTGCACCAGCCGTTGTTGAGGTAAAAGCAGATTCCTCCACCCTTTTTTACCGGAGAGCTCGAGACCGGTCCGCCGGAATAGCTGGAAGCCAGCGAGCTGGAGCGCAGAGTCTGGTATCGAGCCACTAAGCCATGATTCCGTGAAACACAGAACGGAGGATGAGGAGAAGTCTCTGTCTCTCCCACCAGCAGCTGGAGTTCGCCCAGTTTGTTGCACAGTGAGCGGACGTTGAGAGAAATATGCCCGCAGCGCTTACGAGATCCCGCTTCCGTAGCCGCATAAGCGCTCCCGAACGCTTCCTCTCCGCGGCGTTTCCACGCGGCGAAGGTGAGCACACTTTACAAAATGTCCAGTAACTCCACAGAAGTTAAAAACGTTGGAAGTAAATCCGCTGGAGTTGTTCCCTGATGCTCAAGAGCTCTTCTGGTGAAAGAGCTCTGGGAATCCCAGCAGAAAACAGTATTTAAAACGAAAACAATAAAAAACATCGCGCACCAACACACCGAGGCGACCTTTCGCGGCGCCATCAGATGACCTGTGGATGTGGATGGACCTGTCCATGTGGATGTTGATAATGATTGCCTTAGTGCTGCATTCATCTCCTTGTTGGACTCGATTGGCTTCTGTCAGAGAGTACAGAAACCCACTCACAGCTTTGGCCACACGCTTGATCTTGTTCTTACTTATGGCGTTGACATTGAGCATTTGAACGTCTTCCCACAGAATCCTCTTCTGTCAGACCACAACCTCATAACTTTTGAATTTATACTACCGGAGTGTACTCCGTTAGTCAAAAGTTTCTACACTAGATGTCTAACTGATAGTGCTGTCGCTAAATTTAAAGCGATTCCTTCTGTATTTGATTCGATACCACGCCTCAATATAACAGAGGACTCCTGGTTCAACTTTAGTCCGTCCCAGATTGATCATCTTGTTGACAGTGCCATAGGCTCTGAGAATGACACTGACCTCGATAGCCCTCTGAAGAAGAAGACAGTGAGGAAGAGGAGGTTTGCTCCTGGTATAACCTCAGACCCGCAAACTGAAGCAACGTCAAAGCTTGAGCGATATGCTCAACTAATCTCAAGAATCCCGCTTAGTTTGGCGAGATAGTCTTAAAACATATAAGAAGGCCTCCGTAATGCCAGAGCAGCCTATTACTCATCAATAATAGAAAATAAAACAACCCCAGGTTTCTCTTCAGCACTGTAGCCAGGCTGACAGAGAGTCACAGCCTGTGGAGCCGAGCATTCCTATAAACCTTAGTGGTAATGACTTTATGAACTTCTTTAATGAAAAGATTTTAACTATTAGGGACAAGATTAATAATCTCTTGCCCATAACCAGTGCCAATCTGTTCTCAAGTGAATGGCCTTGAAACCGCTGTATGCCCTGGTGTATATTTGAGGATTTTCTCCTATCAACCGTGACCAATTATTTTCAACGGTTTCTACCAACACGCCTACCTGTCTCTTGGACCCCATCCCACGAGGCTGCTTAAAGACGCTTTGCCTATAATTGGCGGCACTCTATTAGATATTATCAATGTGTCTCTGCTAACAGCCACGCACCACACTCCTTCAAGGTGGCTGTTATTAAACCTCTCCTGAAGAAGCCCACCTGGATCCAGAGGTATTGGCTAACTACAGACCGATCTCTAACCTCCCTTCCTCTCCAAGATCCTTGAGAAAGTGGTCGCAAATCAGTTGTGCGACTTTCTACATCATAATAGTTTATTTGAGAAATTTCAATCAGGATTTAGAAAACACCACAGCACCGAGACGGCACTGGTGAAAATTACAAATGACCTCTTAATGGCAGCAGATAAAGGACTCCTCTCTGTCCTGGTCTTGTTAGACCTTAGTGCTGCATTCGACACCATTGACCATGACATCCTGTTACAGAGACTGGAGCAGTCGATTGGCATTTCAGGCAAGGCACTAATTTGGTTTAATCCTATTTATCAGATCGATCTCAGTTTGTATTTGTAAACGATGACGCGTCGACAACCACCAACGTTAATCACGGAGTTCCACAAGGTTCTGTGCTTGGACCAATTTTATTTACCTTATACATGCTTCCTTTGGGCAATATTATCAGGAAACACTCCATAAACTTTCATTGTTATGCAGATGACACTCAACTATATTTATCGATAAAACCAGAGGAGAGCAACCAACTCTGTAAAATTCAAGCATGTCTTAAAGACATAAAAACATGGATGACCTGCAACTTCTTGATGTTAAACTCAGACAAAACCGAGTAATTTTAATCGCCCTGAGCACCTCAGAGATCAATTATCTGGTGATGTGGATTCTGTAGACGGCATTGCCCTGGCATCCAACACCACTGTAAAGAATCTTGGCGTTATCTTTGATCGGGACTTGTCCTTTAACTCCCACGTAAAGCAAATCTCAAGGACTGCATTCTTTCATCTACGTAATATTTCAAAATCAGGCACATCTTGTCTCAAAAGATGCAGAAAAATTGGTTCACGCTGTTACATCGAGACTGATTACTGCAACCCTTATTAGCAGGCTGCTCTAATAAATCTCTTAGGTCCCTCCAGTTGATCCAGAATGCTGCAGCTCGTATTCTCACCAAAACTAAGAAAAGAGATCACATCACTCCTGCACTAGCTGCTCTGCACTGGCTCCCAGTAAAATCAAGAATCACTTTTAAAATTTTCTCTTAACCTACAAAGCCTTGATTGGTGATGCTCCATCATATCTTAAGGAGCTTGTCGCACCATATTGCCTCACCAGAGCTACGCCACTAAATGCGGGACTACTTGTAGTTCCTAGAGTCTTAAAAAGTAGAATGAGCCAGAGCCTTTAGTTATCAAGCTCCTCTTTATGGAACCAGCTTCCACTCAGTCCGAGGCAGACACAGTCACCTCGCTTAAGAGTAGACTTAAGACCTTCCTCTTTGACAGAGTTATAGTTAGGGCTGAATCAGGTTTGCCCTGGTCCAGCCCCTTGATATGCTGCCTATAGGCTTATAGCTGCCGGGGGACGTTTAGGATGCACTGAGTACCCATCTCCTCTTTTTCTCTCCTTATGATGAATTTTCATCTCTCAATCACACGTTACTAACTCTGCTTTCTCCCCGAAGTCCTTTTGACTTTACGCCTCATGGGGTCATCGGACCCTATGAGACGGCATAGATCCCATCTGCCTGATGGATCGCCTGGGTCGTGGAATTCCTGCCCGCGACTACGCCACTGTCCTGTTGAGACTCCGACCACTCCTCCTCCCCACCGCCATCTGCCTGATGGATCGTGGAGGTCTCCATCGTGGAATATGCCTACTATGAACTATTCATACACTCTGTCATATTCATTGAATGTATTTTAACTCTAAATCTGTCCTTCTGTACACATTACATCTATTGCATCTGTCCATCCTAGAGAGGATCCTCCTGTTGCTCTCCTCCAGGTTTCTTCCTTTTTCCCCTGAAGGGTTATTTGGGAGTTTTTCCTGGTCCGATGTGAGGTTTTGGGGCAGGGATGTCTATGTGTACAGATTGTAAAGCACCTGAGACAAATTTGTAATTTGTGAAATTGGGCTATACAAATAAACTGAATTGAATTGAATTGAACAACACCAGCTAGAGGTAACAACACCAGCTAGAGGTAACAACTAGAGGTAACAACACAAGCTAGAGGTAACAACACAAGCTAGAGGTAACAACACCAGCTAGAGGTAACTACACAAGCTAGAGGTAACAACACCAGCTAGAGGTAACAACACAAGCTAGAGGTAACAACACCAGCTAGAGGTAACAACACAAGCTAGAGGTAACAACACAAGCTAGAGGTAACAACACAAGCTAGAGGTAACAACACCAGCTAGAGGTAACAAGCTAGAGGTAACAACACCAGCTAGAGGTAACAACACAAGCTAGAGGTAACAACACCAGCTAGAGGTAACAACACAAGCTAGAGGTAACAACACCAGCTAGAGGTAACAACACCAGCTAGAGGTAACAACACCAGCTAGAGGTAACAACACAAGCTAGAGGTAACAACACCAGCTAGAGGTAACAACACCAGCTAGAGGTAACAACACCAGCTAGAGGTAACAACACAAGCTAGAGGTAACAACACCAGCTAGAGGTAACAACACAAGCTAGAGGTAACAACACCAGCTAGAGGTAACAACAAGCTAGAGGTAACAACACCAGCTAGAGGTAACAACACCAGCTAGAGGTAACAACACAAGCTAGAGGTAACAACACCAGCTAGAGGTAACAACACAAGCTAGAGGTAACAACACAAGCTAGAGGTAACAACACCAGCTAGAGGTAACAACACAAGCTAGAGGTAACAACACAAGCTAGAGGTAACAACACAAGCTAGAGGTAACAACACAAGCTAGAGGTAACAACACCAGCTAGAGGTAACAACACCAGCTAGAGGTAACAACACAAGCTAGAGGTAACAACACAAGCTAGAGGTAACAACACCAGCTAGAGGTAACAACACAAGCTAGAGGTAACAACACCAGCTAGAGGTAACAACACCAGCTAGAGGTAACAACACCAGCTAGAGGTAACAACACAAGCTAGAAACAACACCAGCTAGAGGTAACAACACCAGCTAGAGGTAACAACACAAGCTAGAGGTAACAACACCAGCTAGAGGTAACAACACCAGCTAGAGGTAACAACACAAGCTAGAGGTAACAACACAAGCTAGAGGTAACAACACAAGCTAGAGGTAACAACACCAGCTAGAGGTAACAACACAAGCTAGAGGTAACAACACCAGCTAGAGGTAACAACACAAGCTAGAGGTAACAACACAAGCTAGAGGTAACAACACCAGCTAGAGGTAACACAAGCTAGAGGTAACAACACAAGCTAGAGGTAACAACACCAGCTAGAGGTAACAACACCAGCTCAGCTAGAGGTAACAAACACAAGCTAGAGGTAACAACACCAGCTAGAGGTAACAACACCAGCCAGAGGTAACAACAAGGTAACAACACCAGCTAGAGGTAACAACACCAGCTAGAGGTAACAACACCAGCTAGAGGTAACAACACCAGCTAGAGGTAACAACACGCTAGAGGTAACAACACCAGCTAGAGGTAACAACACAAGCTAGAGGTAACAACACAAGCTAGAGGTAACAACACCAGCTAGAGGTAACAACACAAGCCAGAGGTAACAACACAAGCTAGAGGTAACAACACCAGCTAGAGGTAACAACAAGCTAGAGGTAACAACACAGCTAGAGGTAACAACACAAGCTAGAGGTAACAACACAAGCTAGAGGTAACAACACCAGCTAGAGGTAACAACACCAGCTAGAGGTAACAACACCAAGCTAGAGGTAACAACACAAGCTAGAGGTAACAACACCAGCTAGAGGTAACAACACCAGCTAGAGGTAACAACACCAGCTAGAGGTAACAACACAAGCTAGAGGTAACAACACAAGCTAGAGGTAACAACACGGCCAGGTAACAACACAAGCTAGAGGTAACAACACCAGCCAGAGGTAACAACACAAGCTAGAGGTAACAACACCAGCTAGAGGTAACAACACAAGCTAGAGGTAACAACACCAGCTAGAGGTAACAACACAAGCTAGAGGTAACAACACCAGCTAGAGGTAACAACACCAGCTAGAGGTAACAACACAAGCTAGAGGTAACAACACCAGCTAGAGGTAACAACACCAGCTAGAGGTAACAACACAAGCTAGAGGTAACAACACAAGCTAGAGGTAACAACACAAGCTAGAGGTAACAACACCAGCTAGAGGTAACAACACAAGCTAGAGGTAACAACACCAGCTAGAGGTAACAACACCAGCTAGAGGTAACAACACCAGCTAGAGGTAACAACACAAGCTAGAGGTAACAACACCAGCTAGAGGTAACAACACAAGCTAGAGGTAACAACAAGCTAGAGGTAACAACACAAGCTAGAGGTAACAACACAAGCTAGAGGTAACAACACAAGCTAGAGGTAACAACACCAGCTAGAGGTAACAACACAAGCTAGAGGTAACAACACCAGCTAGAGGTAACAACACCAGCTAGAGGTAACAACAAGCTAGAGGTAACAACACAGCTAGAGGTAACAACACAAGCTAGAGGTAACAACACCAGCTAGAGGTAACAACACCAGCTAGAGGTAACAACACAAGCTAGAGGTAACAACACAAGCTAGAGGTAACAACACCAGCTAGAGGTAACAACACCAGCTAGAGGTAACAACACCAGCTAGAGGTAACAACACAAGCTAGAGGTAACAACACCAGCTAGAGGTAACAACACAAGCTAGAGGTAACAACACCAGCTAGAGGTAACAACACAAGCTAGAGGTAACAACACCAGCTAGAGGTAACAACACCAGCTAGAGGTAACAACACCAGCTAGAGGTAACAACACAAGCTAGAGGTAACAACACCAGCTAGAGGTAACAACACCAGCTAGAGGTAACAACACCAGCTAGAGGTAACAACACCAGCTAGAGGTAACAACACAAGCTAGAGGTAACAACACAAGCTAGAGGTAACAACACCAGCTAGAGGTAACAACACAAGCTAGAGGTACAACACCAGCTAGAGGTAACAACACAAGCTAGAGGTAACAACACAAGCTAGAGGTAACAACACCAGCTAGAGGTAACAACACAAGCTAGAGGTAACAACACCAGCTAGAGGTAACAACACCAGCTAGAGGTAACAACACAAGCTAGAGGTAACAACACAAGCTAGAGGTAACAACACCAGCTAGAGGTAACAACACAAGCTAGAGGTAACAACACAAGCTAGAGGTAACAACACCAGCTAGAGGTAACAACACAAGCTAGAGGTAACAACACCAGCTAGAGGTAACAACACAAGCTAGAGGTAACAACAGCTAGAGGTAACACCAGCTAGAGGTAACAACAGCTAGAGGTAACAACACAAGCTAGAGGTAACAACACAAGCTAGAGGTAACAACACCAGCAGAGGTAACAACACAAGCTAGAGGTAACAACAGAGGTAACAACACAAGCTAGAGGTAACAACACCAGCTAGAGGTAACAACACAAGGAGGTAACAACACCAGCTAGAGGTAACAACACAAGCTAGAGGTAACAACACCAGCTAGAGGTAACAACACAAGCTAGAGGTAACAACACAAGCTAGAGGTAACAACACCAGCTAGAGGTAACAACACCAGCTAGAGGTAACAACACCAGCTAGAGGTAACAACACCAGCTAGAGGTAACAACAGCTAGAGGTAACAACACCAGCTAGAGGTAACAACACAAGCTAGAGGTAACAACACCAGCTAGAGGTAACAAATACAAGCTAGAGGTAACAACACCAGCTAGAGGTAACAACACAAGCTAGAGGTAACAACACCAGCTAGAGGTAACAACACAAGCTAGAGGTAACAACACAGCTAGAGGTAACAACACAAGCTAGAGGTAACAACACCAGCTAGAGGTAACAACACAAGCTAGAGGTAACAACACAAGCCAGAGGTAACAACACCAGTTAGAGGTAACAACAAAGCTAGAGGTAACAACACCAGCTAGAGGAGCTAGAGGTAACAACACCAGCTAGAGGTAACAACACAAGCTAGAGGTAACAACACCAGCTAGAGGTAACAACACAAGCTAGAGGTAACAACACAAGCTAGAGGTAACAACACAAGCTAGAGGTAACAACACCAGCTAGAGGTAACAACACCAGCTAGAGGTAACAACACAAGCTAGAGGTAACAACACAAGCTAGAGGTAACAACACCAGCTAGAGGTAACAACACAAGCTAGAGGTAACAACACAAGCTAGAGGTAACAACACCAGCTAGAGGTAACAACACCAGAGGTAACAACACAAGCTAGAGGTAACAACACCAGCTAGAGGTAACAACACAAGCTAGAGGTACAACACCAGCTAGAGGTAACGCTAGAGGTAACAACACCAGCTAGAGGTAACAACAGCTAGAGGTAACAACACAGCTAGAGGTAACAACACAAGCTAGAGGTAACAACACAAGCTAGAGGTAACAACACCAGCTAGAGGTAACAACACGCTAGAGGTAACACAAGCTAGAGGCAGAGGTAACAACACCAGCAGAGGTAACAACACCAGCTAGAGGTAGCTAGAGGTAACAACACAAGCTAGAGGTAACAACACCAGCTAGAGGTAACAATTAGAGGTAACAACACAAGCTAGAGGTAACAACACAAGCTAGAGGTAACAACACAAGCTAGAGGTAACAACACAAGCTAGAGGTAACAACACCAGCTAGAGGTAACAACACAAGCTAGAGGTAACAACACCAGCTAGAGGTAACAACACCAGCTAGAGGTAACAACACAAGCTAGAGGTAACAACAGCTAGAGGTAACAACCAAGCTAGAGGTAACAACACCAGCTAGAGGTAACAACACAAGCTAGAGGTAACAACACAAGCTAGAGGTAACAACACCAGCTAGAGGTAACAACACAGCTAGAGGTAACAACACCAGCTAGAGGTAACAACACAAGCTAGAGGTAACAACACAAGCTAGAGGTAACAAGAGGTACAGCTAGAGGTAACAACACCAGCTAGAGGTAACAACACAAGCTAGAGGTAACAACAAGCTAGAGGTAACACACACAGAGGTAACAACACAAGCTAGAGGTAACAACACCAGCTAGAGGTAACAACACAAGCTAGAGGTAACAACACAAGCTAGAGGTAACAACACCAGCTAGAGGTAACAACACAAGCTAGAGGTAACAACACAAGCTAGAGGTAACAACACCAGCTAGAGGTAACAACACCAGCTAGAGGTAACAACACAGAGGTAACAAAGGTAACAACACAAGCTGAGGTAACAACACCAGCTAGAGGAGGTAACAACACCAGCTAGAGGTAACAACACCAGCTAGAGGTACAACACCAGCTAGAGGTAACAACATAACAACGAGGTAACAACAAGCTAGAGGTAACAACACCAGCTAGAGGTAACAACACAAGCTAGAGGTAACAACCTAGAGGTAACAACACAAGCTAGAGGTAAGCTAGAGGTAACAACACAAGCTAGAGGTAACAACACAAGCTAGAGGTAACAACACAAGCTAGAGGTAACAACACAAGCTAGAGGTAACAACAAACGTAGGCCTGACCATTTAATCGTTATGGTTTTGTCCTTGCTAGGATAATTAAGTTCACATCCATGAAGGCATCTGATCCATCACACACTGACCTCTCTGGCCTTGGGCTTGACCTTCGGTTGGCTCTTGCATGGCGGGCCGAGGCTCGGCGGCGCTGGGGCGTCTGGGATTGGACCGCACGCAGCGGACGGGCTCACGGGCAGAGGAGCGTCCTTCGGCCTCTTCTTATGATTTCAAAAAAGTCACAACGCACCCAGTTAAACACATGCATAGGACCGGCTGCAGCGAGGAGGTAGGGGACAGATTTACAACGTTACACACACACACACACACACTGAGGGTGGGATGCTGCCAGGCCGCCTGCAGTTGTCCTTTCTTGTCAGAAACACAACACAGACAGCAGGGGAGCGCGGCAGTGGCTGAAGAACTAGGAAACCCTGCTGGCACACACACACACACACACACACGGTGTCGAGGGAGACAAAAGGATGCGAGGGAACCAGAGTTTGAGGGAGGAGAGGTGGGAGGAAAGAGTCTCTTTGTTTTTCCGGCTCGTTGGTGATTTAAGAACCTGGTGGATTATTGACGTACCTTCACCGCGTCTTTCCCCTCCCTGCCGGGCGGAGAGGGTTTGGGTCTGCAGACCGGCTTCGGGGTTGGGGGCGGGGCCGAGCTGGAGGAGGAGGAGCTCTGACTGGTGGAAGCGGTGGCCGACGCGGGCGTCTGATTGGCCGAGGCGGTGGCGTCGTGGAGGAAGATCCTCTCGCTGCGCCGCCGCGTCCAGCCCTCGTCCTCGCTGAAGCCCCCGAAGCCGGAGGCGGGGAGGTCGAAGCTGAACGGCCGCGGCGAGCGCAGCGTGGGTTTGGGCGGCGGCGGCGGCGGCTTGCGTTTGGCCGGCGGCACGTCGTCCCGCTTGGAGGGGCTGGTCTGGTCGATGCGGCGGGTTGCCGGGGGCAACAGGGGGAGCTCGGGGGCGGAGCGTTTGCCGTGCAGCAGAGAGGGAAACTTCCTCAGGCGCAGGTCGGACCCAAAGTCTGACCACTCGCACTCAGAGGACCCTGACGGAGGAGCAGAGGTCACGTGGTGTGAAAACACAGGAAATAAATCATGCAGTAATAAACTCAGGTTTTAGATCTTATGAAATCAATAACTCTGCTAATAGGACTATTGATCAATTTAAAACTAATACATAATTGAAGACTGAATACATGCAGCCTGATGTGACAATTAGAAATAAATGAATAATTAACCAACAATCAATAATATAATCCTCAACGATCACTCAGGCGGTGAAACGGCTCAACCACATAAACTAAAAAATCCCAAATAGACAGAAAAGTGAAATCTGTGAAATGAGACGGCAGCAGCTCAGCGTCTCGTTTTATTGAGAGCCACGTCAGTTTCTAGTTTATTATTATTATATGTAATCCATATTCATCGACGCTATTGGTGCGATGTCACATGCAACTCGGTTCTTATTTTTTTTACCCAGAGTGCTTTGCCTGCTGCGTTGTTTGCCGTCGTGGAACAAGCTCAGCGGCGTGGAGCAGACGGGGAGCGCGCTCGCCGCGAACCGGGCCAGCAGGCCGAGCCCGCTCTCCTCGCAGCCGCCATCTTCGGCGTCCGAGTCGGACTCTTCCTCGTCGTCTTCATCCTCGGACGTTTCTGTTTCAGGGAGAAGACCGTCAGCTCAGAGACGACTGTGGCTGCAGCGTCGATCCGGGGTCAAAGATCAAATCACTTCCTACTTCCATTTCCTATCAAATCACCTTCTACTTCCATTTCCTACCAACTGAAGACTGCACTTCTGAGAAGATGAATTCAAAGAAATGTGATCAATATACATTTTAAGACGATCCAATAAATACAAGAGACTAAATTAAGCCCATGTAGGAGCCCGGACTAAACAAAAACAGAGTAAACACACACAAGTTGATCAGAGATGACAGGAGAGAGAGAGAGAGCGAGAGAGAGTCCAAACCACAGCAGCGTGCTCTCACACTGTAATGCTGTGTAAGCTACATAGAGCAGGAAAATATGAGATTTACCACAAACATGCATGTGAGCCAGGCTGACCGACACACACTCACCCACACACACAGAGAGAGAGACACACACACACACACACACACACACACACGTGAGCTGAAACTCTGACTCCATTATCATTTATTATTTATAAAAATGAAAAACCTCAGGGGAATGTGACACAGGGAGAAGTGAAAAACAGCTTCCTTCTTCCTCAAAGTCTGACAGCCCAGGCACACACACACACACACGAACACACGAGCGCACACACGCATAAAGGCAAAAGGAGCGCACACTGCTGATGCGCTGCGTGTGGGAAGGTGTGAGCAGGCAGGTCCATGGCAACAGAGAGGCGTCTCCTCGCGGGTTAGAGCGTTAACATGGTGGATGATTCACAGCACAACGGTTGGTCTTTTTGGTCTTAATGACATGGAGGTGTAAAGCGGCGGCCATCACATGATCCGCCATCCCACCAGAGCCCCTACAGAGCGGTGGTGCTGACCAGAGTAGACGTGGTCATCACGGCAGGACGTGAACCAAAGGAGGCGAGCGTAAACCAGACGATGTCGCGGCGATGTGAAGACGCTCTTTAGCCAAAACAATAAAGCTCGATTTCATTTACACGGCTTTTTTTCTTTTTATGAAGCCATTTACTTTCTGAAATACATATTTACTCAGAATTTGTTACGGTACACGTTGTTCAGTGAATCCACCGTGTTAACGGAAACAGGCAGACGATACAACAAGCAGGCACTGAGAGGACAGCCCTGTGAGGCCCCTTCGATGTAATGTTGGTGTCAGCTTCGAGTAACCATGGCGACATCCTCTTTCCCAGGCAGAGCCCCAAAAGTCTCCCGGTGGACTTTTTACAAGCCACCAGGAGACGTGAAGTTGGGGAAGCGGAGGCGACCGCGGCTCTCGATAAAGACTTCTATTTATTAAAAAAAAGTAAATTTAAAGTAAAGGAGAGAAAAAAAAGCTAATATTCTGTGTACGTGGTTCAATTTAAAAACACGGTCCATTTTAGCGGTGAATAAAGAGTAGAGGAAGGGGCACTTCCTACTTACAGAGCAGGCGACAGGGGTGTGGCCTCAGGGGGGGCGGGGCAGGGGCGAGGCCTTAGCACAGCCGAGCTTAAGCAAGGCTGCGCTAGTCCTTGCCAAGCGTCTGTAATGCAGCAGCAGCAGCACAAGCACATGGAACAGGCTGAGACACTCAATGCATCATGGGTAGGGAGGACAAGGAGGGGGGGGGAGGTGCAAAGGCGAAGGGGCGAAGGACAAAGCAAGATGTCTGAGAGAGTAACGTAAAAAGGGAAAAGGGTTATTTGAAGGTTTAGTAGACAGAGGGGCTCTATTGTCCAAATATCCCCAGCATTTAAATATGATTGGTACCATCAAGACGTCGGGATCCACATCGAAACACTGAACCACATCAGCAGGACACATTTAATAAATTTCCAAAGATCAACTATTTCTCTTTTGATGTTTTATGACACAAACGTCTCATCCGTCCTTCCAGAATCGTCTGTGTGCTCTGAGCTGATCTCCTACGTATATATATATATTTATATATATAAATGTGTTTTTCCAGCCTTTGCCAGAAGGAGCAAACGGGATATTTGAGGAACAGAGCGGTCTAGAGGATGTGTGAGGTGCAGCTGGACAGACGGACAGACGGATGAAGCAGACACGAGGACCACAGCGCTTCGCTTTCTGTGCCGATCACATCGACACCTTTAATAAAGCTCAGAGGACCAAACTGCAATACAACTTTATGAAAGAATCGCACAATTCACACAATTTGTTTTCAATGTACAAAATGCTAAAAATAATAATTTTAAAACTGTTGGCAATCCAGGCAATAATAAAAAAACAAAAAACACCATAGAAATAGAATTTGTTTTGTTTCGTTTATATAAAAAAAGGCCTCTCGGTAGAGAAGCCAGCAGCGAGAGAGAGAGAGAGAGAGAGAGGTAGGGGATGGTCGAGCTAGAGCAGCCGGACAACGGCTGAACGCAAACAAAGACACGAGCTGCGGTGAGGCTCAGCGCCGCGCCGCGGGCTCGCCGGCGAGGAGGAGCTGTAAGATCGGGTCAGTAACCTTGGTCGAAGGAGTCGTCGGAGGAGCTGAGGCCGGCCTCCTCCAGCAGCAGCGATAAGTGCTTGTGTTTCTTCTTCTGAGCCTTCGCGCCGGACAGCAGGGGCGCGGGCGCCGCCGCCGCCGATCGCCTCTTCCTGGCCGGGTTGTCGTGAGGGCGCGTCCCTGAGAGAGGGGGCCAGCCCCACCGAGCAGAACTGTGCTCCTCTGAATCTGAGTCTGGTGCAGAGAGAGTGCGGTTAATCATTCATGAGGGGAAGGAGTCGGACACCGAGGCATCGCCGGGACGCGGCCACCTCCGATCTAAACCTGGTTACAAGACTTTAGACTAGATGACCTGATGTTCTACCATTACACTATTAAATAATTGTATATGCCACAATGTCCCCGGAGAACGAGTCTACCGAGTGGGAATATACTCCGTACAACAAGATGAGTCACAATACTTTTTTCCCCCCATTTATGAATCTGATTTGAACGCGTGAGTGACGTTAATGTGAACATGAAACTGTGTTGAAAGAAAAGGAAAGAAAAGAAAATAACAAAAAGAAAGAAAGAAAAGAAAAGAAAGAAGAAAAGTAAGAAATGAAAAGAAAGGAAATAAAAGAATTTTAAAAAGAAAATGGAAGAAAGGAAATAAAATAAAGAAAAGGAAAAGAAAGAAATCCTGGACTCGGCTAGATGACCTGATGTGCTACCATTTTAAAAAACAACTATTAAATAGTTGTTTATGCCACAATGTCCCAAGAGAACGAGTCTACCGAGTGTGAATACGCTCCGTATAACAAGACGAGTCAGAACACTTTTTGTTCCCATGTGTGAATCTGGTGGCGTCTCTGAACATGAGTGTGTGTGTGTGTGTGTGTGTGTATGTGTGTGCGTGCGTGTGTGTGTTGACGGTGAAACGTCGGACGGCCACTTCCTGCCCAGCAGAGTCTAACGTGTGTTCAGGTACTCACTGTTGGAGCAGCTGCTGAGCTCTGATCTCATCGGAGAGAACACAGCGTTGTTCTTCTGACCTTTCACCTTCCGGGCGCTCTCCAGAGCGGAGGAGGCCTTGGCGTCCGCCTTGTGTTTCCCCGCCTTGGCGGCGAAGGACGAGTGGATGCCGCGCTCCGCCGCCCGACCCTCCGCCGACTTTCCCTTCGGCCTGTCGGACTTGGAGGCGAAGGCGAATTTGCGAGGAGCGGCGAGCGAGCTGAGCTGCGAGAGCGAGAGCGCCCGGTCGAGGTCGGACGCCAGCTGCTGCTCCTGCTCGCTCTCGAGGCCGCGCTTCACCTTCAACACCTGGCGACACCACGGGGGCACGTTGTGAAGTCACGTTGTGAAGTCACGTTGTTAAGTCACGTTGTCAAGTCACATTGTCAAGGTACTTTGTCAAGTCACGTTGTCAAGTCACGTTGTCAAGTCACGTTGTCAAGTCACGTTGTGAAGGTACGTTGTCAAGTCACGTTGTCAAGTCACGTTGTGAAGGTACATTGTCAAGTCACGTTGTGAAGGTACGTTGTCAAGTCACGTTGTCGAGTCACGTTGTCGAGTCACGTTGTCATGTCACGTTGTGAAGTCACGTTGTCAAGTCACGTTGTCAAGTCACGTTGTCAAGGTACGTTGTGAAGTCACGTTGTTAAGTCACGTTGTTAAGTCACGTTGTTAAGTCACGTTGTCAAGTCACGTTGTCACGGTACGTTGTGAAGTCAAGTTGTGAAGTCACGTTGTTAAGTCACGTTGTCAAGTCACGTTGTCAAGGTACTTTGTGAAGTCACGTTGTCAAGTCACATTGTCAAGTCACGTTGTCAAGTCACGTTGTCAAGTCACGTTGTGAAGTCACATTGTGAAGTCACGTTGTTAAGTCACGTTGTTAAGTCACGTTGTTACGGTACGTTGTCAAGTCACGTTGTTAAGTCACGTTGTCAAGTCACGTTGTCAAGTCACGTTGTCAAGTCACGTTGTCAAGTCACATTGTTTAGCACCGTGAACATCGATGTCACGCGGCGAGCGTCAACACCAACAACAAGACGCCTACCTCCAGACCGTAACTGGTGGATGGTTCTGAATCATTCCAGCTCTTCTTCTTCTTCTTTTTCTTCTTCTTCATCTTCACTCCTCCACTTCCCGCCTCCATCTCCTCCTCTTCTCGAGACACCCGGAACTTCTTTTTCTGTCCGTCCCCAGCTTCAGAGTCCTCGGAGTATTGCAGGGTCCTACCCACCCTGAGAAATTGGGATATTTACTCTGCTTTGGCCAAACCAGAAAAAAAGTGTACAAGTGGAAGAAAGAAAAGAAAGAAAGAAAGAAAGAAAAGAAAGAAGAAAAGAAAGATTGCTGGATGAAGGTGGAGCTCTCACTCACTTTACAGGCCTGCTGTCCAGTTTGGGAGGCGTGGCTAAGTGTTTCCTCTTCCTGGGTCGTCCTCTGCCCCGCCTGGTGAGACTCCGCCTCTCATCCTCCTGCTGCCTCTCCCTGACACACACAGAGGAGTTAGGGATGAGGAGTTAGGGATGAGGAGTTAGGGACGAGTGGCGTCGTGGGAACATGTTTTCTAAACGGCGTGACGTGCCGATGGCGGTGCGTCGGGGCGCTCACCGCTTGTCTCGGCGCCGCTGCAGCTTGCTCAGATCTCGCTGCTTCTCCCTGTAGGTGCTCTGCAGCTCGGCCAGGTGGATGCGGTATTCCACTTCCACCGCGTCCAGCACGTCCACGGACAATTTACCGTACAACTGCAGAGGAAAGGAGGAGGGGGGTGGGGGGGGAGAGAGAGAGACAAAAAGGTGTCACGATGTTTCACCGACTGGCTGTTCTACCGTCTTCAGGTGACCGGTGGTCTTCATCTCCTCGTTACCGGCTCCTCCTTCCTCTGCCTCCAGCTGTACTTCTTGTTGGGGTCCAGCGTTCGGGGCAGGTCGACGTGGGACTGTTTCTCGATGGCCTCCAACAGAATCTGCCTGCTGGCTTTCAGGAGGGAGTCCAGACCCTCTAACGTCATATCTGAACGGGATATAGAGGATATACAACAATTAGAACTATACATGTGTTTCCCTCGTGTATAATATCAACCCCTCTTGTACATCTCCTTCCCTTGTCCCCCTCTCTGCTCACCTTGCTCCAGGCGAATGTGCTCCATCTCCCGCTGGGCCATTTGGCTGAGCAGCGCCATCCCGTCCAGCGCCACCATCTCCAGAGCCCCCGTGCTGCTGCGGTCCGCCCCGCTGGACGCGTGTCCGATGAGCGTCAGGGTGGGCAGCGTGTCGGGGCGGGCCTGGGCCATCTCGCTGGCCGCCAGCAGAGCGAACATCCCAGCCATGGGGTCCTCGGGTCCGATGACCAGCGGGAGCGGCGAGACGGAGGGCGGAGGAGGATACGCGGGAGCTTCGTTGACGTGTTCTTTTGGGCCGGGCGCGAGCGAGTGGATCCGAGCGTCCGGCTGCTCTCGCTCGCACGCCGCGCCGGGGATCCGCTCCAGCGGCGGACACGTCTGAGACGAGATCCGGCGGTCGGAAATTGCGGCGGCGGCGCACGGCGAGAATTGTCCTGGATCTCGGATGACCTCTGGTTTGGGCTCAACCTTCGTGAGCGGAGGCGGCGGGGGGTAAGAGTACGACGACGCCTCCGTTTTTATTTGCCCGACTTCCTCGTCCTTCCGCCCGACTTCCTCCGGTCTCTCGCTTAGAAGCCGCGGAGGGCCGGGCACGAGCAGAGGCAGCGGTTGAGTTTGGGGCTTCGGGTCGCCGTGGTCTTCTGGGAGACCACGGCGAGGACCCCGGTGGTCCGGCGTCATGTCGAGCAGCGGCCGCTCCGTACCCGCTTCCTGCTTCAGGAACGAGCTCGTTTTGGACGGCTCTAGTTTCTGCGGCTTGACGTCAGCGTCCAGCAGCCTTGAATGGAGGAGGTGGGCCGAGGGCAACGGGGCGGCGGCGGCGGGAGAGCGGGAGCGGTGGGGCGGGACCACCTCTGTGTTTGCAGCAGAGGCAGCTGGGACGTGATAGGGGGGGTAAGGGGAGCCGTACGGGGCGGCGATGGACTGGTAGGGGTAACCGTGAGGGAGATCTGTCACAAGCAGAAATGAAAAAAGGAAGTTAGGAGTCCCGAATAGATGAATCCAATATCAATATCATGAAACCATCAGACACACGTCTCACAAACACTCGGCACGGTCTGAAGCCCGACAAACCGAGAGCTGAAGAACAACCTGGAAACATGGCGAGTCTCTCATGGCGACCGAGCAGCTCAACGTCCGGCCGTTCGATCCCTCCAGACTCACCAGAGTAGCTGCCTTGAAACGTCGCCGACGTCGCCTTCTGCCCCTCTCTCTGCTCCCGCCGCCCCGCCTCCAGTTTCGGCCGCCGCGGCGAGAACGACGGCGGCGAGGCCGAACGGGGGGACGGCGGGTGAGGCGGCGGCGCCGGCGGGTGAGACGACGCCCTCTGCTGCCCGCCTTCCTCCGACTTGAGGGCGGCGACCGGCGAGGGCAGCGGGCCGAGCGAGGAGGTAGACGGAGTCGGCGAGCGAGAGAGGGGCGGGGGCTTGCGGTGGTGGTGCGGGATGGGCGAGGGAGACGGGGACGACAGCGAGGAGGGCCGAGGCTTGGGGTCGGCGGTCCGCTTGTCCGCCTTGTCGTCCATCTCCGGCCGGTGCTCGCCGGCCTTGAGGCGCTCCTGAGACAGAGGGGGAGGCGGCTTCAGTGGAGTGACACGCCTTCGCTCCAGGGTGTAAAGACGAGCGAGCGGTCGCATTGTTCAGACTTCCTGGCTCGACTTCTCCTGCAGCTGCAGGAAGTGCCGAGCGACTGTTTATTGAACGTGTTATACAACTTTACGATGCTTATAAAATGTGTGACAGTGTGTGTGTATATATATATATATATTAAGATAAATAAAAAACATATTTTTTAAAGCTTGAGATCAGTATGGAGCAGCGGGTTCGAGGGCAACTGACAGGAGATGTAGGGAAGTCAGAGAGTTTTGGGATTAGTTGACGATACGTAGAAAACAGAATATCCGCCTCATACTTTATTTATGATAGTATTGCAGTAACTCTTCGTGGAATGGGTTTATGTGCGTGAGCGATATCATTTGTCTCTCTTCTAGCTCTCCACTCCTCTCCAGGATGTGTGTGTGTTTATTGCTGATGTGAGGTGTGTTTGTGATGTTACGCCCATAAAAGTCTCCCGCGGCTGCAGGAACGCCGCGTTTTACGTCCGTCTGGGTACGCCGGCGGACACATACGCGCACAGGTATGTAAATGTTATGGAAGACGGGGGTTTGAATGACGTAGTTTTCTTCGATACGCGTGCATTTAAAAACAACCCCACTCACGACGAGCTGAGCGTTCCTCTGCAGCTCCAGGACCTGCGCCGTGTGCTGCTGGATCATGAGCAGCTCCTGTTGCCGGAGCATCTGCTGCTGGGAGAGCAGCTGCAGCTGGGCCGCGTGCTGCAGAGAGCTGCCGGCGCCGTACACCCCCGGCCACACCGGGGCTCCGCGCTCCAGGACATCTCCTCCTGCGGGGCGAGGAGGGGTCAGTGGCATTTTATTTGGCAGCACGTTAAAAGATGAAGACATTAAGCGGCTAGCCTTTGCCAACCCTTCCAACAATATATAGAGTATGGTTAACCCGCTATTGGATGAACCAATACATCCACATATGGCGTCCCTGGTCTCGGTTTATGACATGTCATCCCGTTAGCTTGTTTTCTCTTTGCAGAAGAGGATCAGAAACAAAAGAACTACTGGCACGCCGCGCACGGCGACATATGGAGGCCGTCAATCCCGTTGGATACGCTCTCATTTGTTTTCAGGAATTAGCAGCACGAACATCTGTTTCAGAATGAACATGGCAATCATGTCTTATCGCAAAAAAATTAGATTAATAGCAGTGAAATTGGCAAACCAGAAGCATGCACTCGTACTTGGGAACACACACACACACACACACACAGCGAGAGCGTGTTCATACCGTAGTGTGACAGGTGTTCAGCGGGGATGACTATTAGCTGTCCAGACTGCGGGTCCCTGGCAAACTGGTAGTGGGGGGGCATGGCGCCTTGCAGAGAGGGGGGGTAGTCCGGGGGGAGGCTCTGGTGGATCGAGGAAGGACCCAGACCTGAGTGAGAAGAAAAAGAATGAAACATGTGAGAGTGGGGCATTTAAATGCAAGTATGAGAGAGCGTGTGTGTGTGTGTGTGTGTGTGTCCCCCCGATGCTGTTATTTCTGGCGCGTTGGCAGAGCAGGAATGTCCCGCAAAGATCAAGAATGTCCGTGGGCCTTGACCCCGGCTGAACGAGCCGCTGGACGGACGGAGACGGATCCTCCCACTCCTGCTCCACCAATCACAGAAGGCCACGCGGGCGCATGGAGCATTTTTCAAAAGCACGCCACGCTCCGGCGCTGACCTGATTTAGACTGTTTAGTGTTAAGCACCAGGTTGGATAACGCCGCCGACAAGAGAGCGAGACGTAACTGCTCTCTGAAAAGGGCGAGCGCTGCCGGTGCGACCACTTCACAAGGTCGCTCACAAGGTCGCCGGCCTCCCACGCGTGAACTCTTCTGTCGTGCATGCGGCCGCTCGTTTCAGTCCAAAAGCTTCGAGTGATATTCAGATTATTATACAGATGAAAAAGCAGCAAGAATTAAAGTTACAATTTCTTAATGTTTGGAATTTAGTTTGTGAACGACTTTAAAATCAATTGTTTACCCCCCAAAAAATATGTGCCGATTCATTCTCGCCATAAAATTTAAAATCTCAAAAACACGAGCCCGACCTCGGTGTCACGTGGGAATGTCGGGGACAATTTCGAGAACAATGAAATAAGAGCGTGAGTTCACGTACTGTACGAGGAGCTGGAGAGCCAGACAGGGGGGGCTCCGGGTCGGGGCATCCAGGGGTGAGAGGTCAGAGTCGAGGGGTCGGGAGGCCACTGCCCCGCCCCCGCCAGGGCGGCCCCTCCCGTGACCATGAGGTTGGAGGTCATGAGGCTGGGCGTCATCATGCCGGGCGTCAGGCCGCTGGACATCGGGGCGGGGTGCATCTGGGTGAACTCAGACAGCTCCTTGGACTCTCTGGGGGGACGACAAGACGCACGCCACGTCAACATCCGAGTCGAATGGACGAGAAGACGCACGATCGTTTTGTCGGGGCCGGGGTCGACGGCTTATTACCGGAGCACTTTCTCCTGCTCGCGCTCCAGCCGGCCGGCCAGTAGTCTGTCATCGTGGTGACGGCCGCGCTCCTCCCCGCGCTCCTCATCTGTAACGAGTTCAGGGGCAGAAGAAGATGTTTAGTGGCTGCGCCGCCATCGCCGAGGCCCCCGGGAGCCTATAAAGCCTGACCCCACATGTAATATGCATCAGAGGAAATACAGAAGACAGACAGGAGGGCCGAGGTAAGCGGAGGCAATAATGTGGAGAGAGAGAGAGAGAGAGAGTGACAGCAGAGGAGTGGTGGGGGAGAGAAAGAGAGAGAGAGAGAGAGAGAGAGGCTATATAATGGTGACACGACAGAGCGCGTCAAAACAAGAGTGGAAGCTAAAAATAAAATGTTGGGCCAGTGTGCACACAGACTGAACAAAGACACAACACTGAGTGACGGCCCTTATCAGTTCATAATCTAGTGCCACAGGAGACAACACACACACACACACACACACACAGAGAGA
Source organism: Pseudoliparis swirei (assembly GCF_029220125.1). Taxonomy (NCBI): domain Eukaryota; kingdom Metazoa; phylum Chordata; class Actinopteri; order Perciformes; family Liparidae; genus Pseudoliparis; species Pseudoliparis swirei. The sequence continues at coordinate 17,614,204 of NC_079410.1, read as the reverse complement.
ATAAAAAGCCGCGCTCAACCAAGCAGTCCAGAATAAACATGAGGTTCTGCTCCTCGCCCTCTTTGCCGTTAACCCTCTTCCATCTCGCCGACGGTCCCCGAGCAGCAGAACGTTTTTCATACGAGTGAGTGTGTGTGTGTGTGTGTGTGTAATGTGTTTGTGTGTGTGTGTGTAACCCGTAAAGGGACGAGGGACTTTAACAATCCCTGACATGCTCGGCGGAAAAGGTTTCCGGACTGTTACCAAGGTTACAAGGAGCCTGTCCCACATGCTATCCTCTGCATCAGTAAGCCAGCGATTAGCGCTGCCCCCCCCCTCCATATCTCACTCTTTTCACTTCTTTACTACCATACATCTCTCTCTCCCTGTCTCCCATCAACCTATCGATCTACATCCTTCTCTTCATTTCTTATCATTAAGCCCCTCCCCTTCCTCTCCTTCCTGCCTTCTTCCATCCATCCACTCATCCGTCCGTCTAATTGTGGTTTCTGCGAAAATCCGGTGCTGTTTATTTAGAGCTCTTCCCAGAGAGCGAGGGAGTGATGCGCTCAGACCAATCGCTCTGCTCGAGCAACAAAATGAATAAACACCCACAACAGGCATACACACACACACACACACACACACAAGAGTGATCCATTGCTTAGCAACGCACCCATGGTCTTATTGTAATTCAAGGCTTGTTTGTAGCTTTTAGCAGCGCTCTGTAATGACATGTTTAATGCAGAGAGGGTGGTGGGAGCGCTGAAGAAAAGAGTGAAGAGAGAGAGGGGGGGGGGGAATCAGGGGGGCCTGAGTTGGGACAAGGAGAGGGTGCCGCCACAAAAGGCCTCCTCGGAGAGGAAGGAAGCACGGGGAAGGGAGAGGCATTCAAACGCAGTGAAAAGAGAACGGAGAAAACATGGAGCCGAGAGAGAAACAGAAACCGGGAGAAAGAAGACGGCGAAATGGAGAGGGAGAGAGAGAGAGAGAGAGAGAGAGCTGTGGCTGAATGACCTTGGCGTACAAGAATAGAGCTGGATGGCAGGAATTGCTATGCAGCCCATAAGAGCCGGCACTCGCCAAAAAAGGAGCCTTTTTAAACTAAATACAACCCATGACAGAGTCATTTGGGGAGATCGAGGAGGAGGGGGGGGGGGGGTTACGATTCCAATGGTGCATATGAAGACCTCAAAGTCAAACAAGGAGGCCGAGGAAACACGACTCTGATCCAGAAGAAAATGAATCCTCCATTATTCATGGGAACCAGAATGAGGAATCATGTGCTGCCGGTTCATTTAACTAAGGGGGGGGGGGGGGGGGGGGGTGAAAGCAAAAGGAAATACATTAGACATTTATCTATTTTTACCTCATGAATTAAGAATACTTGGTTCAACTTGCCAGAAATCTATCAAAACACAAAATGCCTGGTGTGACTCCTGCGAGCGTTTCTCACTGCGGTGAACACGACGTCGTTTGCGTCTCGCTTCCTTTCGCGCCGCCATCTTTTACACGCAAACGACGTTTCCCGTGACGAGGCGCCGCCGGCGTCCCTCTGCTCACGCGAGACGTGCTCACCTTTGATGGCGGTTTGCAGCAGGCTCCTCTGGGCGTCCGAGGGCCCGCCGGTCGGCTTGCCGGCGCTCCCGCTGTCCCTCTGCCGGGCCACGGCCACGGCGATGCCGACCGGAGGGTGGCGCACCTCGCCCTCGCCCTCCCGGCCAAACGAGCGGGCGCTGTCCGGCCGCTCCTGCTCTCGCTTCAGCTGCGGCGGCATCCTCAACGGCCCCGAGCCGCCCGACGCCCTGTCCCTCTCTCGCTCCCTCTCGCCCCCGTCTCTCTCCCTCTCCTTATCCCTCTCCCGTTCGGCGTCCGTCCCGACTTTGGCGAGACCGCCGAAGGGCCCCCGGCCGTCCGCGGCGTGCCTCGCGGACCCGGGACCTTCCGCGGCGAAGTTCCCGCTGTACTTAATCAGACTCTGCATGGCCGAGACCTCCGCGGGATCCGACCCCGCCGCCCCGCCCCGCTCTCCCGCCAGCGACCCGCCGGGTCGGTAGAGCGCCGACGGGTCCAGGTAGCGCCTCTGACCCGCCTCCTCGCCGGCGCGCCCGTGTTGGGGGGGTTGCGCCTGGGGGGAATGGCCGTGGGCGGAGGAGTGCGCGTTGCTCGCCGGCCGGTGGGCCGCGTGAGGCGAGTGAGTCACCGGTGTGCGTTTGGGCTGGCCGTGGGGGGAGGGGGGGTGCGAGTGCGCATGCTGGGCCGCCAGGGCGGCCATGTGACTGGTGGCGTAGTTGGCCAACGGGCTGATGGCGTTCCACTTGGGCTCCGCCCCCGCCCGCTCGATGCCCAATCGGATCGAGTGTTTAGAGACGTCCCTGGTTTCCGGACTGAACCGTGATTGAGTCGAGGGGTGAGGCGCGTCCTGCGCTCGCTTCCCGATGGACCCGTTGGAGCAGATGACAGAACCTTCCTCTCTTTGATTGCTTTGGTCGCCGGACTGGGAGAGCCGGGGATGCTCTGTCAGGCTCCTCTCGGGAAACCTGGAGCTCTCCCGCTCCGCCTCCCGCTCCCTGTGTTTGTTGTCGCGGGCCTGCGAGGCGATCTGGATGGGCCCGACCCGCTCGTCGTACACCTCCACAGAAGGCACATATGTCGGCGCGCTGACCCGCTGCTCCCTCGTCGAGTCCCTGGGCGGGCCGGCGGCGGAGGGCTGAAGCGCCGGAGGAAGGGCGTAGGAGACGTGGAGGGTCCCGGCCGACGTGGCCACGGAGTCGTTCCTCCGCGGCTTCTCGGCGTGGGAGTTTGAGTTTTTGGAGTTTGCGTTGGCGTTGGGTCGCGAGCCCCCCTCTTCCTCCCGACCCCCTCGCTCCGTTTCTTGTCCGTGAAACCGCCCGCCGCCGCCGCCAGAAGCGAAGGGGTGTCGAGGGGGCGACGGCCTGGATCTGGGCCGCACTGCGGAAGGCTGGGGGTGTGGCTTCTGCTCGTGGGGGTGGAAGAGACAGCTCTCCCGCTCTCTGTCCGTGTCCCGTTCTTTCTCGCGGTCCCGGTCGCCGCTCCTCGCCCGGCGCTCCTCGTCTCTCCTCCCGTCCTGCGTCAGGTCCACCACGCCGTGCGGCCTCTGCTCCTCCCTCGACCGCTCCACCCGATAAGGGCGGTCCCTCGCCCCCAGGTCCCGGGTCGTCCTCTGGGGCGGCGTGGAGCTGGTGGGGGCGGCCGGAGGGCCAGACGGAGGGTGGAGGGGCAACTGGCTCAAGGAGGCTGGCAGGTAAAAGCCCTCTGAAAACACAGAGCGGAAGAAACCTGAGTCTAACACACACACACACAAAATGGAAACGCTCGACATCAGAGAGCGCGAGACACTGACCTTTATGAGAGTCGTAGAGCGGGTGCTGCGAGAGCGAGGGGGGGTCCAGGTGCCCCAGGGACAGGTAGGGGCTGGAGTACAGGCTGCTCGGCAGCGGAGGGTAGCCTGAACACACACACACACACATACACACAGCATTACAATGTGGCTTAAAGAAACACGGAGACTATACAGCAACTTATGTCCCATTAGGAGCTACTGGAAAGCCCCCGGAGCTGTGATGGAGGCTTTAAAAGCCTCGCCTGCTGTTGCGCAACAAACCGAACATCAGGACGTGCTCAATGTTTACCGGCAGCTCGTTGAGAGGAACACCAGACGCTGCCTTTGTCTTTTTTAATATGAATTCAATATCTTTTGTTTATAGACTGTTTTGGTCCTACACACTTGCTAAACCAAATGATTAGAAATTAATTAATCTTTTATTGCAGCCATACTAGCCACCTGGAAAGCCTTTAAGGTGAGGATCAACACCGGTTCACACAATGATTTAAGAACATTGCAGTTTCTGTCGGAGCTGTTTTAGAGGCGTCGGTGCGACGCAGACGAGTCGTCACCAGAGTTCAGGACTTTTTAAATCGTGGTCCACCGTGTGCCCACCTTTTTTTTAATGAGGGTCTCATTCACCTGCAAACAAGTTGAGTTTAGAGTTCAGCTCGAGGTGGATGCCGAGCGAGATGTTCTGCCCGACAGCCAGCTGCCGCTCTCGGAGACGGCGTCTTAATATAGACGACGCCTCGCGCCGCCTGCAGCACTCTGGATTTTATGAGTGAGGTGGTGTCGCCACGTGAAAGAAGAGAGTAAAAAAGAAGAGGACTGCCACCCAGAGAGGGCGAGACATTCCCTGCTCACACACTGAGGCCACTCAGAGAAATATCAATTACGCCGCCGCCGCTTTTTCCAGCGTGAAGCGGCGGGCGGGGCGGCCGAGGTATAAGCGGCTCTCCGCTCCGAGAGGTGGAAATGGTGACGCTGCAGGAGGCGCGTGGCGAGGGCGTCAGCGGTTAAAAGGGAGACGGAAATATAAGACGGATGAAGTGACGGGACTCGAGGCGGGCGGGACGAGCTACTTGCAAAGCTTCCTTTCCCCCGACAGATAACCGTGATCTCTCAACAGCTTTGATCCACGGGGTTCCCGGGCCTCCACCGTCTGCTGCCCGGAGTGGTCTCTCTCTCTCTCTCTCTCTCTCTCTCTCTCTTAGTAACTTTAGCCACGAGCTCTTAAGACTCCGCTCTTATCAGTGCAAGTCGCTTCTGAAGCTTCTTCGGCCTCAACTTTAAGGCGAGCATCAAACGCTCCACCCGTTCTTCATCCCTCCGTCTTTTGGCTGAACATAAAGTCTACCTCGCCGCGTCTCGGCTGGGGGCTGAAATTCAGAGCGATGAAAAAAGGTGGTCGACATCATATTTGTGTATGTGTAGTAATTTAAGTTTTTTATGTTATAGAGGGTCGTCATTTCTTTCCAGCACAGCCATTCAATGCATGTATTCTTTAATTACCTCTCAGTTGAGGTATTGACATTCTCCCACTTGATCCAGTTTAAAGTCACAGTAAACGTGGTCTGCATGTTAGCGGAGGAATAGTTAAGCCAGGAGCATAAAGACGACAGCTAGATGGATCTGTGTGGAGGCAGCTACACACATTACATCCTGATGGTTTAGCCAGCACAGAATCAGCACAAATTTCCCATAAAAAAAAAAAAGGCGGGTCATGAGGCGGACCCCTCTGGACCCCTCTGGACTCGGAGCGGTCGCCAAAGAGCCGATTAAGAGTCCAAGAAGGCGTTGCATCACACGGCGACCCTTTTAAGTGGCCCTGAACTTCAGCTTGAATAACTAATCACACACAACCTGATCACACGGGGCGATCAGTTTAAAAAATGAACCCAAAATAGACTTCATTCGTCCATCTCCCTTTACCAAAATGCACTGCGGGATACGTTCCCCCCCCCCCCCCCCATCTGACCTTTGTCTCCAGCGAGATTTGATAAGGAGACACAGAAGGACAGGAGGGAACAGAGATTCAATCACCTACTGAACCCATAAGGAGAGCACAGAGACAAGAGGGGTCCACGGGGAGGACACACACACGTATAAATACCCGTGTGTGTGTGTCTGTGAAGCTGTGTTCAGAAGCTAGGTCAGGAGGGAAGAGGATACAAAAATAAATAAAGCAAAAAAACAAAAAGAACAAGAGAGAGAGGAAGATCGATGACAGTAACGCATGACAGCCCAAAGTAAGAGGCGGCAGGTGGAGGACGAGAGGGAAGCGGGACGCATATAGGACGGAGCCGGGAGCGCCCAGACAGAAATGGAGCAGGAGCCGGTGTGAGCAACGAGGAGCAGAAGGAGGCGCCCCCTGGGGTTTGGACGGGAGCGCGCGGAGAGACGCGGTCGCCGAGGCCGTTTACCTTCGTGAGCGTGCGACGCCCAGAGCTGGGCCATGTGCAGGCCGCTGGGGTTGCCCGTCCTGTACGCGGGGTCAGAGGTCATGGGGGAGTGGCCGGGGTAACCCGACAGGAAGGGGCTGGAGCTCGCCGAGAAGGCGTCGCCTGGAAAGAAGAAGGAAGACCGTCAGATCACCATGGCAACCACAAGTACCGAACTAATAACATCGCAGCAGAGTCGCGCGGTCGACAGTTGAGGGGGGGGGGGGGGGGCAGTCCACGTAACCGACGGCTGAACACCACAGAAGAAGTGAGGAAGGTTTTGACACACAATAAAAACAAATCCATTCGATACAGACACATGTTTGAGGCCCACGGCGCGTCGGAGGAACGAGCGCACGACGCCAATCACGACGTCCCGGAGCCCGAGTGGACGCCCTCATCGTCTCCCGGTGATATTATTTTTCGCGCTGACGAAGAGGAGCAGCAAACCCTCCCACTGGAAAAAATCAAACCAGCCAAATGTGGAGCAACTAAACAGTTTCTGCTTGAGAAATATTACTCGATCTTACAGGTCGCTCGGATTATTATTCGGTGGACTGATTGTTGCTCGATTCAGTGACACGGCGTTCCCTTCGTCAGCCTTCAGGGAGACGACTTCAGTCCGTTTAAAGGTTGTTGTTCTTGTGGACCTCAGATTGACCCAAAACAAACTCAGCCAGTGAGGACTTGAACTTTACACTGAATATCATCTTTTCTTTATTACATTAGTTTCAGATTGACTCCTTCTGCACACAGCGATGCGTGGGCAGATGTGTTGTCGTGCGTGTCGTCCTCACACTTCATCAAAACCAGTTCCAAACCCGTTGGTATCTGTACGATACCGTTATCGTTTGTTTTTGTTAGACTCCGGCCCCAGCGTGTGTGACCACTGGTGAACTTTGAACCTTGACGTTCTCCTCCAATCACAGCCTCCTTATAGCTGGAGAGGGTTTCATGTTTAGCAAAGGTCTCACAACCCCCCCACACACACACACACACACACACACACACACACACACACACACACACCCCTGATACAACTAACCATGTGTGTAGGGGAAAGGGTGCCGTCTGTATATAGGCGAGGGGGAAGGGACTGTGTGTGTGTGTATGAGTCCCGTGGGAATCTGGGAGAGACCTGCTGTGCTCACTGAGTTTCCCCTGCATCTAAATCAGTACATTAAAACCGCAGTCAGTCAGCGCCTGCACACACAGTTTTTTAAAATCAATAGCAAATGCAGCTTTCCAATTAATCACGACACACACACACACACACACACGCAGTGACGGTGGATCCTTCCACACAACGCTTTATAAAGACACCGTGTTTACGTCTGTGTGTGAAGCTTAAAAGGGGAGTTTGCCCCCCAAACTAAAAATAGACGTTCTTTCTTTTACCTGAAGCTCGGTTCATGAACCTGGATGAGATCATCGTGTCGGCCTTCTCTCGAATATAATGGGACGTTGTGGCACGCGGCGTTAAAAGCTAAATAAACACATGGCAGCGACGTCTCGTCCCAGAATAAACGAGCCGGTTCATCAGGACGGCCCACAGCCCGGGGGGGCGGAGCTTCATCTGAGGCGACATGTGCAAACACTCAAACACTCTGCAGTGACTTTGAGTCAGAGACCCGGCGGGAGCTTCAGGCGGGCACGTGTGAAAATGGGCAAAAACACCACAGGCGTGCAAACAAAGAACACACACAATAACTTGGAATATACACACACGCAAAACTGACCCCCCACACACACAGACAGTGAAGAGCCTTTGGCCTCGGAACATTAACACACACACACACACACTGAATGAGGTTTTACCTCCAAAAGGAGACACCTTACGAGCAGCCTGTGTCGTTAATTAACACACACACGCAACGCACACACACACACCTCGCCGTCCAAAAGGAAAATCCTGCATCTCCACATCTGGAGATACGCGGACGTAAACAAACCAGAAGTTTCCCGTTCTGAAGATGCCTTTTTAAACAAAGTTGGCGGTCAGCGCCGACATCCTGCGTTTCCTGTGCCGCCTCACCGGTTGAGCGTGTCGAGTCGTGTCGTGTGAGCAGCTGGAGAAGTTTTGGTTCTCATCACCAACAACGAGCAACGAGACAGGAACGCCGTTTTCCGGCACGCCAACGACAATTTGAATCCAGTGAGGGAATGGTGGACAATATAAAAGATAT